>NW_024870838.1:312500-912500 GCF_019054845.1 Dipodomys spectabilis | reverse complement strand
GGGGGATGGGAATATCCTGTATCTCCCTTGTGTACGTAACTAGTCTCTTGTTGGAGTCTCTGGTATGCTTGTGGTGTTTGATTTTCCTGTGGCTTAGATGGTTTCTTAAGTCAGTTTGTTTGAGCAGGCAGAAAATTCTCTGCTTTACCCAGGATTTTATGATCCCCTCCCAAGTTAGTTCAATGGGAGGGAGATCTGTTTTGAGTATCTCAAAAGAGGGAGATGGCTGTTTCCTCTAGTTTGGAGATGCTGTGATGAGGCTAGGTTCTGGGTAGAGTTGAGGCCTTTCAGCAAACAGCAACTTTTCCCTGAGGAGTTAGCTCCTTTCAACCATGTATGGCATGGGCAGCAGTTCAGTAAATAAACTACTTTACCAGACTGAATTCCGTGTGGTGTTCTATTCATTGACTATCTTATGAAACTCACCTAATTAATATACTTAACACTTCAGAATTTCTAGTTATAAATCCATGGATATTTTTGTGACACATGTAAGTTTAGTATCGACAAAACATATGTACTAACTCATTGTTTAACAGTATAATTCTGCCTGGAATCTTTAATAGCAGCTTAATTAACCATAAAGTCTGTTTTGTTTGCATTCTTTGTTTTGTTTTTTGCTTAAAGTTATAGAAGAGTGGGTGGGATAATCTGAAAGGATCTCTAGCTTCATATTTTCTCATTATCCTGGCCTTAAACCCTTGTGCTACCAGCTCAGATGATGGGACTTTGAAATTCTGGGAAGTAGATACACATCATAAGTACCCATGGCTTCGGGATTTGTCAGATTTTTTAAATGTAATTGTTACTAAGGAGTGTACAGTGAGGTTACAATTTCACAATTCATGTAATGTGTACATTTGTCTTGTAGACAATGCCATCCTTTCCTGAGCTTTCTCCTAGTTTCTGTTTTTTGTTGTTGTTGATTTTTTGTGTGTTTGTGCCTGACCTTCAGCTCAGCACTAGGTGCTGCCCCCGACTGTTTGTAATCAAGGCTACTCTATCTCTGAAGCCCCAGCTTCCTTTATGGCTGTTTAGTAGTTAATTGGAGAGAAGAGTCACAAATTTTCTCACTCCAGGTGGTTTTGAACTCTGATCATCAGCCTCCTGAGTAGATAGGGTTATAGGCCTGAGTCTCCAGTGTCCAGCTACAAACGTGTTGGTTTCTTTCTTCCCTGGTTGTGTTACAATTTTCCTCAACTATTGGCAATAATACTACATATCGCCTGGCTCAAATCTGAATTGGTGGAACATGCTTGTATTTTGAGGATTGCAGGAGTAGGCCATAGAGACATATAAGCTAAACAAATCATTTGGAACATGGCATAAAGAAAAGAAAATTTATTGCCAGTTGACTGTGTCCTGTCTTCTCTGTTAATTTTGCATGGCCTGTGAATGATGTTAGACATATCCGAATGACCATGGGCGGAAATAAGGTTTCTCATCCTGTTATAAAAACAGAACAAAAAACAACCAAAAAATACTATGTATGAGTCCAGCAATTTCCTTTAATTAAACACCAATCAGCCCTAGTTTATGAAAAAAAATTCTTTATTCAAGTGTTGCTACTTTTTCTAACCACAAATATAATGATATCTGTGGTAGACTGTTTAATGTTATACCACCGCTGTCATTTTAATTCACAAGCAATTCAGACATTTAAATGTTTATTTATGTCAGTTGTGGTGCTTGAATTCAGGGCCTGGACACTGTCCCTGAGACTCTGTACTCAAGTTAGTCAGCACTCTAAGAATTGAGCCAGGGAGCCACTTCTTGAACTACAATCCTTACATCTAAGCCTCATGAGTAACTGGGATTACAAACATGAGCCACTGGTACCTGGCTTCAAATCATCTTTTATTATTATTATTGTTGTTGTTGTTGTTGTTGTTATTGTGAAAATACCGTACAGAGGGGTGACAATTACATGGATAAGGTAATAGATCTTATCAAGCATTGTTGCCCCTTCTTTGTTTCCCATTCCCATCACTTCTTATCTCCCACCCCACACATCCCCACTTCCCACTCCCCACTCCCCACCACCCCTGGTTAAAGTTGTAAAATTCGTTTTTTGACAAAATGTCTTGTACATCAATCTCATTGTTGTAATGGGTCCACCTGTACCTTATTTAACAATTATTTTTCCCTTCCCCCCAGAAATTATACAAACATCAAATAAAGTGAAAGCAAAGGTTATACCGTGGAGGAAGGACATAAAAAGCAACAAAGAAATAATCTTAGAAATATGTTACAAACTATCGCAAGGGAAAAAAAGCATATGAATCCTTATCTTGGGGTACATTTCACCTAATATCAACTTATCTAATCATTTCTGCTTGTCTCAGACATATACCAGTTATAGCAAATAAGGGAAATCATGGAACTTATGTTTCTTTGGGCCTGGCTTACTTCACTTAATATAATTTTTTTCCAAGGCTTTCCATTTCCTAACAAATGGGGCAATATCATCCCTTCTGGTGGAGGCATAGAATTCCATTGTGTATATATACCACAATTTCTTGATCCATTCAAATACTGAGGGGCATCTGGGTTGGTTCCATACCTTAGCTATGGTAAATAAGACTGCAATACACATAGTCGTGATGGTAGCTATAATGTGGTCTTGTTTGTTATCATTTGGGTAAATGTCCAAAAGTGGGAATGCTTGGTCATAGGGGAGCTCTATGTGGAGTCTTTTGAGGAACCTCCATACTGCTTTCCATAGTAGTTTAACAAATTTACCCTCCCACCAACAATGCAGTAAGATTCCCTTCTGTCCACATCCCTTCCAGCATCTGTTGTTAGTAGAGTTCTTGATTATAGCCATTTTCACTGGGGTGTGGTATTATCTCAATGTTGTTTTGATTTGCATTTCTTTTATGGCTAGGGAGGTTGGGCATTGCTTCATGTGTCTATTGGCCATCCTTCTTTCCTCTTCAGAGAAATTTCTCTTTAAGTCTTTAGCCCACTTATTTATTGGACAGTTGTTTCTTTGAGAACTTGTTGTTGGGGGATTTAATTTTTTGAGTTCCAGGTATATTTTAGATATGAGACCCTTGTCCATTGTATGGCTAGTGAAGATCTTCTCCCAATCCATGGGCTTTCTGTTAATCTTGCTAGCTATGCTCTTTGCCATGCAGAATCTCTGCAATTTTATGCAACCCATTTGTCCAACCTTTCTTTGATTTGTTGTGTTTCTGGGTCTCTATTAAGAAAATTTCAGCCTGTGCCAAGGAGACCTATAGTTTCTCCTATTCACGGACTCCAATCCAAAATTACTCAGCTGATTCAAAACTTTGGCAAAGTGGCAGGGTATAAAACTAACCCTCAAATTCAATGGCTTTTCTGTATGCCAACAATGAGAAAAGCATGACTGAAATCAGGAAAGCAACTCCATTCATAACATCCCACCGAAAACAATATACCTAGGAATTAACCAACAAAGTGAAGGACCTCGATGATGAAAACTTTAAAAACCTGAAAAAGGAAATCAAAACAGAACTTAGAAAGTGGCAAAACTTCCCATGCTCCTGGAGTAGAAGGCTCAACATCGTGAAAATGTCAATACTTCCCAAGGCTATCTACAAATTCAATGCGATAACTATCAATATTCCAAACTTACTCTTCAAGGGAATAGAAGAAGCAGTCCAAAAATTCATATGGAACAATAAGACACCAAATAGCAAAAATGATCCTTAATAGAATGAATGGTGCTAGAGGAATATCAATACCAAATTTCAAACTCTACTACAAAGCCATAGTAATCAAAACAGCTTTGTTCTGGCACAAGAACAGACCTCAGTTCTAATGGAATAGAATTGATATCCCAGAAATGAACCTACAGACCTATAGCTATCTAATTTTCTATAATAGGGCTACAAAAATAGAATGGAAGAAAGACAGCCTTTTCAGTAAATGGTGCTGGCAAAATTGGTTATCTACTTGTAGAAGACTAAAGCTAGATCCCTGCACCAGAATCAACTGCAAATGGATCAAAGACCTCGGAGTCAAAGCAGACACTCAAATAGTAATTTTTAAAATAATGAACTGCCTAGTGCCTCTGGCTCACATATATAATCCTAGCTATAGTTAAGATTACAGGTATGAGAAACAAACACTAGGGGCGTGTTGTTCATGATGGTTTGTATTGGCATGTTTTAATATTGTTTGTTTCTTATACTACAATGCTCTTATTTTTATTTTCACTTAGGTGGGTGAGTGTTGAACCTTCTTTGGTTGAGATGGAGCCATGTGGAAGTTCTTGCCCAGTATGGCAAGGAATTGAAATCCTCCTGCTCTAAGCTCCCCATGGACCTGGGATGATAGACTTATTCCATCACACAGAGCCAGGGGTTGTGGAGCATTGCAGGTAAAACTACACTGGTCTTGAAGTGATGCCCCAAATAGCTAGCTTTACAGGCATATGCCTTCCAAACCTTGTTGTATTTCGTTTCACTTTGAAATAATGTTTGTACATACTTAGAGATATAATGATAACAGGCTACATGTTTAATATATAAAATAGTCAATATAATTATCAAGTTTATCTCCTAACACTTTGAAGCTAATATATTTTGGTCTCTCCTGCCTCTGATAGTTATTTTTTGGAATATACCATAAACATGAATGCATTGAAAATGTGCACTTGGAGACTGGAAGTTGATAGAGATAGACAAGTTAAACTATGAGCAGTAAATATATATTTATCTATTGCTGTTCTGAAGAACATTACCATATATTCACCATAACAGTACCACCATATATTAACCATGACAATAATTTTCCTGCAGTGTAGAAGTTCCTATTTCATAATCTGCCATCTTTTATCATTTTTACATTCTCCTTATGAGTATGAATGTTTTCTTGTTCCCTCTTATTAAGATGGAATTAAAAAATTTGTAGAATCTACTGAAATTATCTAATTTATTTGGTTTTGTGTTGTTAAATCATTACAACCAAGGTTTCATGAAAGTTATGCTAGCAGACTATATCACTAAATTTTATTCTAATTACATCTTATTATTGTATTTTGATATTGGGTTTTGCTGTTGTTGTTTTATGATATTGAGTGTTGTGAAGCTGGACTGAAACATGCAACCCCACTACCTCCAGTAACAATGTTTTATCACCAGGATTTGGAGGCTCTCTCCTCTCCAGCTCACTACAAAAAACTTGCAGTGGAACTTTGGCACAATTGGTAGAGCACTACATTGAAGGGAAAGATCCTCGGGATTGTCATATAGTCCTTGTTCAAATCTTAAAATACCTTTATGCACAGACACACGTTCACCCACATACACACACACACACACACACGCACACACACACACACACACGTACACGCACAAAATGGCAGGCAATGTTGTCTCTTAAATTCTTATCCAGATATTGGACAACATCCCACTCATTTGTGAAGGGTTTTACTTGATTATTTTGAAGGAGGAGGATAGTTCATGGGACACAATGACAAGACTTTAGTGAGGAATGCTTTATAAACGACTAGCTTATAAAAAGAACAGGAGTACAGTTCTTTAAATATTACATTCCTTCAAATATAGTATTTTAAAATAATAACCATTGAATTATGAGAAGACAACGCAGCACCTCTTCCCTTCTCCCCTTCCCCTCGTTCATAAAATATAATAAAAGTTTCAAAAATGCTCTTCTGTCATACAAAATGTTTGACTAAATGTATAATGTTTGTTTTTCAATACTTTTTTATTTTCCCACCTCTAGGTACTTATCTTTTTTCCAGGTGACAGCACACAGAGCCTTCAAGAGCAAACAGAAGATTAGGAAATAAAAAACCTAACAATGTCCTAGGAAGTGGTTGTCAAAAATACATGCAAGAAGCACATGGCAGGCTGAGAGGGCCCTGAGAGGCAAAATGATTGTGCAGGATGAGAAGAATAGCGACAAATAAGGCTGAGCAAGGAAGGGCTCTTTGAGGCTGAGACCATGCCTTTATCTAGGCCTAGCTGAGGATGTTGGGATTTGACAATATCCACATGTGTATAGAGTGATGTGGGAGGGAGATTTCAGCCTACAGTTTGTCTTTGGGATGGTCTTATGTGAGCAAGTAGCTTAGATGATTAGGCTCTGAGAGATGACACTACCTCCCTCATAATTGAATAGAATATGGAACTCTGAGAGCCAAGCAACTGTAACTAAAAGTCAACTCAAGCCAGCTCACTTGGCCTGTGGCTCAGGAACAAGAAAGATGCTCCTGTGTTGTTTTCAAAGTTCAAGAGATTCAGGTCTCAGGCATGAGTGGTGTGAGTGCCTCACTCGATGCTGCAGACATTGGATCAGTGCTAAACCACGAAACCAATGTCTCAGGCCTTGTTATAAGAAGAAACCAAGGGAAACACAAGGCAACTCAGGCAAGGTGAACCTTCTTCTTGTGTGCTTTTATATGAGTAGACTGAGAAAATATTTACTGTGTAGTTTTCAATCCACTCTATTACAATTACTCAATTTAAGTGTACTCCCATTTCCATGTTTCAAAGATCCATTCTTTTTTACCACCTCAGTGTGACAATGAGTCAGCCCAAACCCTGAATATGCCTTATAATATATGGTTCCTGGACTCAGGTTTGCTGGAAATTCTGGTAATGGACCTCGTCCCTGCCTACCAGAAAGGTGATCTCTTCTATGTTGGAAACTTCCTCCACCACTATAGAAAGTGGGGACAATAGAGCAGTTGCTGGATATTCTGTTTAAAAGGTGAGTGTTCCTAAGCTGGGTGCCAGTTGCCCACACCTGTAATCCTAGCTACTCAGGATGCTGAGATCTGAGGATCAAGGTTCAAAGCCAGCCTGGACAGGAAAGTCCATGAGACTCTTATCTCCAATAAACCACTAGAAAACCGGAAGTGGTGCTGTGGCTCAACTGGTAGAGTCCTCACATTGAGTTGAAGGCTGAGGGATAACATCCAAACCCAGAGTTCAAGCCCCACGACTGACAAAAAAAAGTGAGATTTCCTCCTTCAAACCCAAGACTGCTGAGATCCCCTCCAGAATATTGGAATAATTGGTACCTCTCTGAGACTGTTTCACTGGGGTCTTATCAAAGGAGCTTGGCTTGAGACAAAGAAGAGCATTCTTCGACTAATTCCTTAGGAGTGGGCTGCCAGAACACTTCGTTTTCCTCATAAGCTAGTGGAGATCTTGCTGAAAGAATAGGATTAAAGGAATGAGCCAGTCTCATCCAACATCCACCCTCACCTAGGAAATCACTATCTTGGAGGCCTTTGAAGGAATATACAGAAGAAAGGATGCAATTTGAACTTGAATTTGGGGCCTGAGTGCTGTAACCTTCGTAGCACTCTACCAATTGAGCACCAAGTCCAGTTCTGGCCTTTGGCTGGTTAAATGAAGATAAGTGTCTTTAGATTTTATAAACTAGACTGGGTTCAAACTGAGTTCAATCTGATCCTCAGATCTCACCCTCCTGATTACTAGGGTTAGAGGCATGAGCCATTCTGCAGTTATTTGGAAAGATGTATATAAGCATACTCACAGTATTTCCATGAAATTGTATAGACATACCTTCACTTTTAGTCTGTCATGTTTACCATTTGTGACTTAGACAGTCCCATGTGTGTCCTGTTCAGAAAAGGAGAAGCAAAGAGTTAACTTCCTTCTCCCATTGGTACAGATCCTTCTACCGTAACTGGGAAGAAGATGAGCAAGTGAAAAAGTAAGTGGACATTGGCACAAAGAGAAATTTTGTCCTTTGAAACTTGGTACCTTTGACGTTTCTGAATCAAAGTCAATTTTCTTCTTTGCACACCAGTTGTTATTTTCATCAGAGGGTTGAGGTTTGGCACATCAGCGGATAGCAGATTACACAGTTCTGGATGTGGTTGTGGTTTTGGACTCTCATGGATGCCAGGGAGAGCTGTATATAACAAGTCAGATCCATTGGGGAAACAACTTTCTCTTCCTATCACAGGGAGAAATTTTTAAGATTATATTTGAGAAATTTCTAGAAGTGGGTTGTGAGGAGCATCCTGCTTGCAGGAGTCTCTTTGCACTTCCCAACATGCAAGTCCTGCCAGAAAGAGGCTATAGTACAAGGTTCAGGATGGAGAGGGTGGGCTTTCATTTTCCTTGTCACCAATCTTCCCACCGCATTGTTTGTTCTATCCTCCCTATGTGGATGGACTTCTACCCTGATGATTTCTATGTGCCTAAGAACCATGACACCCTAAAAGAACTTACACAGAATGTCAAGATCAACATGGTCTCTTCAGACCTGCTCTTCTGTTTACATATTCTTCTGGACCAGCTGGAGGAACCCATGACCCATGAGACCAAGCAAAAGAGGAAGAACTTGTTTAGATGCCTCAAGGCTCATGAGGAGGGATGGAACCTGGGTCTCTAGGGATGGGCCCAACTGGTCATGAGACCTTAGTACTCCTTAGTTTGGCAAAATGTCCTTTTATGGATATTCTATGCCAGGTATAATCTGTTCTCCTTTTGAAAGAACTTGGAAGTAGCCACTCATTAGAAACACCCTGCATTCTAATCAGTGTTCAGTCCAAACTCAAATTCTACAGCTTCTCCCATTAGATCCTCAGAAGTTTAGTCACACCTTAACTTCTAGGGTCTACTCTAAGATTTCTGTACCTATTTCCATTCTCAGGTTTGCATCACTGTAAAGCAGCTCCTGCAGAACTCCAGATAAAGAACCCATCAGTGATGTCGTCTATGGTGACTGATGGAGATTGGAAGATCTCTAGAAAGCATGTGAACATAGAGGGTTTTTTTTCAATTTGAAGAAAGGCCCAAGTAGGTTTTGAGTCCTGTGGACATCCCACTGGTTCTGAACCCCACATGTGATGCAGGCGTACCTGCACATAACACCAAGGATGAGGACGATCCAGAATGTCTTCAATTGATGTACACAATCCAACTAGATCGCCACCAAGCCAGTGAAAAAACACGTCTTATTGTGCAGGGTAAAAGTGTGCTAATGGAAAATGACCCCAGTCTATGTTCAGGAAAACCAGAGTGAGGTCCAAAATCTAGATTCAGTTGAGGAAAGGGAATCTTTCCTCACAATACCCAGACCAATCTGACCTCTTGCAGGGGATTCAATTTCCAATTGAGAAATTAGAATCGGTCCCTACCTGGACTCAGGAAGAAAATCCTGTCTTTAATGAGGAAGAAGATCTCTTTGTGGACTCTGAGGGAGAATTTCTGATTCCTTCTCCTTTTCCTGAGACAATCCTTATTTTTCTTTATGTCCTGATTGTTATAAAAGGTTCATCCTATTTATTTTTTTAACTTTATTAAAATAATATTTTTGACATATTCTAAAATTCATGAATCCTAAATATATTTCTTTTTAATCCTACAATCTGAAACATTGTGCATATGTGTTCTGGGAGGGGAACACAGAGAGACAGGGGGCTGTATTAGAGAGCCTACTGGATATAATGGGAAATGTTAAATGCACAGGGAGTGGCAAGGAAGCCAGGCCATGCCTGCATGGGGTCGTAAGGTGGCTATAAAAGGTCTAGTACATAGCATATCAGATGTCCTATAAAGCTATCCTGTCAAATGGGACAAATGCCACAATACATATAGTGGTATGTGGGCTCTCTTCCAACAGTGAGTTCGAATTTGAATACAACTTCATTGTGCTTTGGACAAATATGGAAGAAAAATTGGCTCCAATATTATAAAAAAGTCTACTTAGGGCTGAAAATATTTGACAAAATATATAGAAAATATGTATGCTGGAAAGCAAAAGTCATAATCAATAGGAAAAAGAAGGTTTATATAGATGAACAAATACAAAATCAGCAAGAAAAAATACTCCACATTTAAATCATTTATATGTAAATACATGTTATATTCTTGATGTTATATATAGTATATTACATAATATATAAGACTGAATATTATTTTTCCAACTACAATGGCATTTAAATTTTAGAAGAGTTTTTTGCACAAAATATTAGTGTAAATATTATTGGGGAAAGTAGTAATATAATTTGATTATAATTATAAGAATATATTTGTGTTTCTAGATATAACACTGATTATAAATAGATGAATAAAAATATACATATATTTGTATATATCTGTCTATGATGTGAATAAAATGAAAGTAAATTAATGAAACTGACTATAGCATGTATAAAAAAGTTGAGTCCGTGAGACTCAGTCCTGTAATCCTAGTGATGTGGGAAGCTGGGTTCTGAGATTTAGTATCTCTTACAACCAAGTCGTAGATTTTCAGAGAAGGTCTGGTCCCTCCAGTGTAGCAAATAAACACATAGGCAGTGGGATCACACCCCTTGACCCCAGAGGAAAGTCAGTAGAAATCAGGAAAAGCCTCTTATCTTATGACAGTCTACTCAGTACCTGTATCAACGTGGCAATTTATTGAACATCAGATGGAAAGTTGGCATTCCCTCCAAAAGGTTCCAAACTGTAGTCTCTGACCATACTGAATTAAACCTTATTTCCCTTCCCAAGATGCAAACACATAGAAATATGGCAAGGGCTCAAGAGAGATGGTCAAAGACTTACAAATACATAAAATTATATACTCTGTTTCAGTAATTCATTGACAAATTATCAAAGGCATGTCTTGAATTTTTTTAAAGGAAATGGAAACATACTCTGAGTTTATCAGGAACTGGGTGATAGTTTGGTTGTTGAATTGTTGAATGCACTCCTGGGCAAAGGAGACACATATCTTGGGGAAATTGTGTGGGGGCTGGTGTCCTCACACAGCTTCACAATACAATGGCCATAACTTCTACGATGTCATAGTCATCTTTGCCATCACAGCAAATAGGTCTCAGGCACTGATTTTGCTCTAAAGTGGGCTTAACAACAGCACAAGGCACAAAGAATTAGACGGAATTAATACTAGCCACTAAACTTCAGCTTGAACAGCTGTCCTGACCAGAAGCTAGGATAAATTGAGCTGGGGAAGGCTGATCTCCATGTAAGGCCCCTGAGCACTAAGGACTAGGCACTATTACAGGTGTTGGAGAAACAGAAGTGAATGTGGCTCTCTCCTCAGCAATTTCATGAGGTAAAGAAAACCAGAAATCATAATGATAATTTCCATAAATCAGAGACATGAAATTGGTGATTTTGTGGCAACAACTTCATATTGGGGATGTTGATATGAGAGCCAATATCCAGGCAATTATCTAGGAGCAGGTACTCCAGACAGTAAGGACAGCAAATACATCGCCCATTGATGGGAATGGAGCTGATTTGGTTCAGAAAAGGAAAACAGCACTGACATGCTTGCTTGTGAAGTAAGAATGGAAAGGTACAAAGAAGAAAAAGATCCAAAATGAAGATAGGTATAAATTAGATAGATATTGCATGCTGCCGGTTACAAGAAGAAAAGTTCTGGTTTTAGTTTAAATCTAACAACCCACTGGAACCAAAGTGCTACAATAGTAGTAAGACACATCTGATTCAGTAAAGAATACTTTTAAAATGTGATTCTAGCTGGGCTCTGGTGGCTCACAACTGGAATCCTAGTTACTCAGTTGGCTGATATCTGAGGATCAGGTTTGAAGCAAGTCCAAGGAAGAAGTTTGGTAAGACTGATTTCCAATTAACTACCAGAAATATGGACATGAAGCTGTGGTTCAACTGGTAGAGCACTAGCCTTCAGGAAAAAACTAAAGGACAGCACCCAGGCCCTAGGTCCAAATCACAGGACTTCCAAAACAAAGAAGCCAACAAATAAAATTTGGTGCTGTCATTCATCACTTAGCATTCTAATTCAATATATTTTGTATGAGCCTTGGAAATTTTATCCTTAGCAAATGCTCGCCCCTGATATTTTGCTGCATTACCAGCTTTCAAAGCCTTGGCATCACTACTGTCTCCTCCTAGTTAGCATAGCATTCTACCACTGGAAATTTGAAGATATATTTTATTAATCAGAATTCTGATCATCTTTCCATATACATCAAATGAGTAATAGCCACATTCTACTATTCTGAATGTTTTTAATCCTCCTTTGAGTTAATAAGCATTAAGGCTTAAAAATTCTACAGTGGTTATCAAGTTAATTCAATAGTCATTCTTCCACCCAATCTTGTAACATATGTTTATAAAAGGCGAGACTATATGAAAGTGTGCACATTATACCTTCTAACTATAATACTCTCAAGAAGTAGGGTTCTACAGAAACGTCCTGATTGCTTTACCAAATGAAAGTATAAGAGATTTAAATAAGCTACCTAACACCTAAGAAGGAAATTGCTATTGGCTTTACAACAAATTCATTTGACTGAGGAAATGGGTTTCAGAAATGCCAGAGGCAAAGGGTATTATTCAAATCACCTTATCATGAGGTACAAGCAGCCTCTCTAGATCAACCTTCCAGGAAAAAAGCAATGAATGAAACACAATTAATGCTTCTAAAACAAGCCAGTTGGTGGTGGTTCATGCTTGTTATCCTAGCTACTTAGAAGTTTAAGATGAAAGGATCTCAATTCAAAGTCTGGCCAGGAAGAAAACCTTCCTCTCTGCAACCAGCAGATAGGAAGCGTCAGCTCTGTGCCTGAAGCCCAGCTGGATGGCCTCTGTCCACAGACATCCAGACACACAAGACCACCCCCATCTGAAATATTATCAAAAACATTCAAATAATATCTCCTGTTTGGGAGATTAACATTTAAAAGGTATATCAAAAACATTTCATGAGTTCCAGTTAAAATGTCAGAGTGAAAGTGGAAATATGTACTTACTCACTTAAAGGAAATTTATTGACAAGAATGATGTTAATGGGGCTAAAAGCCCATTTGGTAACTTATCCACTCCACCATGTTTCCTCACAACTTGTGAGTCAGCCTGAACAGTGAAATTTTTGAATGCAAGGAATGTGTTTGAGCATGTAGCTTGTGAAAGTAATAATGAAAAGCTAAACACTGGAAGCTCAGGCCTATAAAACTAGCTACTCAAGACCCTGAGATATGAGAAACTCAGTTCAAAGACAACTGAGCAAAAAAGACTTCTATCTCCAATTAAAGAGTAAATGAAGAAAGCTGAGCTGTGCTTCAAAAAGTAGAGTATTAGAATCACAAGAAATGCTAAGGGACAGTATCTAGGTCCTGAATTCAAGCCTCAGTACTGGCTCTCATACACAAAATACTCATGACAACACCACAGTATATGCATATGTTAGCAAGGGATGTAGATGAATGGAATGATGACATCATTTACCTCACTTTTAGTCTCAAGCATTCTGTAGAGTGTAGCTCAGTCTGTTAAAAGCTCTAGGTTAAATCTTTCCTCAAAATCAGCAGATACATCCTCATTTCCCTCAGGACATTCACACATACACATAAAGGTCTATATTTTTCTAACTAATTTTGAAATACATAACCATAAACACATGCTTCAGAATTGTGTGCCATTGTTTAGGTTTCATAGGGAGCACAATATATCCAGGTTCTGGCTCATTCTTGTAATCTTAGATGCTCAGGTGGGTAGGATCTGAGGATCACAGTTTAATGCCAACCCAAGCTAATAAATCCTCAAGATTCTTATATTCAATTAAGTAGCATAAAACCAGAAGTGCAGATGTGGTTTGAGTGGCACAGTGACAGCATTGAGTAAAATAACCTAAGCAAGAGCTCCAGACCCTCAGTTCAAGCCTGAGTACTGGCCCACTAGCCCTCCAAAAGTAAAAAAAAAACCCAAAACACCAAATCAAATATATGTCAAAATATTTTGAAACTTTTGTAGCAAAATCCAATGAGGCAACATAGATTCTGGTTTGTTGAAGATTTGGTGGGGAAACCCCAAATTCAACATGTGTTTAAGTGATGTAACAAACAAGCAACCAAATAAAATTTCCCAGTAAAGAATCTTCCTTAGTATTCACTGGGACCCCTGACAAAGGGATTTTTTCCTATGTTTTTTGAAAATCAGTGTTGTTTTTTTTTCAGTAAGGGAAATAGTATAAACCTTTCCTATAAGTTTAAGAGTCATTGGAAGCGCCAAGTGAAGTGAATGTACAACCAAAAGCACACAATATTATAATTTTCTATGCCTCTGTTGAGACACTACAAACCTGTAGTAGTGTGGCCTCTCAGAAAGAGAAGGGGGATGCTCAGCATCACTGGTCATAAAAGACATGCAAATCAAAACCAAAACCACATTTTGATGCCCCTTACCCTAGTTAGAATGGCCATTATCAAGAGAGCAAATAATAACAGATGTGGGGATGGATGTGGCTAAATGGAAACACACTAAACTGATGGTAGGAATGTAAGCTGGTTCAACCACTCTGGAAGGCAGAATGGAGGTTCCTCAAAAGACTAAACATAGTACTCCCCTAAGATGTGAAGTAGGTCCTGAGAGGAGACTTGAGCTGGTACAGTTTCTTTCATGGCTTCGCCTTTGTTTTAGGGATTTTAGAAGAAGAAAAACCTTTAATCAAGGTTTACTGGAACTTGGTTCCAACCAGCCCAGTTCCTGGAATAGACAGAATTGCCCTATGTCCCCTCCCCTTAACAACCTAAGTCACCTTGATTGTTCTGTTACAGACTGACCAATAAAACAGATAGATTGTAAACTGGCTCCTACTGGCAACATCTCGAGCTTACCGAGCTTACCGTAAACTGCACTTTTTTCACGTGCTTATGGTAAACTCCACTAAACTCCTCCTTTGTGTATTCTTACCGTAAACTCCGCCTTTTGCGCATACTTCACCTTACCCACTGAATTAGTGAGTCATTTAAACTAAAAGTTATAGGCGGGTTTAAATAGCCATTATGTGACAAACTGTAACCTCATTGGCCACCTCCATGTGATCTAGTATGACTGTGCAATCTTTTGTATGTGTGTCAATCTCATTGGTTACCTGCATGACCAGGTTTGGCCTCCTGAATTTTGCCTTTAAAAAACAAAGTACATGGGCCCCTAGGGGTCACAGTACCAGCTCCCAAGCCTGTGTTGCGGCCCTGACCAGTCAGTGTAGGAGCCTTCTTAATAAAGTCGCTTCTTTGTTAACAACTTTGTTGCAGTGGGCTCTGTCACTCTGGACGAATAGGTGATCTGGCCTGCCTGAGTAGGGGTCTTCCTACTACAGATCCAACAATCCTACTCCTCAGCATTTATCCAAATGATCTCAAACTAAGGCACAATAAGCTACCAGCACAACTATGTTCATTTCATCATTGTTTACCTTAGCTAAGATACAGATCCAACACATTTGACTCAATAGATGAATCAATAGATGAATGAATCAAGAAAATGTGGTATATTTACACAATGGAATTTTATGCTTCTATCAGAAAGAATGAGAGAGTCCCTTTTGTAAGAAAATGGAAAGACTTGGGAAAAAATCATATTAAGTGAAGCAAGCCAGGCCAAAAGCAACATGAGCTCTATGATTTCCCTCATTTGCAATGATTAGCATTAGCCTGTTACTCCTGAAAGTGTATCATAATAGCTCAGGAGTTATCAACATATATATGACCATACAAAATGATGCTAATTGAAATGAATGCCAAGACATAGAAACAGGAGGTCTTCTTTTGTTTAATTGTCAAGTTTGATGTAGCCAATGAACCACAGCTAGTTCTTTCTTCTTACTTTATGTCATTTTTCTTTTCCTATTGGTTTTATCCATGGCAATTCCTGTCTTTGATTCTGGTACCCTGCATCCAGTATATGCATTTATTTGATTGGGGAAAGGGAAGGGAAATAACAAAATGCTGAAAGAAGTACAAAAGGTGAATCATTGCAACAATGATACTCACAGGACACTATGGCGAAAATTAACTTTACAATGTAATGGTGGGAGAGGGTCAGTGGGGGGAAGGGACAAAGGGAGAAAAAAACTGGAGTGGGTAACAATGTTCAATGAGAAATGTAACTAACTCATGTAAATGTAACCCCTCTGTACAGCATCTCTATTATAAAATAGACTTTTAGAAATAAAAAAATTAAAAAAGTGTTTTTTCCATAAAATCTCAATCTGATACCAACGGAACTATTGAGTTCACGTCAATGAGTGTTTGGGGACTTTCAAGAAGCTAGTACTAAGTACATATAACCACAATTAAGTGATAATAAGAAAAGTAGCTCTTTTATTGTATTATATGAGTAAAGGAAAATTTCATTTCTGTTTCCTTATAATTTATGTTTGTGATCTGTGTTGTTCCCAAGTCAGACTAATGTCTTGTTCTTCGCTTTCTTTGGTATGTATAGCTTGGACATGTAATCTGAGGTATAAGAAGTATTCGTTGTTCAATTTGGAGGCCTAGCATAGAAGCACTCCTCCCTGGCGAAGAAGTTAGACTGGAGGACCCCTAACACTCACTGTGGTTTCTCTCCCACAGCTCACTGAGGAATTTAGGAGTTTGAGACTGTGACTGCTAATTAAGTGCCACTTATGATTAAGAATTATTGGTAGAATTTGAAAACATATTTTGGTAATAAATAGACTAGAAAAAATGTTATTTCCTATTTTTTATCACTGTATTTCTTTTTGTCTAAGTATAAAAGCCAGCCTTACACTAAGGGCCTAGAATAAGCAAAATGGCTTATAGAGCTCAGATCATTTCTTTCCACAGAAGATGACAGCAGCAGAAGAAATACAGGTCCACACCTGTCACAAGGAAGAGAGAGTGATGTCTCCTTAACTCTTAGGATCGAATGCTCAATGAGGAGCATTCAGGACTGATGACAGCTTAAGGACCTAACATTTCCTGTGTTGTTCCATCATAGGAAGCAGTCACCAGTCTTCCATCACACTGTAGCTGCCACACCTGACTGGTGACCCTGGCTGTGTACTGAGAATTCCCAGCAGGGCTTTGTCATGGTCATTGGAGAGTCAGGATTGCACTCAAGAGGACATAGAGGAAGGTGGTAACATGTCCTGAGTCAGGGTTTTGTCAGATATATAGGATTTGTAACAGGCACTACTGTCTTCTGGCTAAGAATGTGGGGTCCTGCACATGAATTTATCAGAACAAGTGTTACCTTCCACCATTTCCTTATGAAAGCCAAAAGAAGGTCATTAATGCCCTCTGGGCATATTTTCATCAATATTTAGTAGGTAAAAAGCTATATAAAATTAAGTTCATCATGAGGAAAAAACCCAGATGAAAACCAAATTGTAGGAGCATTTACAAAAAAAAAGTTTTTCTGTACAAATCAAATGTGACAAAATATTAAATGTTATTGAAGCTTGGAAAGTTAAATTGATTTCATTTTTACTATGATTGCAATTGTCTTTTATATTTCAACTACTTAATGAAAAGAAGGTAAGCCAAGCACCACCAGTGGCTCACACCTGTAAGTCTAGCTATTTAGAAATCTGAGATCTGAGGAAAGTGAATTGAAGCTAGACTAGGTAGGAACAACCTGTGATACTTGATCTCCAATTAACCATTCAAAACCAAGAAGTGGAAGTTTGGATCAAGTCGCATTCTTTTACCCTTCAGTAAGAAAGCTAAAGGTCAGCTCTCGGAGTTTAAGCCCCAGTATTCACACTCACACACACACACACACACACACACACACACACACACAGACCCTATCTCAAAAATAACCAGTGACCAGGAAACAGACACAAGATGGTGTTTTTCTTACACTTTTCATTTTTGTCATTTTTTAAAAATTTATCTCTGAGAAGTTAAAGGGGTCATAGAAGAGGAGGGACAAAGGATAAACATGTGAAATAGCGGTATTCAATTGGTACTATTTTGAAAATGACATATGAAACTTGTTTGTGTGGAAGGTCGGGAAAACTGGAAGAGATGAAGGAAAAGGATGATATTGTCCAAAAAGAAATGTCCTCAGGGAAGTAGAGCTGTGGCTCAATATGAGGGCCATTCTTTAGCAAAAGAGCTCAAAGACAGTGTCCAGGCCCTGGGTTCAAGCCTCATTACTGACTAAAACAAAAACAAAGACAAAAGAAATGTAATCACTACCACATGAATGTAACTAAAACCTCCACAGCACAACAACAACAATAATAATAGTAACAGAAGAAGAAGAAGAAGAAGAAGAAGAAGAAGAAGAAGAAGAAGAAGAAGAAGAAGAAGAAGAAGAAGAAGAAGAAGAAGAAGAAGAAGAAGAAGAAGAAGAAGAAGAAGAAGAAGAAGAAGACGACGACGACGACGACGAAGAAGAAGAAGACGAAGAAGAAGAAGAAGAAGAAGAAGAAGAAGAAGAAGAAGAAGAAGAAGAAGAAGAAGAAGAAGAAGAAGAAGAAGAAGAAGAAGAAGAAGAAGAAGAAGAAGAAGAAGAAGAAGAAGAAGAAGAAGAAGAAGAAGAAAGAAGAAGAAGAAGAAGAAAAGTTAATAAAACCAAACCAATGAGAGAGAAAAATTGAGAGAGCAAAGGAAGGGGTGATCTGTCATAAAAAGAAATATATCCATACCTGATTTATATGACTGTATCATCTGTGTAATTCAGTTTTAGAATAATAATACAAAAAAAAAGAAATATAGTGCGGGAGTCATAACTCAAATGGGAGATCAGACTAATATGAATGTGATACCAACGTCAAACCCCATTACCAATTTCCCCTTCCAAAATGGATCTTCTCATCACTTATGCTTTCCCTAGCTTATGAAAGGGAGTGCAAACAGTTAAAGAGAGAGAAAGATAATCATATAATGCTCTAAGCTGGGGCCACATACTCTTATACACCAGCTGTAAATAGTCAAGCTTACACAGAAATTCAGTATCATCCAAATCAGCAAGCAATTCAGTTTGAAGGATAGGGATAATGGGTGGAGGGTGTCCCTACATTATTTCAAAAAGAGTAAATCCAAGCTGATAGGGTGAATTCCTTACTCTAAACAGGGCAAAAAGAAGGGGAGATACCCAGTCTGTGCCAGTCTCCACGGCCAATTTAGTTAAGGTATCTTTTAGAGACCTATTCATTCTTTCTACTTGCCCTAAACTCTGAGGTCTATAAGCACAGTGCAATTTCCAATTCGTCCCCAGTGCTGCGGTTATTCCCTGACTTACTTTTGAGACGAAGGCCAGTCTGACCTGATGGTGGATGGGAAGCCATATACCTGGGTAGGATTTCTTCCAGGACCTTCTTAGCCACGGCATTCGCGGTCTCATCCTTTTTTGGATAGGCTTCAACCCATACTGAAAAGGCATCTACGAAAACTAGCAAATATTTATATCCAAATTTTCCAGTTTTAATTTCTGTGAAGTCTACTTCCCAATACACACTTAGCCTATCTCCACGGAGTAGAGCTTCTTTTGCAGCTGGTTGATTGGGGGCAATGGTAAGCTGACAGGCTTTACAATTTTTAACAATGTCTTCAATGAGTTGATTTCCTTGCTTAATTTTTACTTCTGAGTGTCGGAGCAAGTCCTGCATTCTTCGGGTTCCCATGTGAGAGACCCGATGGATTCTCTTAAGAATCCCCTTGCCCAATCTTTGTGGCAAGGTAAGTTTCCCCTCATGAGTTTTCCACAAGTCTTTGTTTCCTTCTCTGTCCAGGGGTTTATAGGCCATGGGAATTTTCTTTATGCACTCCAACTCTTCTTGGGAGTACTGAGGCTCAGAAGGCAAAGCTCATGGCCCTGGGTCTACTAGAATCAGTACTTCTGCTCTGGGCTGTAGGGCCACCTCACTAGCTGCCTGATAGGCCAAGTTATTTCCTTTGGTTATAGAATCAGTTCCCTTTTGATGGCCAGGGCAGTGCAAATGGCAATATTTGCTGGTTCCCACATGGCCCGGATGAGGCTTAAAATTTCTTGTTTGGTTTTAATAGTCTTCCCTTAGCTATCACTAGCCCCTTCTCTTGGTAAATGGCTCCATGGACATGCACGGTGGCAAAAGCATACTGACTGTCCATGTAAATGTTTAGTCTCTTCCCTTTTCCCACTTGTAGGGCTTTTGTTAGTTCCACTAGTTCTGCTCTTTGTGCAGATGTTCCCTGGGGAGTGTTTCTGCCCACACTACCTCAGTGGTGACTGCTATACCCGTGTACCCTTCTACATCTCAAATGAAACTGCTGCTATCTGTGAACCAAGTAAGCTCGACATGCGATGGTGGCAAGTCCAACAGGTCTGGCCTCTTTTCTTGGCCCGGTCTCTCTTTTCACACTCAATTTCATGTTCTCTGTCCTTCTTTTCCTGTCTTTGCTCCTCTGTCTTTCTTATTGTAAGCCTTTTCCAACACGGCTACTAGATCCCTAATACACTTTTTACCAAGTCTGTCTAGAGCCTGCAACTTTCACTGTATATCTGGTGCAGCCTGATTTATATAGGCAAACATAACCATCTGAGCCGACTCCTGGGTCTCAAGATCATATGGGGTATATTGACTAAAAGCTTCAATAAGCCACTCAAGATATGCTGCTGGATTTTCCCTTCCTCCCTGTCTAACATCATAAACTTTGGCCATATTTGTAGGTCTGCGAGCTGCGGCCTTGAGACCTGCCAACAGAGCCTGGCGGTAGATGAGGAGTCGCTCCCTACCTTCAACCTTATTATAGACCCATGTTGGTTGGATCTCAGGAAAAATGGCAGCGATCAGGGCAGGATCCACGATGGGCACTCCTGTGGGGCCAGTGATATGTTTCTGGGCTGCCTCTCAGATACACTCTCTCTCTTCCATTGTAAAAAGGACCTGTAAAAGTTGACTACAATTATCCCAAGTGGGCTAATAAGTAAAGAGAATAGTTTCAAGCAAACAAATTAAATCCTGGGGTTTCTCAGAAATGGGGGCATTTTGGGTGCACGAATTGTATAGATCACTGGTAGAAAATGGCCAATATTGGCGTTGCTGTTGACCATCCACATCCACAGGACCTACAGCGCCTAAGGGAAAAACAACTGCACTAGAAGGTGGACTGATCCCATGGCATCATCGAGTGACTGGCCCCTCAGAAACTTTAAGGGCAGGTGCCAAGGGTTCGGCTGCTCATTCTATAGCTCCCTCCTCCTCTTGATCATTCTCAGGCTCTGCAGAAGGAACCTGGGAAGTGGAGTATGGGGGAAGGAAACATTTCTTCTTGCAAGTTATCTCCCTGAAAAACCGGGGGATACAATTTCTTTTCCTCTTTCTTAGTTTCTTTTTGTAACTCTAGGGGGCTAGATGGAGTGTTGCCCATGGTTTCCAGTCCTATCAGTAGTACAGTCCAAAAAATAATAAACAGTACAAACAAAAAACATGCAGGCCTGACGGTTACGAAATAAAAAAGCTTACAAAGTGGAGATCTCCTGAATTGGTCCACTGACTCCTGTCACGTCGGGGTTCCACACCCACGCCCCACAGCAGAAGGAACAGACCCACAGTGGGTGAGTTGGGCCTCAGTTAGGAGGCCATCTTGGTCAGTTCCGGCCCAACACAGAACCCACCCCTCCTCCACAATTCACACGGCGGGTTTCCTAGGACCCCCGCCCCACACGGTGGGCTTCCAAGGAACCCCACTCCACAAGGCAGGGTTACCCCCGTGCCACAAGAGGATCTGGGATATCTCCCAGTTCCTCTAAGGTTGTCGTGCAAGCGAGTCCACTTCGACAACCCTTTATGAATCTGAGGGTCTTCCTCACAAGGGAAAACAAAAGTAAAACAAACAAATGACAGGTCAAGACAAATTAACAAAGAGTGCTGTTTTACCTTTGGAGTCTGAGGTCTTGGGGACCTTTGGGGGATCCCAGACGAGCCCCCACTAATATGTTGTTCCAAGGTCGCAGGACACCCACCAAGAAGACCATTGAGAGGCACACTTTACAGCTGTTTTAAGGTTTTATTTAAACGGGCTGCAGTTCGGGCCTCGTCCTACACTCTGAAACAGCAGAGCCTAGGAGGAGAGTCCCCAGCTAAAGATTTGCAGGGGTTATAAAGCACACAACCAACCAGGTGTTTGGATTACCACCTCGTGTTGCTCTGCTAGAAACAAGCAACAAGTGGTCACTGCCTCAAAACTTTAACCCTTAATAAGTTTTGGGCCAGAGCCACAAGATTTTTTCTCAGGACCATAAATCAAGGGGGGTAATGAAGGGTTAAAGTACTTGAGGCAGTGACCATTTGTTGCTTGTTTCAGAGCAAATCAACACGTGGTGCTAAACCACCTGATTGTGTGCCTTTATAAGACCTGCAAATCCTTAGCTTGGGGATCTATTCTTGGGCTCCACTGTGTCTGAATGTAGGACGAGGCCGAGCTGCAGCCCATTTAAATAAAACAGCTGTAGAGTCTGACTCTCAGTGGTCTTCTTGGTCGGGGTCCTGCGACCTTGGCATAACAATTCTACTGAACAAAATTTAAATAATATAGCTAGACATGGTACTATCCTACTATATGGTAATGCCAGCCAATACTCAAGAACCTGACACAGGAGAATAAGGAGTTGAGGAATTCTTAAATAGTAATCTACTATGAAACATACAATATCTTAAATTTATATAATGGAACAAATAGATCATTGTTAATGGAAGTAAAATCTTGGCAGAAATTTTAAATACATACATATGCATATATATTTAAACTTGGAGAAATAAAATTTAAAGTGGTATTATCTGCATCTTTCAGTCTACATGTCACATACATATTTACTGACACATTGATTTCTGTTTAGTCTTTACAAAACACTGTTCTGTCACATAAGTTCACAAAATTGCAAAACAAAATGTACAAAAATGTACATTATCATAAATACAAATATAGTTTAATCCCTACCATAATAATTTGGAGAAAACATGCATTAAGTTAATGGGATTGAATACTGTGCAAGAAGGGGAGTCCAGGAGAATGTAAATTGTGTGTGTGTGTGTGTGTGTGTGTGTGTGTGTGTGTGTGTGTGTGTGTGTGTGTGTGTGTGTTTTCTATGAGTAAATAACGGAGTTAGAATTAGACCTATTATTCTTGCTTTGTCTTTTTGCTCAAAGCTAACACTCTACCACTTGAACCACATCTCCACTTCTGGATTTTGCTTTCTTAATTGGACAAATATCTCAGATTTTTTGCATGGACTGATTTAAACCTGAATCCTCAGTTTCTGACCTCTTAAATAGCTAGGTTTTAAAACATGAGCCACTGGTGGACAGCAACTACGTTAACATTTTTGCACGTTTGAATGAATTTTAAAGTAAGACATATATGTTACTTTTGAGAATGGCAGGAAATAGTAATTAATGTTTAACAGAATTTAAAACATACAAAGCTGAGAATGGCAAGTAGTTGAGAATAGAGTGGAATAAATCAAAATTACCTATGACAGTATTCAGTCTGTGCACAGAAATGATTACATTGTTGGAGCCCAATGCCATCAGATAGCTGAACTCCATCTGGCTGCTATGCTCTTGAGGCCAGCTAGTGCTATTCACAAGAATCTGATTTTGTTGGATGCCAAGGATCAGCTTCAAGTTCAGAACCTGAAATATTTCTATTGATCCAGAAGTGGAAACATACCAGGACAAGAAATGTGATTAACAGTGCTGAATGCGAAAATCATCCAGTCCAAGGAAGACAGAATAGCTCCTTTCATTTTTTTTTTAATTCAAGTCTTGGTTTTTTTTTTTTTTTTTAGCTGTGATAAATTCCATACAGAGGGGTTACAATTACATGGGCAAGATAGTGAGTACATTTCTTATCAAGCATTGTTGCCTTCTCCTTTGTTTCCCCTTTCCATCCCTTCCCCTCTTCACCCCCCTACCCCCACACCACCACCACCATCACCACCCCCCAACCTCCGCCAAAGTTGTAAACTTCTTTTTTGACATCTTGTACATCTCATTGTTGTAATGGGTTCACCTGTAACCCTATTCAAATGGTTTGTTTTTTCCCTTCCACTCCACAAATTATATCAACATCAAATAGAGTGAAAGCAGGGCTTATATCATGGGGGAGGTACATACAAAGCAACAAAGAAATCATCTTATAAATATGTTGTAAACAATTGCAAGAAAGGAAAAAAAAACATTTGAAACCTGATCTTGGGGTTCATTTCACCTAACATCAACTTGACTGACAATTTCTGTTTGTCTCAGACATATACTAGTTATTTTATTAAGTGAAGTAAGCCAGGCTCAAAGAAATATAGGTCCCATGGTTTCCCTTATATGCAGAATAACTTTTTCTATATGTGAAAAGAGTATTCTCTCACAAAGAATCCTGAGCTGAATATGATAGCCATTGTTTGTAATCTCTGAACTTGGGAGGCTAATTTAGAAGTTAGCTTGAGATCAGCCTAAGTTTTAGGCCAACTGTAGGACGTATAGTAAAATGCAATCTTAAAACAACAACAACAAAAGGCCCAATGACTGGGAATGTGGTTAGTGGTAGAGTGCTGGCCTCGCATGCATGAAGCACTTGATTTGATTCATCAATATTACGTAAGCAGAAAAACTGGAAGTGGTGCTGTGGCTCAATTGTATGTGTGCTAGGCTTGAGTAAAAGAAGTTCAGAGAGAGTGCCCAGGTCCTGATTTCAAGCTCCACCTCTGGCAAAATTTAAAAAAAAAAAACCAACCAAGTGCAAAATGCAGTTTGTTGAAATAAATATGTTGAAGAAAATTGTGCTGTTGAGCATTCATAATGAACTTTGTTAGGAAAAATTAAAATTAAAATTAATTGATGAAATATTATCTGTCATTGGACAGGACATAGTGAGATATAAAAATGATTGCTGCCTATGGTTACTTTGATACAACAACGTTAGAGATAAAATTGCCAGATTGTGATTTTTTTAAGTATACAATCGTGGGTTTTTTTCTTTTTCAAAATAATTTTACTGCCAGGCCCCAGTGGTTCAACACCTGTAGTCCTAGCTACTAAGGAGGCTGAGAAGTGAGGGTCTCTGTTCTAAGCCAGACAGGGCAGGAAAGTCTGTGAGAACCAGATCTCCAACTAAAGGTTCAGAAAATGTGAAGTGGCACTGTGGCTCAAGTGGTAGAGTGCTAGCCTTGAGCTGAAGAGCTGAGGGACCATACCCAGACCCAGAGTTCAAGCCCCACAAGAGACAAAAAACATAGCAATAATATTAATTTTATTGTTACTCTTAAGGTGTTATATATAAAGTCTACCATTTCATAACTTTGTTACTTTCCTAAAAGAAACACATATCCATCTTCATTGCCAAGAGCTAAGATTTGCTTTCCAGCTGATTTCTGAGTGTAGAGGCAATGGATAATACAAAGCAATACAAACCAGTTCTGACTATAATTTTTCTTTGCACATCTTAAAAATCAATGCTGACAACATGAAATAAAAATTACCTAAGTTTAAAACATTCTTCTAGACACATTGAACAGTGGGAACAAGTATTTTAAGAATAATGTCAGAGAGCTTGAACTCAGGGCCTGGGTTCTGTGTCTGAGATTTATTACTCAAGCCTATTGCTGCTACTTTGAGCCATAGATTTCCACTTCCAGTTTTCTCGTGGTTAATTGAACAGAAAATCTCACCAAATTTCCTCTCCAACCTGGCTTTGAACTAGGATCTAGAGATCTCAGCCCTCTGAGTAGCTAGGATTATAGGCATAAGGGCCTGGCACCTCGGTAGAATAAATGTTTACCTGAGACAGAAGCCAGTTAGTATTAAATGTCAATCATGTTTAACTTTGTTAAATAAAGTTAACTGGAATGCCTTCCACTAGAAATAAGGAATCAAATGTGTAGGTGGGTTAAAAAGACTTACCAAAAGATACATATTTTCCTTATTGTTTTTTTCTTCCAAATTTGTTTGCTTTCCAGAATCATACCTTCTCTTTCCTTGCTGGTTCCTTTAGTTTATTTCATACATGCCAACAGCTTCTTCAACTATCATTGATTTATGTGAAGAGCTTGCAAATATGTATTTTCAGTCCAAACACCATGTATGCACCTCTCATCCATATATTCAACTGCCATAAAAACTTGTGAAACAGTAATAATCTCTTATCATTACTGGATATTAATGTGTAAATAAAATTTAAGAAAATAAAGAATAACATCAGGAAATATAACATGATTTTAATAGTAATGCTAACCATAAATACAACGTTGATTATTATCTGAGCAATTTAATAAAAACTTCAAGAAAATATCAACTTTTTTGAGTGCTTATGTTATGGTTTAAACTAAGGATCTTACCTTCTCAATTAAGCTTTTTCTCTCAAGGGTTGTGCTCTGTATTTGATCCACAGCTCTCCTGCCAATTTGGGGGATTATATAGAGATAAGAATCTCATGGAATAAAAACTCATTTGTGTCCCTATCTTGGGGTTCATTTCATATAACATCCTCTTATATGGTTATATGGTACCATGTACTAATTACTGTAAGTAAGGTTAACCATGGGACCTGTGGTTGTTTGAGCCTGGCTTATTTCACTTAATATAATTGTTTCTGCATCTTTCTATTTCCTAGCAAATGAGGCGATGTCATTCTCTGTGATGGAGGCATAGAATTCCATTGTGTGTGTGTGTGTGTATATATATATATATATATATCATATTTTCTTGATCCATTCATCTACTGAGGGCAGCTGGGTTGGTTCCATATCTTAGCTATGGTAAATAATGCTGCAATAAACGTAATTGTGCTGGTAGCTTAGTATGGTCTTGTGTATGATCATTTGGTAAATGCCCAAAAGTGGGATTGCTGGGACATAGGGGAGCTCTACGTGGAGTCTTGGAAAAAATTACATTAAAATCCAGACCCAAAGAAACATAGGTCCTATGGTTTCCCTTATTTGCAACAACTAGTATATGTCTGGACAAGCATAAAAGTTCAAAAGCTATGTACATACAACCAGATAAGATGATGTTAAGTGAAATGAACCCCAAGATAGGGTTTATAATCTATCATGTGATTTGTTTGTTTCTTTGTATGATAGTCCCCCATGATATAATGCCTGTTTTCACTGTATTTAAGGTTGGTGCCCTGCATCTTGTATACACCCTTCTCTAGCTTGGGGAGAGGAAGGGAAAAAATGTTTAAATAGGGATACAGGCTGACCCATTGTAACAATGAGATGCACAAGACACTATGTTGAGAAAGGAATTTACAATATAGGCGGGGAAGTAGGGAAGGGAGGAGAGGGCGAGTGTAGTTGTGGAGGTGGGAGGGAAGGGAGGTGGGGAAAAACAAAGGAGGAGGTATATATAACCCCTCTATAAAGTATTTTTACAATTAAAACCTCTTTTTTAAAAAAGAAGAAGGTGTCATGTACACCGAGTATTGTAGCCCACATCTGTAATCCCAGCTGATTAGGAAAACAGAAATGAAAATGATCGTGGTCTGAGGCCAGGCCAGATAAAAAACTGCCATGACAGCCATCTCAACAAATGAGCTTGCCATGGTAGTTCACATCTGTAATCCTAGCTAATTAAGTGGGAGGCATAGTTATCAAGTCTCAGTCAATCTAAGATCAGACCCTGGGAAAAAGTTCAGGACCTCAAGTAAATAAAACGGATTAGAAGTATAGCAAAAATACTTGAGCTGCTTGGTGCTATACAAGCAAATCCTATCTAGCAAGCAGAGAACCCCTGAATAGAACCCTAGCAATACTTCTCTCTTCTACCAAAAAGCCTAAACAACTTTTTCCTATTTGAACATCTAATTTCAAGGCCACTGACAGATCAGAGATGATGACATTCTCTTCTTTAAAATTAGGTATTCAAAAGAGACAAAGTTATTTAGGTTTTGAAAAAATGAAAAGGAAGAAAAATGCATGTGATTTTTGTTAGCTCCATAATTTTGAAAACATAAAATTTACTCAAGTATTTAATATATATCCATATGTGTGCATATATCCATGTATGCATGCATATATATATATATATATATATATATATATATACATACAAGTGGTTCATCTCTTTTCTGTGTAGCAAATGGTACAAATGAATCTGTACAATCACTACTCAAAGGCATGAATAGACAAAGAGAATGAGCAGAAAACTCATATTCAGGAATGTATGGCTAGCCGATAACCTTGAAAATCTTTTCCATCAGTTTGCCTATGTCTGTTACTGCAGTACAGGGACAGTATGATGACAATGGGATACCAGGTAGATGAAATGAGAAATGAGAAATACAAATGGTACAATATTCTTTCTGATCAGTAAGTAGAATTTCATTTGTGTGTGTGTGTGTGTGTGTGTGTTAGAATTTCATGTGTGTGTGTGTGTGTGTGTGTGTTACATATTCTTGATTCATTTCTTTCTTGAGGGCTATCTGGGCTGATTCAGTAAGCATGGTTGTACTGAAACCTTTACTATATCCTGGTTTGTAATCTTTCTGGTAAATGCCCAGGAGTAGAGTTGCTGGATCATATGGAAGTGGTTAGTAAAAGAGGGGTGAAGTTAGAAATGGTAGAAGAATGAACAGGTAAAAGGTGGAGAAATGCAGAGGAATCCCGTAAATATCCTACAAAATTAAGCAGAGTGAAGGAAGAGGTGCATAGGGGAGGGATGGATGAGAATGTTGAAGTGTTGGCATTGACCAAGGTATATTGTACGCATAAACTGCATTGATTAATGAGAACTCCTTTGCTACTTAAACTAATAATTAAAAAATCATGTCCCTAAAATGTTATGCAATTAGAAGCAAAACATGAGAATCTCCTCAGATCATCTCTAGGGTCTATAAATCTTTTTTTAGTTAGGATAAGTTTTAGAACAACACTAATGATACATATCATCTGAAGAAAATTTAATGATTTCCAGCTATTTAAAATAATCATTTTTGGAGATATGATTCCAGTGGCAGTGCTACCTAGTGAGCAAAGCGGTCAGATATTGAATTTATATCTGGATCTCGACCAAAAGTAAAAACAATCAGTAAGTCAGGCATTTTCCTGAGCTCTGGTAGCTCATGCCTTTAATCCTACCTTTAATCAGAAGGCAGAGATCTGGGTATCTCAGTTCAATGTCAGCTCGGATAGGAATGTCTGTGTGACTCTCATCTCCAATTCACTGCCAAAGAAAGCTGGAAGTGGACTCGTGGCTCAAGTGTAGAATGTTAGCCTACAGCAAAAAGTTCAGGGACAGAACCCAAGCCTTGGATTCAAGCCTTAGAATAGTGCATATACATACACAAAGGAAGTAAGTCATTCAAGTTCTCAACCTTCCATGGCCCTAATCCTAACTCTGATCCTGGTCAGAACCTTAAGAGTAACCTTAATGTTAATAGTAATCCAATCATAAAATTAATGGAAAATACTCAAGTTTAGACACATCCTAACAGATGCTCATTGTCTTTGAAATGATTTGCAGTTTGCTCCAAATCTTATAGATTCCCTGACTTGGACTCTGAAATAGTTCCCTATTATGAATCATTAGTCTCAAATCTTCATATCATGAAAACTACCATAGTTTCCAACTGATCTTAACTTTTACTGAACTCCTAGATCTCCAAAAAGAAGTTGCAGATTTACTTAAAATCTACTCTAGTTCCTAACCCTAACTATATATCTAAACTTTACTAGAAACCTAACTCTAAATTTAACCCTATTGAACCCTGTATAGGAAACAGGAAAACTCTGTAGTTTTTGTTGAATTTCAAACTTATTTTACTTGAAAGTGTTAGCAGAAAACTGTTTTCCCTTAAAGCTTACCCTGTCCTAAGCCTAAGTTTAATCTGAACTAGAAATGTAACCATAACCATAGACCTAAAAAGCCTTTGGATTCTAAAAGCCATACAAAGACATTAGTTTTCACTCATTCCAACTTTGATTCAACTCATCTCCAAAAAAATTGTTCATAGTTTTACTCAATATCTTGCCATTTTTCTAACCCTAAACCTAACTGGAATATTGAGACTAACCCTCACACTAATCATACTAATAATAATCACACTAATCATACTAATCATTATATTGAGACTAACCCTCATACTAATCCGAATATTGTCAGCATTTTCCTATTTCACATTCATCCTAATTCTAACTCGATTTGTTATTCAAATATTTAGTATCAGTTTGACCCTAAATTTTCCCTTTCCCTAACTCTAAAACTAACTCCAGCTGGAACTGAAACCTAACTTTCATCCTAATGATAGTCCAATTCTAATGTTTAAGAAAAATACTCTCGTTCTTGTTCATTCTAATGAACACTCCAGTTTGCACTCTGGAAATGGGTTTCAGTTTTACCTAATTCCCACAATTTTCTGACTCTACCTCTGAAGTTATCTTGTTCCCTAACATGAACCATTATATTATTTGTCCTCCAGTTCTCTTATCAGGAAAAATACTGTAGTTTCCATCCATTGATACTACCTTTTCCTGGACCTCTGTACCCTAAATCAATTTCAGATTACTTACCATCTAGTCCATTACTTAACATTAACTCTCAACCTAAACCTGGCTGGAAAAATCTCATTAATCATTGCAAGAATGATCACTGGGAAATAAATATAATGATAATGCTCTAGTTACTATTCATTATCACATTTTTCCCTTTACTTGTTAGTGAAAACTGAATTTTATACTAAAAGTTTTCCTATTTATAAAACTAATAATAATCAGAACAAAATACTGACCCTAATCTTAATCCAAATTATATGTCAATACTAACACAAACACAAGTACACTAGTTTTCACTCATCCTAACTTGATTCAAATAAGCCTTCAAAAATAGGTTTCAATTTTTTTGGGGGGGAGGGTCCAGTTGTGGGGCCTGGACTCTGGGCCTGGGCCCTGTCCCTCAGCTCTTTAGCTCAAAGATAGCGCTCTACCACTTGAGCCACAGCGCCACTTCTGGCTTTTTTCTTTTTGCTTATGTGGTCCTGAGGAATCAAACACAGGGCCTTATTACATGCAAGCAAGCGCTCTACCACTGAGCCACCTTCCCATCCCAGGTTTCAATTTTTTTTCCAATATCTTAGTCATTTTCTAACCCTAAACTTAATCTAAACTAGAACATTGAGAATAACCACAAGGCTAATTGTAAGTACATTCTAATATTAATAGCAATACTCTAGTTCATATTTACTCTAATTCCTACCAGACTTATTCTAAAATTTACCTTCAATTTGACTCTCATTTTTTTTCTCCCTCACTCTAACCCTAACTATGGCTAGAATCCTAACCATATCCTTGACACTAATAGTATCCCAGTTCTAAAATTTATGAGAAATGCTCATTTTGTGTCATCCTAACTGAAATTCCACTTGTAATTCTTGAAAACAATTGCAGGTTTTCCTAAACCCTACAGATTTTCTCACTCTTAACTCTGAATCTAACTTGTTCCATAACAGGCATCATTATATCCATTGATCTCAAATCCTGATATTATGAAATACATTGTACTTCCATTATCCCAGCTTTTCCTGCATTCCTAGAAAGTAAAATAAGTTCAGCTTTACTTTAACATTTAACACATTTTTTTTTTCTTTTTGTTGGGCGTGGGGCTTGAACCCTGGGCCAGGGCACTATCCCTGATCTCTACAAATGGATACGATCCCTGAGTTCTTAGCTCAAAGTGTTTGCTTTACCGCTTGAGGCACAGCACCACTTTTTTGTTTTCTGGTGGTTAATTGGACATAAAAGTCTCATGGACTTTACTGCCTCAGATGGCTTTGAACTGGGATCCTCAGAAATCAGCTTCCTGAGTAGCTAAGCTAATAGGCGCGAGCCACTAGTTTAACCAATTTTTTTTTTTTTTTTTTTTAGGTCCGGTCTTGGGGCATGAACTCTGGGACAGGGCGCTGTCCCTCTACTCTTCAGCTCAAGACTAGCTCTCTACCACTTGAGCCACAATGCCACTTCCAGCTTTTTTCTTTTTGTTTATGTGGTGCTGAGGAATAGAACCCAGGGCCTCAGGCATGCAAGGCAAGCGCTCTACAACTGACCCACCTTCCCAGCCCATTTAACCAATTTTCTTTATCCTATTCTCAACCTCCTTTAGCCAGAAACCTAATCCTAATCATAATTTGATGTAACACCAAATGGTTAATGTAAGGAAATTGTCTAGATTCTATTCAATCACACTTTATTTTTGCTTCTACTTCTTATTGGAAAATTAAATTTTACCGTAAATCTTATTCTTCCCTAACCCTAACCAGAACAAAAAAGTAACTCACACTTTAAGCCAAATTATATCTGAATGTTTAAAGTTACAGGAACTAGTTTTCATTCATTCTAACCTTGATGCCATTCATTATCCTTAAAATATGTTGCAGTTTTACACCTTTTTATATCTTAAATCTTATATACACCTTTTTATATCTTACATCTTTTTCTTATTCTAACCCCAGCTCTAACTAGAACACCTTTCCTAATCCTAAGCCTACATATAACTGAATCATATTGTTAATAGCACACCTCTATTGCACATTTATTCTCTTGCTCAGCATATAGGTCTAAATTTTACTTGCATTTTGAGCATAAATTTTTAAGTGTTTTTCTATTTCCTGTCAGGTTTTCTTTCTTTCTTTTTCTTTTTTTTTTGTTTTTGTTTTTTGGTCAGCCGTGGGGCATGAACTCTGGCCTTGGGCCCTGCCCCTGTGCTCTTCAGCTCAAGTTGAGCACTCAACTGCTTGAGCCACAGCGCCATTTCTGGTTTTCTAGTGGTTTATTGGAGATGAGTCTCAGGGACTTTACTGCTGGGCTGGCTTTGAACCATGATCCTCAGATATCCTTATTAGCTAGGATTACAGGCATGAGCCACCGGCTCTCGTCTTCATTTTTTTAAAATTTTATTTTATTGTAAAGATGCTTTAAAGAGGGATTAGTTACATGTGTAAGGTAATGAGTACGTTTCTTGTTGAGCATTGTTAGCCCTTTCTTTGTTGTTCTCCTACTCCCCTACTTCTCTGACTCCTCCCTCCCCATGGTGTAAAGTTCATTTTTAACATATTGTCTTGTGAATATCATTGTTGCAATGTGTCATCCTGTGTTGAAATTAAATTTTCTATTTATCTAACCCTAATTCTAATTCTGTCTGTGATCCTAACCCTAACTATAATAATAATGATAGCTCAATTCAGAAGTTAACAAAATATATTCAAGTTTTTATTCATCCTGTTAATCCACTGTCCATCTTGAATCAAGTTGCAGTTTAGCTTAAATCTTTTTTTTTCCAAATTAGTTTATATGTGCTTATATAAAGATGTAATTTTATGTAAAACACAGAAGATTTTTGGGAGAAGGAGTAATGAAAAGGAAATAGAGGGAGTAAAATAAAATGCTTTAAATATATTATGGAATTGCCACTTCTGACAATTAATAACCATTAACAAAATAACTAAAAATTAATTAAAAAAAACACACTGCCTTCTAGCGTTCTTTAAGAGAGCCATGATTTGTATTGTGAATAAACTTTGTTAGATAAACTTTGTTAGATAAACTTGTTAGATAAACTTTGTTCTTGCATATTTTATATTGTTATTGGCCAATTATTGAACTTAATCAATACAAATATATCAAATAAGATTCCATGACAAAAAACATTAAACAGTTAATTAGTAATTGTTTGAGAAAAAGTTATAATCATGAGTTTTAGGAAACTAAATTTCTATTTCCTTACAAAGCAATGATTTAGGTTTATTAATCTAGTACTCCTAGTAATAGAGAACATAACTGACATGAAAAACAACTAACTGTACATCTTGTTTCTTGAATGAGTGATATTCTAAACATTGTCTTTTATTAGGTTTAGTTATCAAAATAAATGCAATTTTATCTCCTTTCAGAACAAGTACTTTCCCTGCAATGAAATGTATTAGTATATTCAGGTATTTAAAATCTAAATTTTCTATGTTTGATATGAAGCTATACATATTCAGAATGACACGATTTTTGTATTTGTAAATGTCTAACCTCTGGGATTTTTGCTTCATCAATATAAATTATCTCATGAGGTTGTTGTGAAGACTCCAGTAACCATTGTGGTCAAAAACATTTCCTGAATTCTAAATTTTAAATTTAATCATTTTAGCCTTTGATTATATCACTTATTGTCTCTTCAGAGCAATTAAGCTAAAATAAATACTATTTTTTAAACATTTCACTCAAATAGTAAATAATATCAACACAGGTCACAAAGTATTTCAGACTCATCAGAGTTGGTAAACTTAGTGTGAAGAATGTAGAGAGTAGAAGGTTCTTATACTCAATATATACTTTTGGTTAAAGTAAATTAAATTATATATCTGTGTTTCTAATTTGAAGGTTAATCACATGGAAACAGGAAAATAATTTAAAAAGTAAATACTTTGGGACCATTTTTCTTCTTAAAATTATGAAGCAAAAATATCTCTAAGAAATATATCTTTCAATAAAATGGTTCAACCCTTACTTAGTAAAGGGCTTTATAAAGTTTATCTCAAATATAAATATATATATATATATATAAAGTTTATATATAAACTTCAATATAAAGTTTATCTCAAAATAGAAATTCTGCAACTAATCTAATGTATGTTTTCATGCACAAAATGCTATGATTTCTAGTCTTGTTAGTTATGTGATTTTAATTACATTTTTTAGTTGTGACACGATCCCTACTTATATTTATTACAAAATTTTGTAATTATGCAAATCATGCCTGTACACACTAATTTACATAAGATAATATTCAAACAAAATTATCTTTTTTCCTGTCTCCAACAGGGAAAGATGATGTGCTGAAGTATATTAAATGAAAGCACTCTAACAAAGAGTCTTTATAAAATCGAAATTTGCAACATGAGGATGGGAACAGGAGCACTTTCTACTTGGCTGAACAGGAATTCTTGTTTCTATAGTACTTTCTTACCTTTTAATCACACAGGGAAAGCCATAAAATTTGAAGTTCATATGAAGGAATTGCATTCCTAAAAGATGTGGCAACCCTGCTCAAAAGCTCGATCTTATCACTAGTTCTTTTTGCTTGCTGGCTGATCTATTTCTATATCATATGTTTCATATTATCAAGCATAGTAGTAATTCAGCTGTAAGTACATTACAGAAGACTCCTGAAAATCACAGCTATTGCGGTGTAATAATCAGAAGGGAGATTATATTACTCTGCAATTCCTCCCTTTGGACTTCAATATGCCAATTAATTTTCAAAATAATCATGTATGATATTTGTTTATTTTTCTCTTTTAAGGGATTAAGCAAGTGTTTTTTGAAGTAAAAAGTGATGACTGTGGTATCACAGCTCTGGTATGAGCACCTTCTCCCTAACAAGTAATGCTCTAAGGACTGTAAATATGGAAGCCACACTAAAATTCTCTACTCTCTCTCTCTCTCTTTCTCTCTCTCTCTCTCTCTCTCTCTCTCTCACACACACACACACACACACACACACACATACAAACACACACACAGCTGTCACCCAGACACATCAGAGATCAGTTCCATTCCTTTATTATGATATTGATTGATGTTTGCTCCATTTCTTTATCACGACAACAAGATCTTGCCTGGACATTTATCTTTCCCTGAGATCAAGTCTCTAGTTCTTAGTATACTGTGTATCTGTGTATTTATAATATGTTCCTCGCTGCTTCAGGCCAATTAACAATACCCTGAATACAGTATCCTCAAACTTGACATTCAAGTCAAACTCCATGAATTTATACTACTGTTTCAAAATACTAAAATTTATTCGATCTAGAAACCAAGAAAACACCCACCTTGTTTCTTTAGTAGCAATTGACATCATGAAATTAGAGGAATGTAGATCAAGAACTGAGGTAAGGGAATGAGAGTATGTCTAAAATGTAGAATACTGAATGTGTGTTACAGATACAAAATTATCATTTATAGGCTCATTTATTGAAAACTTGTCATCCTATATTGAAAGCACAATTTACAAACAGTTTTCCAGTTACTTTGCTTAACTATCACTTCTGATCACAAATCCTCTCATGAATTTTTATAGTATCTTTGAATAAATCACACAATTTGCATGTACTTATCATCTTAAGGAAAGACAGTCTGCATTTACATCTTTCATTCTATATGACAAACTCATTTTTTTGTTTCCCTGTTTGCTGAATAAATGTATTCCTGGAAACAGGATATTCACATCTAATCTGGGTGTAATTTTAATTTTTAAAATTTGAAATATAATATAAACTTTGTTGTGACTTATCATTTTCTAAAAATGAGTGATATTCATGAACACTTATATTTTGGTGACTTTAAGTAAATTGAGACTTGATGTGGTATGGTAGTTCTTGTGTCTAATTGACTTAACCATTAGATTATTCATGAATAAACATGTGCATTGCACTTTTTTATTTTTATATATAAAATAGTCCCCAAGGATTTACTTTAAAGTGATAAGGGTGGTTTTCTTCATGTTCCATACTTTATATTTATTTCAGTAAAATTACTAGAAATACATGATGTTTACTAGAGCAATATAAAAGTTGAGAATATATTTCTAAAGAGAATAGATTTATTGATTAAAATATAGAAAAGAGTACAATAGTCAGGTTTCTTGCTTGAGACTGTATAAATTTCATATGAATGTAGCTCAAGATGAGACTCAGAGATAAATTCATATTAATATTATTGAGATTTCAATCACATATAAGCAATATAGTTATTTTAAGGAATTAGTCATTCAAAGCCCTAGATACCTAATGGATGAAGAATGGTATTGAAAACAACAGAGGAAAACAATTCAATATGCAGATATTATGATTTTATAATACTAATATGAAAGAAATAGTGCTTTTGCCTTTCTGAAGAAGAAAATTTAGCCAGTAATTTCAATGTAAGGCACCAATTGTAATGAGTCTAAAGTCTTTTCCTCCAAGATATCCAAGAATACTATACTCATTCTCTGGAGCAAATAAGTAATTATTTTAATTAGCTTTGCTTAATATTAATTTACTTGTAGCAAATACATTAAAATGTCTGCTCGCTTTCTTTCAATGTAATAACCTACATTTTTGTACCTGTACTTGAGTCATTCCCCCCCCTCGAAGACCACCAGAGACCACCACCAATACAAATAACAAAGGAGTCATTTATTTGCAAATTCGAGGTTGGTCCTCCACGCACTCAGTAACTAGTGAAGCTAAGAGGCCCCCAGCATAGAATCAGCACATGTTTTGTAGTATTGAACAAACAACTTTAAAGAAGTTTTACATGAGAAATTACATGATTGGCTAAAATTTTAAGCAAACTAAGCTATGCATATGTGATTGGTAATATTATTATTGATGTCATTGATGGGAATTGTCTGGCCACTGGGTCACTGTGTCCTGCATGGCCTCCCAGTGTTTGGTCAACGCATCCGGAGAAACTTCCTGTGGCTTTCCCAAGGATAGTTTATGTCTCAGTTGTCTGGGAATTGTTTTTCTTTTTGTGTCATTTGTGGGTCAAACCCATGGTTATTTTTATAATTCATACCTCATAAGATGGTTGCTAGTGTGTAATGGAGTTACTTAGGCCTTCATTGTGCCTCTTTAAGCTTTAGGCTTTCATTTCTCCCCTTTCTAGTATGCACCTTAAGGGCCAATCATGGTCCTTACGAGCCTGCACTATGTCTTTTGTCAGGAATCAGTAGATATTGTGTTCTCAATACCATCAGCTGCATGCTATTAACACATTCCTTAACAAACATCACTAGTAGATTGACAACGCAAAGCCTTACTGTGAACACAAGTACCAGAATGATAATGGGGCCATCAGATTGGATGTGAAGATGGTTATCCAAGGGGAATAATTAAACCATGACTCAAACCATCCTTCTTGTTTTTCTCTTTCTCTTTTTCATTTTGCTAGTCCCTCTCTTACTTTAGCTAAAGATTCTTTTACAACTCTGGAATGATTGGCGTAGAAGCATCATTCTTCCCCGAGGGCAGCACATAGACCTCCTTGTTGTAAGAAAATTAAGTCCAGCTCCCATCTGTTCTGTAACACTACCACAGCTAAGGAGTCATGTGATTTTTGAAGGTAGGCTATAGTGCTTTCCAGGTTTTTGATATCCTCATCTATAGCATAAAATGTTCTCTGAGTAATTAGGGATGCCACCCAAGTTCCTAGCCCAACTAAGCCCACTAGAACCTCAACTATTACTGCTGTTGCTATTTCTTTTTTAGCTTTTCGTGTCCAATAGCTTGCTGCAGACATCTTTTTCATCATGTCTTCCTGAGAATGGTAGAGTAGTTGTGTGATAAGTTGTACTATGACACAAAAACTGTTAGTCCTATTTCAAACTTCTAAATGGACGCAGGGGGTTATGCTAGTTGAACATGCCCACCAAGCATCTTGAGGAGGTAATAGTTATACTTCCTCTGGAATCCATTCTTCAGTCTGATTACTTAAGTGTGTAAAGTTAGTTGGTACTCATTCCACACATAACCCTTGTCCTATAACTGTCTGTAGAATAAGTTTTGCTTCCTTTTGTTCCCACCTGCAGGATTTACTTGTTTTAACATTTGTCACATTCTGCATCAATGCAATATTCTCATAAAATGGAGGTCTCATATCAGAACACATCCAACAAGAGCTTGTAATATCAGCACGGGTCTAATTGATCACATTGTAAGTTTGAACCAACAGCTGCCATAGGGAATCCTCTGCCAAGGGGATGGTCTCCCTAAGTCTAGTCTCTCTTTTTCGAAGGAGATGGAATCATTACAGCCCAGAGCTCTTTCTTGTTGTCTACTTTGGGTTTATGTCAGAGACTGGTTTTAAAACTGTGTTTGGTCTCATTGCTGAAGGGGAATAACTGGCTGTGGCAATTGCTTGTAGGGTTATGAGAATGCCATCATGTGTCTCTCCCCATCTGTACAATCTTAGTCCCCAAGTCTTTTCTAATTCCCATCCTAGGGCTTGTTTGCCCTTGTCTGTGAACTGAATTTTCACTCTGGCATCATACTCCTGGGAGACCCTAATTTGTTTACGTACAGACATCCCATTAAAATGGATGCCCATTGGTCCTGGTTTGTTATACATAATAAGGTCTCCTCCCTTTCCTTTCCATTTTCTTGAGGTAATTGTTTTGCAGCCCCAGCTCTTACAGTAAAATTCCTCTGGTCCTCCCACAATTACTAGTCCTTCCTTCCCCTGGGCATACAAACCATTGCCTCCATCTACATTTCATAAGCCTATATCCTTCCCATACACCATCAGCAAGCTGACACAAGTTAAATGCAAGCTTGTCGGGGAACCATAGGGACAGTCCCTCTTTCATGGCCAAAGGTAAATGTTTACCCATTACCTGATTACTAACAGTCAAGTACAATTATATGGGCAGTGGGGATTGCCGGCACTTACTACTATGCTAATACAATTTCCACTTAAGGTATACACCAATAACCAATTCATGACTAAGTCCTTTTATGGTTCAATTTGAGCTTTAAAGGATTTTCTTTGGAGCACAAGACTTGGCACACTGGGTCCTCAACGAGATCTGCTATGGTATCTGCAGGCTTTGCATGAGAATGGTGGATCCAGGTAGTGATGCCATCGACTTTGAGGGCCATCGGAGTCATCAAGATGATCACATAAGTTCCTTTCCACCTCGGCTCCAGGTTTTCCTGTCGGTGTCTTTTCACCAGGACCCATCTCCAGGGTGGAAGTTAACTTGTACAGCGCCTTCAGTCCCTCTGTTAGGAGAACAAAATTTCTGAGTAATCATCTTCTCTAGGCAACTGTTCTGACAAATTAAGAATTGTGGGAAGGGGCACTCCGAATACAATTTCATAAGGGGAAAGACCAATTTTAAAAGAGGAATTGCATACACTGTATAAGGCAAAGGGAAGGAGAGTTACCCAGTCACCGCCAGTCTCCATGGCCAATTTGTTCAGGGTGTCTGTTAGAGTTCTATGCATTCTTTCTATCTGTACTGAACTTTGGGGTCTACAAGTACAATGCAATTTCCAATCTGCCCCAAGAGTACTTGCAAGTCCTCGACTTACCTTGGACAAGAAAACTGGTCCACTATCTGATCCTATCAATAGGGAAGCCAAACCTGGGTAAGATTTCTTCTAGTAACTTCTTAGCCACCACCTGTAATGTTTCGTGCTTAGTAGGAAAGTCTTCTACCCATTCTGAAAAGGTATCTATGAAAACTAACATGTTTATATCCATACTTGCCAAGTTTAATTTCCGTGAAGCCCACTTTCCAGTAAGTTCCTGGTCTATCTCCTCTTATTTGACTGCCTGTTACTGTCTGGTTCTTCCTTTCATTTGTCAGTTGACATGCCTTACGGTCCCTGACAATCTGTTCTATTTTAGCATGACTATTTTTGATCCTAAGTCCAGCATTTCTCACCAGATCTTGCATCTTCCTAGCACCCACATGGGTGCTTTGATGGAACTAAAGCAGTACTTTCCTCCCTAACTGCTCGGTAAGATAATGATGCTCCTAGAATCTCTCCACCAACCATTTAGGCATTGTGCCATCAGCAGTTGATCAATCCATTTCATGTCCTCAGTGGTGTATATTGGAGTGTCCAGAATAGTTCTTGTACCAGAGTCTGGGAGGTTAATCATCATTATAGATTACCTTTGTATTGCCAACTTCCAGGCTGTTCTGTCGGCCAGGTTATTGCCTTTACGCACAGCATCTTTAGGTTTTTTATGTCCAGGGCAATGAACAATGGCTAACTTAGGCAGCCAAACAGCAGTAATTAAAGTCAAGATTTCATCTTTATTTTTGATGATTTTTTCTTCAGCTGTCAGTAATCCTCTTTCTTTGTAAAAAACTCTGCGTACATGAGCCATTGCAAATGCATACCGACTGTCAGTGTACACAGTCTTTTGTCCTTTCCCAGTGTTAGAGGTTGGGTCAGGGCTATTAACGTGGCTCTCAAGGTTGATGGGCCTACTGGTAGAGGTTCAGCCCAGACCACATCAGTCTCAGTCACTACTGCCGCTCCCGCATAACTGTCTCTGATGAACAAAGCTGCTTTCGTCTGTAAACCACATGAGTTCAGCGTCTGGCAACAGCTGGTTCCTTAAGTCCTCTTGGATGTTATGGCCTTGGGCCAGGATTTCTGAGCGGTTATGTAGCAGCATGTTTACGTCCGGATCTGGTAGCAGAGTCGCCGGGTTGAGAGCCGAGGGAGCCTGTAAATTGATTCTGAAAGGGTTGATTAGCAGTCCTCGGTAATGGGTTAATCAGGCATTGCTGAGCCACAGATCTGGTGGTTGCTTTAACACACCCTCAATAGTGTGTGTGGGGGGGTGGTCACATATAGTTCCTGTCCCATGGTTAGCTTATCTGCGTCTTTTAACCATCAGAGCAGTAGCCACTATCATTCTCAGACATTATGGCCATCCTGCTGCTAGTGAGTCTAATTTGTTTGACAAGTAAGCTACTGGACTCCTCCATAGCCCAAATATTGGGTTAGGACTCCTTTTGTTATCCCATTATGTTCATTCACATATAAGTAAAAGGGTTTAGTGGCATCAGGGATTCCCAACACTGGAGCTGATAATAAGGCAATTTTTATCTGTTCAAAGGCTCGTTCAGGTTCTTCTGTCCATTGAGACAGTTGCTTCTCTTTGGTAGCCTGGTAAAGAGGTTTAGCCAGCTCCATAAACACGAGAATCCACAGACAGCAAAAGCTGACTGATCCCAAAAACACCCTTACTTTGTGCTGTGACCAGGGTGTTGGAAATTTAAGGACAGTTTCTTTTCTGGCTTTCATGAGCCATGACTGCCCCCTTTCAATAAATAATCCCAGTAAGTTACCTCTGATTTGCAGGTTTAGAGCTTTCTTGGCCGATGTTCGTTAACCAAGGTTTCCCAAAGTCTGGAGTAAATTTCTGTTCCTTGCATGCATTCTTTATTGGTTTCAGTGGCAATTAATAAGTCATCCACATATTGCAACAAAGTCAGACCATGGTTGCTTCCCCTAAACTCACCCAAGACCTTATGCAGAGCTTCATTAAAGAGTATTGGTGAGTTTTTGAATCCTTGAATGAGTCTGTCCAGGTCAGTGGTCTGTTGATACCTCTTTGACATCTGTCCACTCAAAGGCAAAGAGATCTTGAATTCTGGGTGTCAAGGGTAGGATGAAAAAGGCATCTTTAAAATCTAATACAGTATACTACTGCTTATTTGGAGGCAGGGTGCACAGGAGAGTGTAGGGTTTGGGTAGGGTAAGGTGAATTTCCTTTACCCTTTTATTGACTTCCCTTAAGTCCTGTACTGGCCTATATTCATTACAGTTGGGCTTGCAGATCGGTAGCAGGGGAGTGTTCCACGCTGACTGGCAGGGTCACAATATACCCAGTTCTAGCAGAAACCTAATGTGGGGTGTTATTCCATCCATGCTACATGGACATAGGTTACTGAATTCTAACTGGGTCCGCCCCTGGTTTTACCTCGATGAAGAAAGCTGGTCTATGTTTTGCTAGTCCCACTCCGCCAGTCTCTGCCCAACCTTCCAGATACCTTTCCAGCCAATAGGTGATTTCTTGTTCAGGAGGCTGGGGTGTTTGGAGCAACCGGTACTCATCTTCTAGGTCCAGAGTCAATACTTGTATTGGTCTTCCTTGAGCATCCTCTACCTGGGGGCCTTCTGGATAGAAGTGAATCTGTGCCTATACCTTGATTAACAAGTCTCTTCCCAAAAAGGGATAAGGGCTTTCTGGAATAACCAAGAATGAGTGGGACACTGGTCCCATCCCCAGGTCCATTCTTCTTTTGGTGGTCCATGAGTATTTTTTAATCCCCATGACTGCTTGCACCCAAGAGGTTTTATTTGAGATTTTTCCTTGAGGCTTTATTAAAGCAGAGTATTAAGCCCGGCTATCCATTAGAAATTTTACTGGAGTCCCCTCCACTTTTAGCATTACCCTGGGTTCAAGGAGGGGAAATGAATCCTGAGGTCCCTATTCATTATTAGCAAGATTGTTAACCATTAGTGTCCAGGTTCTTTGCAGCTGGCACTGCTTTGTTCAAAGTTCCCTTTTCTTAGGACATTCTTTGGCCTAATGCCTATTTCTTGGCAGTAAGTGCACTGATCTCTGCATAGACCTCCACTATTTGGGCGTTGTAGGGTTTCCGTCCTTGTAAGACCATGTATAATTTAGCCAAAATGGTATGATTGCAGGTTGCTGCCCTGAGACCCGCCATTAGAATCTTGCGGTAGACCCATAATCTCCCCTAACTTCTGCAATGTTGTAGTCCCAACCGTTGCTTGGAGCCTGGTTAATGGAAAAGATGCATTGATTAAATTAGGATTAGCAGTAGGCTGCCCGTCATCACCGGGAACTAGTTTCTTGGCCTCAGTTTGAATCATTTCTCTTTCTTTCGAGGTGAACAAGACCCAAAATAACTACTGGCAATCATCCCTGGTCGGCAGGTGCATGAACATTACACTATCTATGAAAGAAATCAAATCTTTGGGATTATTTGAAAATTTTGCATTTTGTGTTTTCAAATTATATAAGTCACTCATTGAGAAGGGCCAATAGTGAAGTCGGGGGTCTCCAGTTTCATCCAGTCGTCCAATTTCTCTGAGCGGCAGAATCACTGTGGTGTCAGGGAGTCTCAGGCTGGCAGCTATCTGAATGTGGCCACGAGTTCTTCCTGCTGGCCCTTCCAAGTTGCTGCTGGCTCCTTGATCCTTGCCTCCTGCTGCCTCCCCTTGCTCCATGGGGGGTGGAGGAGGCAGCAGTGAAGGGTATGGGGGGAGATCGGAGTCTAATGAGAGAAGAAGATCCTCACTCCCTTCTTGTAAAATGGGATATAAGGGGACTGAGGGGGTAGTTGACGTATCTTTTATTGATGCTAAAATCTTGTTTTTATCCACAGAAAGGGGTAGAAAGGGAGACAGACACTTTGGGGGTTCCTACACCAAATTTTGCATACTAAAGTATAGGGAATCTGATCGGGGTGCCCTGTGCTATCTGTTAAAAAAACCCTTCGTTTAACCTTCCAAATAGTATTTAGCCCAAATGTTCCTTTGTGGGGGGCATCCAACCTCAAACGTAGGCCACTCTGACTTATACAAAGTAAGTAAATTTTCTTTTTTAACTTCAACATCTAAATTGTTAGCTCTTTCCTTATCATCTTTAAAATTAGCTGTCAGAAAGGTAAAAGGTATACTTTGGTTCTGACCCATTTCAACATATATCAATCCAAACACAAGACAAGAAAAAAGGAGGAAGGCAATTACAATGTCACAAAATGAAACAACTTGTGCTTTCGAGGATTTAGGGTGTAACCACAACTCAGAGTGTCCCAAGGAGAAAAGTGTGGATTGGCTGGCCTGTCTCCAATCCCAAAGGGGTAGAGGGAGACACTTGATATTTCAGCAGTGTCATTCTGGCAAAAGACTACCCTACTCCCTCTTTGCTTCAAGTGGGCCAAATTTCTAAGCCAAATTTCGCCCTTCGAGGAGGAAGACAAGAGCGTCTGAGAAAGTAATTATTGTCGGACAAGGAACAGAAGCAAGACTAACAATTTTAAATGGAGGCAAATAGGGTTTCCAGGCATCCTCGTCAGAATGAATGTGAAAGAGGAAATGTTCCATGAAAGCCACAATACAGACAGACACACAGACATTAAGACAACACACATTAACAGCATGTGCATGGTAGTCTGTCAGACAGAAAGTGATGGACTACAGAGAGGAAAACTCCCAAATGTCTGCACTAGTGGACAGTCTACCTTGTAAACTATCAAACAGAAAGTGACAGACTACAGGTGGGCCCAAATGTCGCACCAGTGGATAGTTTACCTCCCTAGGGCATCCGGAGGGTGTCTCCTACTGGTCCTGTTGGCTGCTTTATAGTGCATTCACCAAGACTTCTTGCCAACTCCAATACCCAAACTGCAAGCTACAAAAAATACCATACATGGGGCTGGGAGGGTGGCTCAGTAGTAGAGCACTTGCCTTGCATGCAAGAGGCCCCACGACTGGACCCCCCCCCCCCAAAAATACCGGATAGTTACAAAGGGGCAATGCCTTAACTTACCAGCCGTTCTTTGCTATTCCCTGATCAGGTGTCAGGGTGGGCTTATGAGGGAGATCCCGAATGTGCACCTATCTGTTGTACCTGGATTCAAGACCCACCGAAGACTACCAGAGACAACAACCAATGCAAATGACAAAGGAGTCGTTTATTTGCAAGCTCGAGCTTGGTCCTCCACACACTCAGTAACTGGTGAGGCTAAGAGACCCCAAGCATAGAATCAGCACAGTTTTTATAGTATTGAACAAACAACTTTAAAGCAGTTTTACATGAGAAATTACATGATTGGCTAAAATTTTAAGCAAACTAAGCTATGCATATGTGATTGGCTAATATTATTATTGACGTGTTATTGACGGGATTTCTCCGGCCACTGGGTCACTGTGTCCAGTATGGCCACCCAGTGTTTGGTCAATGCATTTGGAGAAAATTCCTGTGGCTTTCCCAAGTATAGCTTATGTCTCAGTTGTCTGGGAATTGTTATTCTTTTTGTGTCATTTCTCGGTCAAAACCATGGTTATTTTTATGATTCATACCTCACAAGATGGTTGCTAGTATGTAATGGAGTTACTTAGGCCTTCCTTGTGCCTTTTTAAGCATTAGGCTCTTCAGATTTCATATTATTACTGTCTCTTCATACATGCCTGAAATCACTATTTCAAAGTAACACAAACAGAAAAACAAAAATTCCCTGATACAACCATCACAAATCCTAAATTATGTGAAAAAATGCACAATATAAAAAATAAACCTGAGGAAGAGGAAAAACTATGGCAGAATAACAACAGAAAATTATGCTAGCTCTCTCTAATGAAACAGAGATTTAGAGTCCTATCAGGTACTCCACTTCTAGAGGGTCACGCCAAGTCAGCTACAATTATATGTAGATATACAATCCAAAAGAAGATATTATACTGTCTTCAAAAGCACACAAAAATCTAGGAAAAGTTACTCAGCCAGGAAGGTGACTGCTGTGACTGTGTTGGCCAACATACTCAAAAGCGCAACTGCAGTGTGGAAATAAAAGGTCCACATGGGAAAACATCACGAAGAGAGTCAGTCACATTTAAACACAGACACAATTCACCTTACCACTGGACAGTCCGAACTGTCATTAGAACCACAAGTATTAACATCACAACATCTCACCACAACTGATCTCTTCTCCTGCACTTAATGGTCTAGACAAAAACCTAATTCCAGAAAAAAAATCACAACAGAAGACCAAAGCAACACCTGGCAAATCAACCAAGAACATAGATAGTCAACTATTAAGATCATAGATCCCCCAAATGAAAGCCAAGAAATCTTCCAAATGGACAGAACAAATCAGAAAAATATGAGGAAAGTGATGCCAAGGTAATATAATTCACAAAGTAAATAAAAAGGCATTAGAACAGACAATCAAGGACCTAGAAGATAGTTTTCAAAATACATTACAAATACTGCTGAAAAATGTGGTTAATGAAAAGATGCAAAACCTCTACAAGGAAACTTGTGAACAAGATGAGCCCAACCAAAGATTAGCAAAATCATTCATGGAGACTCCAAACAGAAAGAAAAATAAATTCTGAGAAAGCAAGAGTGTCCAAGGAAAAAAATAGATACCTAGTTAAACGATATTAGAGAAGACACAGCTAAAACCCATATCCCCCAACTCCCCACCCAAAGAATAGTTTAAAGAAAGTCCATACAAGATCTAAAAAAAGCTTTAATAAAGAGATAGAAGCCCTAAAAATAACCAATTATAAGGCAAGGAAATAAAAAACAAAATAGAATGTATCCACAGAAATAGATGACATAGAAGATAATCTCAGGGATCATAGACAGAATAGGTTTAATAGGAAAGAGGAAATAATCATTTAGAACAAATCCAAGAAATAAGAAATGATCTTGCTGAAGTTCAAGACTCAGAAGATCAAATTGGGGGAGATAGGTATCAAGAAGGAGAAGAGCAGGAAACTAAATGGATGGGAAACATATTACAGAATACTAGCAAAGATCATTCCAAATATCCAAAGAGATAGGCTCATTCAGAGAAGAGAAGCCTTTAGAACACCAAACAGAGAATACCAGAACAGAACAAACCACCACCACGTCATAATCTATTAGAGGATCATTAGAGATCAAAGAAAGGATTCTTAAATCTGTCAGGAGAAAAGACGGATTATTTATAAAGAATATACAGTCAGAATAAATACAGGTTTCTTAGCTGATATGGTCAAAAGGAGAGCCTGGCATGATATATGACAAACATTAAAGGCAAACAACTACCAACCATGAATATGGTCCCAAGGCAAACTCTCCTTTACATTAAAAGGATATGTAAAAATATTTCATGACAAAGAAAACTTGAAACAATGTATCTCTACCAAATCAGCAGGATAGAAGTTATTCAAATATATCCTACATAGAGAAGATCAAGAAGAACAGCAACTGGTTATATAAAATGTTCCCTACCCGAGAACAAGGTAAATATATTAAGAGTAGATGAAGCACAGCTCCTAACAGCAGGTGGATAACATAGCAGGACTTATCAGATATTTCACAGTCTTAACCTTTAATATAAATGGGCATGATTTTCCAATTAGAAAACATAGATGATTAAATATTAGTATCAAAAAGATGCATCTATCTAGTATCTACAAGAGACACATTTTACTGACAAAAACAAACACATACTCAAACTGAAAGGCTGGAAGGAAAATTTTCAAGCACCATAAAAAGGCCACAGAATTACTAACATAAGATAAAATAGAATTCAAATTAAAATTAGTAGGAAGAGACATTATATATTGATAAAAGCAACTCTCCATTAGGAGGATATAACAAGTCTAAATATCAATGCCCTGAATCCAGGAGCACCCCCACTTCATCAACCAAATACTACTTAACCTAAAAACACATCTCAACACATCATTGTTATCAATGGATAGGTCATCTAAGCAAAACTCAACCAAGAAACTGAAGACCTAAATAACTACATTGACCACCTGGCCCTAACAGATATCTACAGAATATACATTCAGTGTCAGAATATAAATTCTTCGCAGCAGCTCATGGAAGAGTCTCCAAAATAGAACATATCCCGTGGTAGAGTGCTTGCCTTGCATTAATGATGCCCTGGGTTCGATTCCTCAGCACCACATAAACAAAAGAAAAAAGCCGGAAGTGGTGCTGTGGCTCAAGTGGTAGAGCACTCGCCTTGAGCTGAAGAGCTGAAGGACAGCGCCCAGGCCCAGAGTTCAAGCCCCACAACCGGACCCCCCCCCCAAAAAAAAAAGAAATTCTATCTAAATTGAAAGAAAAATTGATCAAATTCCCAAATCTTGTCAGAACACAACAGAATAAACATAATTAAACAGCTAAAGTAAAAAAATTCTCAAAACCATGAAGACTGAACAACACATTGCTGAATGACCAATGGGGCACTGAATACATTAGTATGAAAATCTGAAAGTTTCTGAAATTTAACAAATTGAACACACAAAATACCAAGTCCTCTGCGACACAAAAATGCAGTACTTCGAGGAAAATTTATAGCTCTGAGTGCCTACATCAAGCAATTGGGGAAATCTCAAGCCTGTATATTAATTATATACCTCAAATTTCTTGAAAACAGGAATAAGCCCAAACTCATAGCAATAGACAGAAACAAACAAAAAAAATAAATCAGAAATAACTAAATAAAGACAAAATAAAACATAAAAAGATCAACAAAATAGAGTTGGTTCTTTCAATAAATTAACATACTTGACAGACCCTTGACAAATCTGACTAAGAAGAGAACTCTTATATATACAAAGATAAATAGAAAGCCCACCAATTGGGAGAAGATCGTTACTTGCTTTGCAACAGGCAATGGCCTCATATATAAAATATATTTAGATCCCCAAAAGGAAACCCCCAAAAAACAAATCCTCAAATAAACAACAACCTCAGGCTGGGAAGGTGGCTCAGTGGCAGAGCGCTTGCCTTGAATGCCTGAGGCCCTGTGTTGGATTCCTCAGCTCCACATAAGCAAAAAGAAAAAATCCAGAAGTGGCACTGTGGCTCAATTGGCAGAGCGCTAGCCTTGAGCTGAAGAGATAAGGGGCAGCGCCCAGGCCCAGAGATCAGGCCCCACGACCGGACACCCCTCCCCAAAAGAAACAACAACCCTCTGAATAAGTGGACTATTGATTTAAAGAGAGACCTCTCTGAAGCAGAAATATGAATGGCCAATAGACACATGAAGAAATATGCAACATTTCTGGCCATAGAAATGCAAATCAAAGCAACATTTTGATTCCACCACAGCCCAGTTAGAATGACCATTATGAAGAAAACTAATAACAACAGATGATGGGCTGGTGGGGATGTAGCCAAAAAGGAACATTACTACACTATTGGTGGAAATGTAAACTTGTTCAAAACTCCATAAAGAAGTATAGAGTTTTCTCCAAAGAGTTCCCTATAAATCAGCAAACCAACTCCTGGGCATTTACCCAAATGACCACAAACAAGGACACACTAAAGCTACAATTCAACTATGTCCATTGTAGCATTATTTACCATAGCTAAGAAATGGAACCAACACAGATGCCCCTGTGTAGATGAATCGATCAAGAAAATGTCATATATATTCACAATAAAAATTCTATGCTTCCGTCAGAAAGAATGACATTGCCCCATTAGTAAGGAAATGGAATCACTTGGAAAACATAATAAGTCAAACAAGCCAGACCCAAAGAATCACAGGCTACATGTTTTCATTCATTTGGAAAAACTAGAATATGCCTAGGATATTCTTAGAAAAGATCAGAATAGCTTAATAGCTATATGTATATCACCTGAAAATTATGCTTAATGAAATGAGCTCCAAGAAATGAATACAAGATAATTTTCTGTTCTAATTTCTTTTTATTTTAATTTGTGAACATACTGTACAGAGGGGTTACAATTACATTGGCAGGATAATGCATACATTTCTTACCAAGCATTGCAGCCTCCTCCTTTGTTTACCATTCACATCCCTTCCCAGCCTCCCCCCACTCACCTAATCCTCCCCCCCTCCCCCCCCCCCCGCACCAACATTGTAAAGCTCGTTTTTGACAGGATAACTTGTGCTTCTCATTGTTGAAACAGGTCCACCTATCCTTAAACGACTTATTTTTCCCCATCTCCTCCACAAGTTATACTGACATCAAGTATAGTGAAAGCAGGGGTTATACTGTGGGGGAGGGATACACAAAGCAACAAAGAGATAATCTTATAAATGCCTTAGAAACAAATGCATGAAACAAAAAAACATTAAAATACATATCTTAGGGTTCATTTTCCTAACATCACATTATTTGACCTTTTCCGCTTGACTCATACATATACGAGATATTGCAAATAAGGGAAACCATGGGACCTATGTTTCTTTGGGCATGGGTTACTTCACTTAATATAATTTTTTCCAAGTTTTTCCATTTCCTAACAAATGGGACCATGTCATTGTTTCTGATAGAGGCATAGAATTCCATTGGGTATATATGCCACATTTTCTTGATCCATTCATCTACTGAGGGGCATCTGGGTTGGTTCCAGATCTTAGCTCTGGTAAATAATGCTGCAATAAACATAGTTGTGCTGGTAGCTTTAGTGTGGTCTTGTTTGTAAACATTTGGGTAAATGCCCAAAAGGGGGATTTGTGGGTCATAGGGGAGCTCTATGTGAAGTCTTTTGAAGAACCTCCATACTGCTTTCCAAAGTGGTTGAACAAGTTTACACTCCCACCCCAACAGTGAAGTAAGGTTCCCTTCTGTCCACATCCCCTCCAGCATCTGTTGTTAGAGTTCTTGATTTTTGCCATTCTAACTCGAGTGAGGTGGTATCTCAATGTTGTTTTAATTTGCATTTCTTTTGTGGCTAGGGATGTTGAGCATTTCTTCATGTGTCTGTTGGCCATCCTTCTTTCTTCTTCAGAGAAGTTTCTCTTTAAGTCTTTAGCCCACTTATTTATTGGGCAGTTGTTTCATTGAGGATTTGTTGTTGGGAGATTTAAACTTTTGAGTTCCAAGTATATTTTAGATATGAGACCAATATAGTGAACTGTTTTTCAGTAATTTCTATTTACTTTTTCCCCTTTGGTTTATTCCCTTAAGTCACTGTTTTTTATTTCTTTACCCTTTGTCTTATATATAAGTTAATCTGATTTGGGGAATGGAAGGGAAATCACCGAAATGTTGGGACAAAGATTAAACAAAGCAACAGTGATATACACTAGACACTATGTTAGAAATGAAGTTTACAACTTTGGGGGAATGGCATGTCAGGGTTGGTGGAAGCAGGAAAAAAATGAAGAAGCAGTAACAAAAAATGTACTCATTACTTATGTAACTGTAACGCATCTCTCTGAATATCACCTTCATAACTAAAAACACCGAAAAACCAATAAGAGAACTCACCCAAATAGAGAAAACTAGAGAAAAAAGTGAGGCATCACAACATCAATAAGGAAAATTGAGAATATTATAAGAAAGTACTTTGAAAACTGTATGCCAATCACCTGGAGAATCCTGGAGAAATTGATGCTTTCCTATACTCGAGCTGAGCCAAGAAGTGATACATAAGAAGTAATGAAAATTAAATATCACTAATCACTAAAAATTTTCCCATACCAGAAAAATCTAGTACTCAATGGATTTACCATGAAATTAAGGGCTGAAAATAAACCTTACAATACTCAGATTTAACTCTTCAATGGAATAGAAAGGGAAATGGAATTATTAAACACATTCTATGAAGCTAGAATTAGACTCTTTCCCAAATCGATAGGGACTCATCAAAGAAAGAGAACTATGAACCCAACTCTTTGATAAGCATTGATGCAAACTTCTCAATAAATTTCTCACCAACAATTTCAACAACTAACAAAAAAATCATATGCTATGATCAAACAGTATTCATCCTAGGATACAATTGGATTCAATATACTTGTCAATAAACATAACACACACCATCAGTAGAAGTAGGGGAAAGAACCACATGATCGTCAATATGGGTGTAGAAATAGCTTTTAACAAGCTCCAATACCCCTTTATGATTAAATGTCTGAGAAGCTAGGAATGCATGGAACTTTCTTAAATATAATACAGAGTATGTATATGATGAGAGATAATAAGCGTGTACTTAATGGTGGAAGCATGAAGACATTAAAACCAGGAATGAGAAAAGAATGTCCACTCTATCTACTATTCTTCAATATAGTAGTGGACTTTCTAGCAAGAGCAATAGGCAAGAGAAAAACATAAAGGGCATCCAAATAGGGAAAAAGTAAAACTATCCCTTTTTACAGATGAGAAGATCCTGTATATAAAGGACACTATAGCTTCCTCCCCCATGTTAGTAAAGGTGATGCTAACCTTCAGCAATGTAACAGGGTATAAAACCCAAAACAATCAGTAGTTTTTCTGTGTTACCAACAATGTGAACATCCACGCTGAACTCCAAAACACAACCTCATATGTATTAACCTCAAAATCAAATCAAATCTATTCAAAACAAAACAACAACAACAAAACTAGGAATTAATAAATTTAACTAAAAATGTGAAAAACCTCTGCTCTGAAAACTTTACAACACTAAAATAGGAAATTTAAGGAGATTCAAGGAAATGGAAAGTCTTTCAATGCTCCTGGTTGGAAGAATTAACATTGTGAAACTGCAATACTGCCCCCAAACAATTGACAATGCAATACCCATCAAAATCCCAACAATATTCTTCAATGCAGTAGAGAAAGCAATCTGAATGTAATAAGAAATTACAGATGAACCAAAGGCTTAGAAATGAAATCATGGGCAATTTTACACACACACACACACACACACACACACACACACACACACAATGGAATTCTATTCACCCATCAGAATGGATGACTTTTCACCAGTCTTAAGGAAAATGAAAGGCTTGGGAAAATTATACTAAAAGAAAGGAATGTACACTCAGAGCAATATAGATTCATTCATTTATGGTAGCTAGAAGGTGCCTACAAATCTACAAGTACAAGACAGATTCTACATCGTCCCAGATAGAATGGCCATTTTCAAGAAAACTGACAATAGCGAATGCTGACAGGGATGTAGCCAAGTGGGAAATTAAACTTGTTCAATCACTCAGGAATGCAGTACGGACGTTCCTTAAAAGACTAAACATAGATCTCCCTTAACACCCAGTAATTCCTGTCTTGGGCAGTAATCCAATAAGTAACAAGCAAGCTCACATGAAAGCTACCAGCATAACTATGTTCAGGGCCCCGACCCAGAGTTCAAGGACTGGAAAACAAGTTAGCTCTGATGGTATTTTTTCCCCAAACAGGAACCTTTTTTTTTGGGGGGGGGATATCTGGTCATGGGTCCTGAACTCTGGGCCTGAGCACTGTCCCTCAACTCTTCAGCTCAAGGCTAGCGCTCTACTACTTGAGCCACAGCGCCACTTCCAGCTATTTTCTTTTTGCTTATGTGGTGCTGAGTAAGCCAATCCAGGACCTCATGCATATAAGGCAAACCCTCTACCACTGAACCACCTTCCCAGCCCCAAATATGAATCTTTTGACATAAGATACCAAATCATTCTATTTGTAGCAGCTAGGATAGGACTTAAATGTAGTGGGTGATAAAATGGCTTCTTTATTGAATGTTAGGAAAAGATGTATGCAGTCCAAGAAAAGGGAGATTTGTTGTTGTTGTTGTTATAGGGGCTTGAAATCTGGGCTTGGGCACTGTCCCTGAGCTCTTCAACTCAAGGTAAGGGCTCTACCTCTTGAGCCACAGTGCCATTTCTGTTTTTCTGGTGGTTAAATGGAGATGAGTCTCTGAGACGGCTTTGAACTACAGTCCTCAGATCTCAGCTTCCTTAGTAGCTAGGATTAGAGCTGTGAGCCACTGGCACCAAGCTAAAAATGGGAGACTTTTATAAAATAAAATCTACCTCTTCACCTGTGTCTAAACCTCAGATATCACTATTAGAACACTTCATCGTTGACTCATTTCATCAGACATTTGTAAATTTTCTTTTTTCCTCCATGTGGGAATATTGCAGTCAATATCAACTCAGCTGTGGGACTGGTTCAATTGTATGGTAATTGCTAGCACCTAAATCAAGAACATTTAAATCAAAACAAATGAAACCCTCATTTGGAATAATTGTTTTCTCTTTTTATTACAAATCTGTGCTTTATTACTTCCTAATGTGATAATGGAACTCCTAACAGAGTGATGATATTTTCTTTTTCTTCAGCAATTGGCCTTTTCCCACATGTGGTCAAATATTTAAGAATTCAAAGATTTCCATTGACAATTCATTAAGCTGATGTCTAAGAAAATGTGCATTTCTGGAACGTGGTCTGCTGTCTTGTTCTTACATGCACAGGACTTCTATGATTTATTTGTTCTACAAGGAATACTATTTTCCAATCTTTGTGTGACCAATTTTAATCTCTCTGATCAATCTTTCTGACCCTCTCTCTGGAGTCTCATTTCAGTCTGCCTCATCAAAAATATCTTATTTATCAACTAAATTACTCTCAGCTTCTGTTTTTTGCCTGACTTCATATAGGCTATGATAGCAGCCTTGACTGGCAGTGCTTACTGGAGTTATTTGTTTGTTTGTTTTATTTTCAGAGGTCTAGGATTACTCTTTGATGTATTGGCTTCTCTGGGCCCCAGTGATCCGCTGGCCTAGAGTCAATGGGTTTTTCTCCTAAACATACAAATACAGCTGACTAAATTCCTGTTTTAATTGTCTCAAAATGTGGCAATCTGGCTTCCTTGGAAATCCAGGAATAATCCACTGTAACCACTAACAGAAATGGTCTATCAAGATGGCTTTTCTATGTTGACTGTAAAAAATGTTCATTTCCAACTCACCACCATAAAACAGATCACATCCCTGGGAACAAAATTTTAGAAAGAAGGATCCCCTTCCTTCCTTCTCTTATGATAGATCAAACCTTAATATTCTGCAGTTGTGGCCAGCCTGGAGCACATTTTCCCAAGAATATTCTGTAATGTAAAAGAGGATCAACTATCAAAATAAAGGTGAAAATACTTGTCTACTACAGACGGATTTATCTGGTTTATATCTGTTGTTATTTTCATTACTAAAAACACATGGATAATTTATATTGGGATTAGACAAGTGGCCAAGGATGAATGGAATAAACATTGAGTTTATTTTCATATATCCAATATAATACACTTATCCTTTTATAGAAAATTAAATCCAACTGTAGAAACAATGTCAGAAATATAAAATAAGCCTTAATACGTATAATCAGGCACACGTACACCATCATCTACTCAGAAATTCATTCTGTCTATAAATATTTATTTGGTACAGAACAATGAAAATTTAATTAATGAATATGACTTTTATGTATCATCTGAAATACTCCTTGTGTCTATAATTGCATATAATTGTATAGCTGTCACCTAGACAAGAATTTAACATGCATGTAGAAATCAAATTTCTAGAATATAAGCTAGATGAGAGGAGACATACCCTCATGTAATGTGTGGTGAATTTTTACAATTCTGAACCGTTCCACCTAATACCAAGAGTCATGTGCAATAATTTATTATTTGATGTTAAGATGATTTCTAAGTGCAGAATACACTTAGAATTATTACATTAACTCACAGAAATGAAACAATAATGACATATTATGTGTTAAAATTCTAATGCTTCTCAATTTTACAATTCATAAAATATATTGTTAAAATTAGTTTCACTTTCTTCTTTTCTGTAGGTGCTGAAATTAAACTTATATATTTAACATTGAATATTAAGAAATCAATAATAAGTAACCTACTATTAAAATGATATACTATTAAACTGTGATTTGAATTATATTTCTAACAAATTGTGATGTAAACAACATTTGTCATTTGTTATTGTTGGTCCAAGTCATCTCTTCACCTTAATTTTTTAGTTTTCTATTTTATCTCTGTTGGTTTGCTGATTGTGCATTTTGTTTTCCCTTTTCAGTGACTGACATTAGGCTGTAAATCTGTATGCCAGTTTATTACTTCCTAAGGTAAAGTCAAATTATTGCTCTCCACAGCTGTTCTACTCTATTATACTACAGTACTTCTCCCACTCCCATCTCCTGTATTGCTGCTCTCATATATTTTATTTTTATTTAAATTTGATTGTCAAGGTAATGTACAGAGGGGTTATAGTTACATAAGTAAGGTAATCAATTCATTTCTTTTCTAATTTTTTTACCCCTTCTCCAATGTTTCTCCCTCTTCACTGCCAACAACCCCCCCAAGATCATTTCCAACATATTGTCTTGTGAGTACATAGTTGCATAGGTTCCCCCTTTGTCTTTTGTCTCACCATTTTATTTTTTCCCTTTCCTTTGTCTAGTTCCCTAGTTCCCTAGTTTTAATACCCAGGGTATGAAAATCAAATACAATGACTACAGGGGATAAACCATTGGTGGGGAAAACACAAAAAGATGAAAAGAAATCACGTAGTACTTTAAGAACAACAACAACAGAGAACATGTCTTGGAGTTCATTTCACTTGGAATCACCTTATAAGGTCATATGAACATAGCTATTGAGTTATTCTGCTCATCTAATAAGATTATCCTTATGTGCACAATAATGCTCCCCTTTTTACCCAATAATCCCACTACTGGGCATTTAACCATGTGACTACAAACAAGACCACACTGAAGCTACCAGCACAATTATGTTTATCACAGTATTATTTACCATAGCTAAGATATGGAATCAACCCAGATGCCCCTCAGTAGAAGAATGGATCAAGAAAATGTGACACACACACACACACACATACACACATACACATACATGGAATACTATGCTTCCATCAGAAACAATGATACCACCTTATCTGTAAGGAAATGGAAGATCTTGGAACAAATCATATTAACTGAAGTAAGCCAGATTTAAAGGAACATAGGTCTCAAGGATTCCCCTTATTTGTAATAATTAGTTTACTTCAAGGAAAATTTCCTGTATTTTAATTTGACATTTTGTTCTATGCTGAGCATACATTATTGCTATATTTTTTGTTATTATTTCCTTTTTTTGAGGAGGCCTAACATTTATTTAACCAATAAAGTGAAGTATGTAGCCACTGTATCAGGTGTAATATAATGTATCTTCTTAATATTTTTTATTGTGAAAATACCGTACACAGGGGTTACAATTACATGGGCAAGGTAATGAGTACATTTCTTATCAAGCACTGTTGATTCCTCCTTTGTTTCCCCTTGCCATCCTATCAATCCCCCTGCCCCGTGCCAAAGCTGTAAAGTTTGATTTTTGACATAACATCTTGTACATCTCATTGTTGCAATGGGTCCACCTGTATCCCTATTTAAACAATTTTTTCCTTCCCCTCCACAAATTATACCTACATCAAATACAGTGCAAACCAGGGGTTATACCGTGGGGGAGGGACATACAAACCAGCACAGAAATATCTTATAAATATTTTAGAAACAATAGGCAGAAAGATTAAAAAAAGAGTTCTTATCTTGATGTACTTTTCGCCTAACATCAACTTATCTGACCATTTCTGCTTGTCTCAGATATATACTAGTTATTATAAATAAGGGAAACCATGGGACCTATGATTCTTTGTGCCTAGGTTATTTCACTTAATATAATTTTTTTCAAGTCTTTTCATTTCCTGACAAATGGGGCAACAGGCAGTTATACTTAAAGGCTTATGTTCATCTTATCCATTACTGAAGGAAGAACAACTGAAAGAGCAACCCCTACGAGGAAGAACAACTACTTATCTTCATTCCTATGTAATGCCAGTGTTGTCCTCTGTATGTATCCTCATGTTGTACATTACAACTCTATACTTGGTCATCCTGTATATCTACTATCTTCTACATAGTGACCTAAATGCCCGAGCAATTCCACTTTGCTTTACTTTTTAAAAAATTCTCTCTAAATGTTTGAGGTTGGTGTGTGTGTTTGTGTGTGTGTGTGTGTGTGTGTGTGTGTGTGTGTGTTGTTTTACAAAGATAAAGAAGACAGTCTTTTTCTTGATATGAATACATCTTTTAGGTTATTGTAAGTTGTGGCTAATGGGAAAAGTCTCTTGCTATTTTAAGTATGAAACAGAAAAATGTATTTGTGCATGCACCACAGTTGCTTTATTAGTCTGTACTTGAACACTTAACTTCGATTTTTATCTTGGCTGTTGTTGTGAATAATGTGAATAATAATGAACTACAGATATATTTATCAGTTACCCATAGAGAAATAATCACATGATCGGTGGATCAGATGATATTTCAAGTTTGCATTTCTTAGAAAACTACATACTACTTTCTATAATGAGAATACTAACCTGTATTATGACCAAGAGTGTAGAAAATCTCCTTTTTTCTACACTCTCACCAACATTATTAACTTCTTTGTTTTTTGAAAGGGCATGTTTTTACTATGTTTAGTACCCTAGACTGGCCTTAGACTCAAATCCCCTTACTCCAACCTCTCAAATGCTTGGAATTACAAGCCTTTACCACCACACCAGGTTCCTCTGATTTTTGGATGAGTATAATAGTTATGAAGTAGTATCATATTAATTTTGAATTGCATTTCTCTAAGGACTTCTGTTCAGAAAGCATTAAACCAGCATAGAAGTGGTATTAAACATAACTTTATAAAGCCACTGGCGGTTTTCAGGCTATTGGGAAACATGTCTATTCAGAACTTTTGTCCATTCCTGTACATGTAAAAGATTGTAAAAGATTTGCCATTTCTTTACCACAAATAAATCAACAAGTCCCTCGTCAGCTCTTCCAATGGAAGGTGTTGCCCCAAGGAATGATGAATTCCCCAACTATATGACAGATATATGTTGATAAGGCCTTAAAACCTGTTAGACAAAAATGGCCTCACATTTATATTTCTCATTATATGGATGATAATTTATTTGCAGGACCAAATATGACAGAATTAGAATTGGTGTTACAGTGCTTAATCTCTATATTTAAAGATTTTGGATTAATAAGAGCAGCTGAAAAAATACAAAAAGATACGGTGGTAAAATATTTAGAATATGTTGTTTCTAGACAAACACTGACACCTCAAACAATATCTTTACGACGTGATCAATTACATACGGTAAATGATTTTCAAAAGCTATTAGGAGATATTAATTGGAAGCGAATGGCCTTCGGAATTCCTACTTATAAATTACATAATTTGTTTTCATTGTTACAAGGGGAGCCTGATTTACATAGCAAAAGAACTTTAAGGAAGCTGAAAGAGAATTATAATTTGTAAAACAGAAAATAAAAGTAATGTTTTTACATCACTGAATCAACCCATAAATTTATATATTTTGGATACATAAAAATACCCAACAGGAATTATAGGACAAAATGAGCTACCATTAGAATGGATTTATACAAGGCATGGATTTACAAAAAATATTATGCCTTATGAACAACAGTTGGCAATTATTATTCAACAGGCCATGCAATGGGTATTTACCCTATCGGGGTATGATTTATTTGAAATTATTTTTCCTTTGCCAAAAGACCAAGTAGAATATTTGTTAAACATTTCTGAAATGCTATAAATAGCATTAGTAAATTTTACTGGGCAATTTTGCTACCATTTTCTCAAAGGTAGATTGTGGGATTGCTTGCATAAACAACAATTTGTCATTAATGATATAATTCCCAAGACCCCTAATCCCACTGCTCGTACCATTTTTACAGATGGCTCCAAAACAAAAAGTGCTTACTGGACAACAAATAAATATTGGGTACAGACAACTACTTTAGCATCAGTTCAACAAAATGAACTTTTTGCTATTATTAAGGTGTTGCAAGATTTTGCGTGAGATATTTATATTGTTTCTGATTCTGCCTGTGCTGTAGGAGTTGTGACTAATGTAGTCACTGCTGTTACATATTCATCTAAACCCCAGATAAATCAATTATTTAAACAATTACAAGCATTACTGTAACAACTTAATGCCAAAGTGTTTGTAAATCACATTAGGGCTCATTCTTGGTTACCTGGGTACCTTGTATATGGCAATAATCAGGTTGATAAATTAGTCAGTTTTGCTTCTGCTGAACAGGATCATGCTCACTTACATACAAATGCTGGCTATTTACATATGCATTATAAAATACCTTATTCTCAAGCTAAACAAATTATAAAAAGGTGTCCTATCTGCAGACCAATGCATTTGAGAGTTGTACCTGCTGGAGTAAATCCTCGAGAATTACAACCTAATGAGCTCTGGCAAATGGATATAACCCATATACAAGAGTTTGGCTGTTTTTCCTTTGTACATGTTACAATAGATACTTATTCCAAATTTGTTTGGGCTTCTGCCCTTACGGGAGAAACTATTAACCATGTAATAGAACACTTATTGGAAGCTTTTGCCATTATGGGAGTGCCTACCAAAATAAAGACTGATAATGCACCAGCCTATAAAAGTATCAAATTTAAAAGAATTTGTGAACTTTATGATTTGGTACATATTAAAGGAATAGAATATAACCCCCAAGGACAAGCCATTATTGAACGTGTTCATGGCACACTAAAACAACAAATTAAAAAATTAAAAAGGAGGAAAAGGTGGATGAAGGTATGGATATGTTGTGGTTTTCCATGTAAAATTATTTAATATTTTGCACAAGGAGATATTTTAACTAGAGCTGAGCGCCATTTTGAACAAATATCAGAAAAATCTTGTTTAAATGTTACTGTATGGATTAAGATTACATTGGACATAGAATGGCAACTAGGAACATTATTACATAAGGGGTGATGATATGGTTTTGTGTCTACACAGGATGGCAAACAATACTGGCTTCCTGCCCGATGGATACAGATGCAGCCAGTGAGGACAGCCCCATATCCTGCAAGGAATCGGCCGCCAGTTGAGGAAGAAGAAATCCCCAATGCCCACCTGGGGACAGGTTAAAAAGTTGACTGGAGAAGGACAAAAGATGTTACAACACACTGGTAAACCTGTCATGGCCGAGAACTTGTTCCTGGCCATGTGTCCCCTGTTTACTGTAAACTCTGCCCATGCTAATGCTAATGTAAGTTATTGGGCCTTTGTTCCTAACCCTCCTTTATTGTAACCTGTTGTTTGGGGAGACATGGATATAACTGTCTATACTACTACTGCTGTTTTATCTCCTCCTTGGAATAATTTGACATTTTACAGTAAGGATGATGGCAGCTTTTTAAATTTTACTTACTATTCTCATTCCTTGCCTGTTTTTCTGGAGCCTCCTCCATGTTTACTTATGAATTGGCAACATTGGGTTTTACCTGGGAAACACACTTCCAATTCTAAAACACAGCTGCAGTGATTAACTACTTAGTCCATTAATAGTAGCTGGGAAAGAGTCACCTTTGATGGCGAGTTGTCCTTACCAATGTGCCCTGATTTTACTTATATTGATTTAAAATATCAGCTTTTTGTGTGGCAAGAGTGTAGAGGAACATTTGGAAAAACGTTCAATAATTTTATTAATTGGGGACCTTTTGGACAGTTTATTAACACTTGTTCAGAATGGAATATTACTAGATGTGATTTATCTAATGTTACTAGGATGCCGGATGCCATTAATGGATCGCTTACTGGAGCTCGATTGATGGCCTGGGGATATGGAGGCATTGCAGATGCTCGATGGACTTTCATGGTTGCACCCACTGCTGTTCAGATTCATCTTTGGAAGGTCGCAGCGGAGCGGAAACCCATGATGCTATCAAATGGATTGTTTTCAGGGACAGCTAATTCTGGGTCCACTTATAATTTTATTTTGTACAAATGTTATGATGTAACTGCTTGTGTACCTCGCCTTATATATTTTTAGTGGGAAATTTTACATTTTCTCCTACTATTTCTTGTTTTAATTGTCGCCTGTATTCTTGTGTTAATTCCTCTCTTAATTTTGATGACAGTGATAGTATTATGATTTTACAACAAAGAACTCATATTTGGCTACCTGTTAAATTAGGAAGAGAATGGTCGCAAAATACTTTGGATAATGTTGTTATTGTACTTTTTACCAAACTACTAAAACATATAAAGCATATGATTGGAGCCATTGTAGCTGTGATTTTAAGCTTAATTGCTATTACCATTGTTGCTGTGGTGTCTGGAATTGCCCTACACACTTCCTTACAAACTAAACACTTTGTTGAAGAATGGCACCAGGAGTCACATGAATTGTGGGTCTCACAGGTAGAAATTGATGCTCAATTACAAACACAGATTAGTATTCTTAAACAGACAGTGGGATGGTTAGGAAAAAAATTATTGGTTGTGGAAAAACAGTTATTGTTAAAATGTGATTGAAATTCTACTACCTTTTGCATTACTAATGTAAAATATAATGAATCTATTCAAGATTGGAATTTAATACAGCAGTATTTATCAGTAAATTCTACTGCTGCTCAATTGATTGCTTAGTTACAATTTAATATACATGATATTTTTGGTAAACAATTTGCAAATATGACACTTCTACTATCACTGATGCATTTATTAAACATTTGGTAGGGTTGGATCCGAAAGGAATACTACAAACTATTTCACATACTACTAGTGGTCTGGAAATTATGATTGTTATTATTTTGTTACACTGGTACTGTTATATTTCATTTTTATGAATCCAATGCAAGCTTCTATGATAACACTGTGAAAAGCTTTACTTTTAAAACAAAAGAAAAAAGGAAATTGTGAAGAATCAGGGTCTATGTTGAAGAGGCAGAATGATCCAGGCTCCAGCCTCAGGATTATCTGAGGACTGTGTTTGAGTATTAGGAAAGCTCTTGTCATGCCAGGCTAGAGAGGGAAAACATTCTCTCTCCCTATCTCAAAACACATGTCACAGACTCTTGGGAGCTGAGGAAGTAGCTCTTCTGCTTGCTTAAACATAGATGAACAGCTGGTCAAACATTTTCCTGAGACTGGAAAAGTGGTTTGAGCTTGCTCTAAAATAGATTAGATAATAATATACCAAGATATTGTCTCATAGGTTAAGTAAAAATGTATCTGTTGAAATTTTTTGTGTGAATGTCTTGTGACTAAATCTTGGCAAAGATCCTGCTTGCTTGTCTTTAAATACCCACTAACAATATAGCACAGCATGCAGTGGCAATTGCTGTTTGCACTCTGCATCCCCTGTGTTCTGGTGATTTCGTGACCCTTACCCAGGGACCCCAACGCACTAGACGTTGACTCTCCATGACTGACCAAAGAAGAGAAAATATATATATATACACACATATATGATGCGATGAATTACATTTAAATATAAATGAATATTTATGGTACACATTTAAATAAAATTAATGTATATTTCCCTTATATAAACATATTTACATATATAAGATCATATTATATTTGTATGTTTATAAATTGATTTGTAATTAATATCCAAAGAGTACATCTGAAGATTTTGGGGAAAATTAGAGTTTCTAAAGGCTTACTACTGACTCATCATACTTTCAAGCAATTTTTCCACTTATTACAATTTCTGGAGTATTAAGATTGGATGATTATGAAACAGATTAGCTGTTTTATTCCTTATGATTTTGGAATAGAAACATCTACTTACTTGGTATGAAACCTACAAAAACGTAATCTGGAAATCACACTCCACATACTAGACATATACATCAATTTAGCAACTTACAGGTATGAAACCTTCATTTGAATCCTATATCTCACATAAATTCAGTTTCCTTAGAGTCAGCTACATATAAAAACATGCAAGCAATTTCATGCTCACATACATCCACACACTCACATGACACGCTAAATGAATCACTCATAGGTAATAATATAGATACTGAAAAAGAACACCTTTTCAAATGTAATGAAATAGTTATAAAAGAGCAGTTGAGATGACGTTTCAAATACTAGAGTGCCTGCCTAAAGACCATGTTTCTCAGTCCAAACCTCATTATTTCCATTCTTCTTTCTCCCATATAAAAAACATAAATAACTACAGAATTAAGCTACATGTTCCTTAATCATTAATTGAATAAAGAAATTGTAATATATATGCATATATACACAAGATATATTATTTAGCCAGACATAATAATGAAATTATAGCATTTTAAAGAAAATAGATAAAACTGCAAACCTTCATATTGGAGCAATAAGCCATACTATGAAAAACAAATACTAGATTTCTCATATGCAGACTCTAGACCTAGAAAATAAAATGGCCGGGCACTGGTGGCTCACGCCTGTAATCCTAGCTACTCAGGAGGCTGAGATCTGAGGATCGCGGTTCAAAGCCAGCCCGGGCAGGAGAGACCATGAGACTCCTATCTCCAATAAACCACCAGAAAACCGGAAGTGGCGCTGTAGCTCAAGTGGTAGAGCACTCGCCTTGAGCTGAAGAGCTGAGGGACAGTGCCCAGGCCCAGAGTTCAAGCCCCACGACCGACAAAACAAAAAAAAAAGAGAAAAGAAAATGAATGACAAAGGTATAAAAGATGGAACTGATTAAATTCAGAAAAAAGTAAGAGAGGAGATAAAGAGAAATATTGTGGAGTATACATTTTCAAATAGTTTATGTTAGTATGATGGCATAATAAAAGTATAAAAATAGGATTATGAAATTAATAAAATGAATTAAATTTAGCAAGCTACATTATATGGACCTATGTGTATAACATAATAAAATACTTTTTGAAATTAATATTTGCTAATAAAAAGACAAAAATTAATTCCTGTTGTTATAGATTTATATGTTAATTTCCAATTTTTTTCAGTTTTTTCCCTGATAAAGTAAAAGGAGAAATTGGTTTTGCTCCTTTAGAAAGACAATCTTGTCGATTTAGCATTAAAATATTCTAGTTAGTTGCTGTCAATGTGAAATTGTTCAATCCAATTAATTATTATATTAGAATATTTTCAATACACTTTTCAAAATATTATCCCTATAAGTATATACTTTTTGCTATATATTGAATATATTTTCATTACTTAATCGCTACATACCATTTTCTGAATGTAGTTTGGTATATGCAACTAGGATATGTTATACCTGACATGGAAATCAATTAATCAAACAGTTTTTATCCAAAAAGCCTATAATGAAATAAAGAGGTAAATCCAAATTATTTATATTTGAAGACAGTACTTGGTTAGTCTTCTTCTCACATTCCCATTTCCTTTCTTGAGAATAATACACATTGTAAGGAAATGATAAGAATGTTTTGGGGAAATAGGTTGACTTTAAACCAATGAGTTACTCTATGCTGCATTTTTCTTTACTTTAAATTCAGAAAAGCTAAATTCTTACCTTATCATTTTTCTTAGGCTTTATACTCAGGTTTAATCTCTGATGAGTGACAAAGATATAAACATTTTTTAACAGTGATTAAATTTAGGCTGAGGAACCTAGGGACAACTATACTCATGCAGATATGCCTCATCAGTCATGAGACCATGATATCAAAATGTTAACCTATGCTTACTGAAATCATGCTTATGAGATTCTGTGTATTATAAACAGTGGTTATTAGCATTTGTTTTGTAATCAACATCATTTCATGGGTTAGGAACTGAAGTGAGACATTATACTCAGAACAAAATTTAAGGAAGCATCCAAAATTAGTTACCAAGTTATACACTATTTAACAAAATGTTTTAAAAATGCAAGCTAAAGGAAATAATTTATGGGAAAAATTATTTAAAATAAATACAGAATTAGTATGATTGATTTTTCTTATACGCCAGTTAGCAATACAGCTTGCATGATAATTTTTCGGATTATATGTTTAGTTAGGTCTTGATATGTAGTTGGAGAAGTTATGTTCTTTCATATCTTATTTGTCAGATCAAAGAGGAAATGAATTCCACGCCCAAGTCAAATCCATAATAATGTTACAGTTGTATCCTGCTACTTTGCCAAAGTTTCAAATCAGCTCGAGTAACTTGGGTCTTTTTTGGATATAACCAATTAGGTGTGCAATTTTGTTAGTGCTAGAAAGATTTTGACCACCATTTATTAAAATAATATTTTTTCCAGAAACTACTTCTATTCTCTGTTTTCATTAGATTTTTTATTTCATTTATATCATGTGTTTATGGTTTCCTTTAGGTAAACCACATTCAGTCTTCTACACTGTAATTTAGAGTAGTTTTAAATTATGTACACTCATGTACGCTCCTCAGATGCTATCATTTGCACATTTTGTTCTTGTTAAATCAGTAGTTAGTTCTCAATATGGATACTATTGGACTTATTCATTGCATTTCTGAAGTTTTCAAGTATGTCATGCTGTTTGTGATTTGATACTGTAGCATTTTTTCTTTTAAATATGTGCAGATCTTACTTCACATACAGTTACTTTTATTTTAAACAATTTGATCCATTCACGGGATTTGCTATGTTATGTTCATCTAGATGAATTTAATTACAAATTAACACAACCTTATTTCTGAGAGACAGTTATCCTTATACTCTACTCAAATTAACATGTATTTGATGTTTTTGTACTTTAAACATCTGGGTATAACATGTTTTTGTTCCTGGGGGAATTCCAATCTCTTGATTGTTTTTCCAGCTGTGGTGACTTCAACATATGTGTGCATTTTATTTCAATTGTTTTGTGTCTAAATTTTGTCTCATATAACACAAAGTAGAAAAAGAATCAGTGACTTAGACCTTTTCCACATAGAATACTAAGAGACACACTTGAAGTTTTGTGACAACTGGGACCAGGGAGGTCTTGTTAGTGGAAGATGAGGGAGAATAACAGATAATGTTTGACGTGATTTGAATTCTGCCTCCTCTTGCCTCATTATTTCCAATGGTAATAATTTTGTCTGTATGAACTCAGAATTTTTGGTTTATTTGAGACACACTACACATTCTTATAGGATTTTAACTCTAAAATCTTCTTTCCTTCATTTAAAACCACAGATGTGAATTTATAATGCTAAAATAGCATCTACTAATTTATATGAAATTGTTCAAACTATTTTCTATTTTCACTTCACATGATATGCAGTATAGAATGTAATAATAATAATGTGAGTAGTATGAAATAATTGACTTTGGAGAAAATCAATTACACTGGATTTTTGTGAGATACTTAGTAATAGTAAAAATTATATTTGTTTCTATTAAAAAATTCCCAGTTACATCTAAAAATAACTCAGAGTTATAAACTAATGTTGAAAAAATAGATTTTTTTATTGGAAAAAAAGCGAGAAGTTTCAATAAGATTGCTTGTTTAAAATTGACTTGGATCTGGGATTTGGTGGTTCATGCCTGAAACCCTAGATACTCAGGAGTCTGACATCTGAGGATAGTGGTTCAAAGGCAGCCTGGGCAGAAAAGTCTGTGAGAAAATTGTCTCCAATAAACCACTTAAAACCAGAAACAGCACTGTGGCTTAAGTGGTACAGTGGTAGCCTTGAGCTGAAGAGCTGAGGACAGTGACCAGGCCCAGATTTCAAGCCCCACAACTGACAAAAAAAATTGACATGGACTTGGACTTTATTATTTCATGATTTTTTATGAGTGGTTGTTCAGGGAAAATGTAATCAGTGTTTATATTTTGTGTTGGCATAAAATGAGCCTACTATTGTGTTAATTTATTCAAAAAAACTCACTGATTATATGACAGCATAAATTTGATGGATAATGATTAAAACCAGGTTGTCTTTCTGGAAAAAAAATATTTATATCACCCCCACAAAAAGAAGTACAAAAGAAAATATGTGCCAGGAAACTTATTCTGTAAATCATAATGGACTAATATTCTGTTATTGGTGAAGATGTTGCCATTTGATTTTAGTATGCCCCAGAAAGGCCAATGTGTGAAAGAAAAATGGCTTTCCGTTCCCTCCCAGACTGTGGAGAATACCTGAATAGTTCTTCTGGAGATTGAGTTCTTCAGAGTGAAACCCATGAAAACATAGTCTCTCATCTACTTTCTTCTTTTATATTTTAATCATTCTAGGTCATAAACATTTCTCTTTGACATACTCCCCACCTTGACATAGTCTTGCCACCAAAGCAATAAAACCAACTGAACATACACTGAAATCATCAAACTAGTAAATCTGAGTCAGCCTTTCTGCTTAATACAAGGACAATATCACTTATTATGGTAGGTTATAAAGCTAACACAGAAGTCTAGTCTTTCTAACAATGTAGAGTACATAAAAATGTGCCTCATTATAAAATATCTAACTCCTTGTTGTATTTTGTGTTTTTGTTTCTTTTGATCCTAGGGCTTAAACTCAGGGTCTGGATGGTGCTTTTGTGGTCAAGGCCAATGATCTACATACAATTTGAACTGGAACTCCATTTGCCCCTATGGTTAATTGGAGATAAGAGTCTAAAGAACTTTCCTACTCTTGCTGGCTTCAAATTGTAATCTTCAGATCTCAATCTCTTAACTAGCTAAGATTAAATCCTTGAACCACCAGTGCCTACCCATGTTGCATATTGTGTGTAATTCCAATTCTCAGCATTGTACAGATGTTCCGACCACAATGTAAAAAAAACTTAAAACATACTAAGGGTATTTGTAAAGTATATTATGAAGAAAGAATTTTCATCCTTTAAAAATATCTATGCAAAATCTATGCTAACTATTGATATTTTATGGTACCTTTCCTGCAACCAGTTTGATATAATTTAATAATTGTCAGGTCAAGTTTCTCTATATTCAAATGGAGATTTACTATTTCATGCATGCAAATAAATGTGTATGTATACATATCTATCTATATATCTTCCAATGTGGATCATCAGATTTGATACTTAGCTTTGTTTTGCTGTTCAGCAGTTGAACCTGGTTGGCTCATTCTGTGACAATATCTGTGCTCATTCTCATCATTCCTTATTTACCACACCGTCAGCCTTCTAAAATCAACCTCATTTCCTGGAAAAGGTGACCAATCAGCCCAACCCACAGGGTTGTAATAAAGCAAGCTTTAAGAAAGGAAGTTAACATGAAGTGACAACTACAGAATTTCTACAGAGACTTAGTAGGTTATCAAAATTATATCTGACATCTTTCCATTTCTGCCTTTCTTCTCTTCTCATACTTAAGAAAGCATTGACTAACACTATAAATAGATTGCATTTATAACTTAAGGATCAATTTTTTTCCAACCTGCAGCCTTTTTTCCATGATTTTTGACATAAACTTTTGGGAGATTTTTTGGATTTTTATGAGATTCCATCCAAAACAAAGCCATGTATATCAAGTAAGCCAATGTTTTCAACTCAGAGTATTAAACAAAAGAGGGAGAAATTTAAGGTTAGTTATGTATGTTAATCACAAATATAGGCAATATCAAGATATTTTCAAATAATATACTTTTACTGGATAAAGTGGCTCAAATCTGTAATCTTATCTACTTGGGAAACAGATTAGAGATTCCAGTTCCAGGCAAGCCTAGCACAAAAAGAAGTTTCAGAAACTCTAACCATTTACTGGGTGCAATCTTTTTTACTTATGTTAAGATTACCACAGTCCAGTCAGGCCCAGGCATAGTGATACTACCTCGAAATAAGCAATCCAATAACAATCTGCAGGTATGGCAGTAGTAAAAATGCTGTTTCACAAGTACAGGGTTTTGGGTTCAATCCCCTGGTACCGCTAGGAATTTAAGTGTGTGTCAGGGTAAGAATTTGGCATGTCTAAGGTCAAGATTTCATACTTCATACTTCTAATAAAACCTTTACCTCTCTTGCTAATTGTTTTACAAGTACAACCATAACTTCTGTGTCCAAACCAAATAATTTATTATTAGAGATTTTCTTCTATCCATTAAGTAATCTTTTATGTGTTGGATACTGTCCCACTGACATCATACTAAAGATCAAAAACCCATTGCCTCAGAAAGTGACTGTATTTGGAAACAGAATCTCAAAGGTAGCATTTAAGTTGAAGTGTCCTCCAAGAGAAGCAGAAGGCCTTGAATATGCCAAGGAAAGAGGACTCAGAAGAAAACAACTCTGACCTAGGAGTTCTAGTTCCACAATCTCAGAGGCAATGTATTTACAGTGTTAACACTACCCAATCTATGGTAGTTTATTATTACAATTACTAGCAAACATGTGGAATCTATAAGACATGAAAAGTCATTGATTCTTGGGGTCCATGACTCATCTCTATAATCCTAGTGATTAAGAAGGATGAGACTTGGAGGATAATGGTTTTCAGGCTGGTAGTAAAGTTCATAAGGTTCTATCGCCAATTAACTACAAAAATCTCTGGGCTGGAGACATGGTTCAAATGGTAGACTGACTACTGTTAGCAAACAAACAGAGCATGAGGTATGTTGAAGCCTAATTGGGAAGAAAGAAAAATTCCTTAGAAGAATAGTATGAGAAACAGAGTTATGAATAGGAAAGCAGAACCAAAAGAAATGAACTTATTGATACAGACAAAGCTTCCCAATGAAATATGGCACGAAATGTAGTATTTAGGGTTTTCCTTCCAATACAGTTGAAATAAAGGTATTTTGACAATGAAACTAAAGTGTAAAACTGTATGCAATAAATAATCACATTACTTTTATGTTTCCATAATTTAACTGGTTTTCCTACAAATTTTTAGAATACTGTAGCTATGGAAAAAATCAATAAATATTGCTTTTCCATATAAGATTACATATTCTTGCAAGTGTTGTCTAAAATTGATCTACACTGAAAAGATTGCCATTGATATCTTTCTGATGATTGCAAATGTTTATAATTTCCGCTGACCTTTCACAAAACTCATACCCCAAACATAACTTTTTAGATTGTTCATGCAATCATATGAACACAAATATATGGCGCAAAACGTTAATTACTTTTATCTGCTGTCATTAATGTAGTATACCAAATAGAATTAAATATATACCCTGAGCATAATAAGATTCTTCCTTCTAAACACAGACTTGCAGGCACACACACAGACACACACACACACACAGACACACACAAACACACAAACGCACAAAAGCACACATATTTATCACTCTGATTAGGTTCCTTACATTGGGTATCAGACAGTGTTCTAATAATCAAACTTCCCTCCCCAGACATAAAATACACTCATAATTCCACACATACAAAAACACCAGATCATTCAAAATAATGAGAATATTTAACAAACCACTCAGCTCCTGAGCCATCTATGTCCTGATTTCATTCATTCATAATGATGCATTTTTCATATCATATTTAAAAATCTTTTTGAGTCTCTCTGATTAGCAGATAAAAATATGCTATAATATAATAGGAAATGTAGGTAAAATTACTTGTCCCTAGATAATCTTTAATATCTTATCAAAGACTTCTGTTAATTTCTTGCAGATTCTTTTTCTGGCATTTTGCTCTAATGTCTAATATTAAATTACAAAGTACATGCCATATTCCTTAATTCATTTTTCCTAAAGGTTATGCTATGGAGTTGAATCTGATTTGTTTGCTGATTGTACATTAAATTTTCTCAAAAACTGGAATTATTGTTTATGTTCCTCCTAAGCCATTTGAAATATCTAAAAGAACTGCAAATTCACCTTGGCAATGATTTGTGAATGGCAGTAATGGTTGTGGGGAGATGAAGGACTTGAATTATCTAGAGTGCCTTAAAAATGGCACTGTTATTTAAAGGGCTGATCGTTTAGTAAGCTTTTAAAGTGTGGTCTTCATATTTCATCTAAGAAGATAACAGTACGCTTTTCATCACATTCTTGCATGCAAAGTAGTAGAATTATTTCCTTTGCACAATTTATGCCCTGCTGCTACTGTAGTGAAACCAACAAACAACTGCACAGCTGTGTTAGCTGCACTATATTTTGAAATTTTCTTCCAGTAGCCCTAGTGATTTTAGCCCAGATTCATGGGATAGTCACATAATCCACAATTACAAAGCACCACAATACACAAAGACCATTTCAAAATGAGGTTCAATTTTTATGTTTGTTGTTTCCTTTCTTATTGATTGTCTTTTAAGGAGATAGGGGCTGATTATTTCTCATTATTATTCACGGGACTTAAATAAATTTACCATATTTTTTTTAGTTTAATTTTATTTTATTTGTGAACATACTGTACAGAGGGGTTACAATTACATGGGCAGGATAATGCGTACATTTCTTACCAAGCATTGCAGCCTCCTCCCTTTGTTTACCCTTCACATCTCTTCCCAGACTCCCCCCTCCCACCCCAATCCCAATCCTTCTCCTTCCCCCCTTCCCCCCCCCCCCCCCGGCCTTGTAAAGCTCGTTTTGGACATGACAACTTGTACTTCTCATTGTTGCAACAGGTCCACCTGTATCCTTAAACAACTGGTTTTTCCCCATCTCCTCCATAAGTTATACTGACATCAAATATAGTGAAAGTAGGGGTTATACTGTGGGGCAGGGACATGCGAAGCAACAAAGAAATAATCTTATAAATGCGTTAGAAACACATGCATGAAAGAAAAAAACATTAAGATACATATCTAAGGGTTCCTTTTTCTGACATCACATTATCTGACCTTTTCCGCTTGACTCATACATATACTAGATATTGCATATAAGTGAAACCATGGGACCTATGTTTCTTTGGGCCTGGCTTACTTCACTTAATATAATTTTTTCCAAGTTTTTCCACTTCCTAACAAATGAGGCAATGTCATTCTTTCTGATGGAGGCATAGAATTCCAATGTGTATATATACCACATTTTCTTGATCCATTCATCTACTGAGGGGCATCTGTGTTGGTTCCATATCTTAGCTATGGTAAAATTTACCATATTTTTGAAATAAAATAAAGAGATATAAAAAAACATATTTAGTCACAAAATAAAAGTAAATATTTGAGTGATTCTTTCCATTCTAGTCCTGTTCTCAGTTATCTTCAAATAACATTGAGATGAGCAAAGCATATGTGTAAATTGACACGTATTAAGCACACAGTACACTGGAATCTTTGGGCTTTAATTTCTTTATCCAGTTCACCTAGAAAAGAAAATTATCACATGTTTCATGTGTTAAGTAATCTCGTTAAAATAAGTTATATTAATTTTATCAATAGCTCTCATAACTTATGGAATTGATGCATTGCAATTGTATTTGATTTATTACTTCCACTAAATTAATATTACATATATTTTACCTTTTTGCACATGAAGTTATTTAATTTTGTTGGGGGGGGGTCCAGTCGTGGGGCCTGAACTCTGGGCCTGGGCGCTGTCCCTCAGCTCTTCAGCTCAAGGCTAATGCTCTACCACTTGAGCCACAGCGCCACTTCCGGCTTTTTTCTTTTTGCTTATGTGGTGCTTAGGAATCGAACCCAGGGCCTCGAGCATGCAAGGCAAGTGCTCTACCACTGAGCCACCTTCCCAGCCCAAAGTTATTTAATTCTTGAGGAAAAAACTTTCCTGTTTTTCATTTTGGTTGCCAAAATGGAACTATTAGACATTTTGAAAATTTAACTTTAAATCTAAACCTTCAGATTTCACTAGGACTTGTCTTGTGTTACACATTTAATGTTAAAATAAAAAGCATTACTTAAATAGAAAGCAAACTTATAAATTATCACACTTCAATCCCTGAATTGACTTTATGATAAACAATAATTATATTTATATAACATGATTTACATAACTGAAACAAACTATGAGATATGGAAACAGAAGACTTCTTTTTTGTTTTGTGTCTGATGTTGTTGTTCATAGTTTGTGATGATTCTGTCTTCTTTACCTTATGTCTGGTATATTCATTTTACGTCTTCAAGAAGGTGGAGGGTGAGCACAGAGCTTTAGGGAAATCGGTGAAAAATGGCAGCAGTGGAGTTCATTGAACATTGATGAAAGTGAACGATCTAACACTTGGGTGGAGACAGTAGCGTAGGACTGGGAACAAGTAAAGGAACTGAAGACATTCCATAAAAGGAAATGTACTCATTACCTGACTCATGTAATTATAATCACTCTTAAAGCACCTTAATAATAAAAACAGAGTAAATCTATTTAAAGGCAAACAAATCTTTGTTTCTTAGAATCCTAGTAGGTTGTTTTGTTCACTGGTTTGAGCGGTTGAGTCTATCTCTGAAAATAGCTACACTGACATTCATTGGGCAAATTTGTGAGCTACTAGAAGATAAAAGTCAATTACGATTATTTGTATGTTTTTTGAGACTCTGATTCATGTATTACTTTAATCTAATTTGTATTATTTCTGTCTACCGGTTTTTGGTTTGGTTTGTTCCTGTTTTTCAAGGACCTAGTGGTGCATCATTAGTGTTGCTTCAAGATTGTTTTAGTTTGTTGAGGCACATACTCAAAGCTATAAATTTTACTCTGAGTATTGCCTGTGTTGTTGTGTCCCACTTTCACTGATTTCCATAAACGTTGGAACTTCCCTCCATATTCCATCAGTGAATCACTAATCATTTAACAATGTGTTATTTTGTCTCTGTGAGTTTCAGAATTTTCTGTGATGCCTTTTGATGTTGATATCTAATTTGATCCCAATGTGGTCTGTCAGGATTCAAGGAGAATTTCATTTTTATTTTTGAATTTCACAGATTTTCCTTGTGATCTAAGATATGATCTATTTTGGAGAACATTCCATGAGTTGCTGAGAGGAATATATATTGTGATGCTGCTAAGTTAAATAATCTGTAGATATCTGTTAGTTACAGCTTGTCAATGCTGTTATTTATCTCTAAAGTTTTTTTGCTAAGTTTTTACCTTAATGGCCTGTCCAGAAGTAAGAATGATGTGTTCAATCAACCAACAATCTGTTTGGATGCATGCATGATTTTAGGGTAAGTGGTACTTGTAGAAAAATTTAGGAGCTCTAGGATACAGGGCATTGATATTTAGAATTCTTCTTTTGTTGTTGTTTTTTTTTTTTTTTTGGTCCAGTCATGGGTCCTGAACTCTGGGCTTGGGCACTATCCCTCAGCTCTTCATCTCAAAGTGAGTGCTCTACCACTTGAGCCACAGCGCCACTTCTGGATTTTTTCTGCTTATGTGGTGCTGAGGAATCGAACCCAGAGCCTCATACATGCAAGGCAAGTCCTCTACCCCTGAGTCACATTCCCAGCCCAGAATTCTTACATCCCCCTGATGGAGACTTTTCTTTATCAATATTTAAGGTCCCTCTTAGTCTCTTTTTACTTTCATACCACTTTTAATTTAAAGCTTATTTTATCTAATATTAGTATAGCTACTCTGGCCTGTTTATGAGGTCCATTTTTAATTTGTAAAAATGATGTACAGAAGGGATACAATTACATAAGTCAGATAATGAGCACATTTCTTTTTGAACAGTGTCACCTCTTCCTTCATCTTCTCCCAATTTTTCCCTTTCAACCTCCCTGCCCCCAAGTTGTATAGTTCAGTTTTAATGTAGTGTCTATTGAGTAGCACTGCTGCATTTGTTCACCCTTTGTCCCACCATTTCTGTTCCCCCTTGCACTTTTCAAACTTACATATAAGACCAAAGGTGCAAAAAAAAACCAGCTTCAGAAGACAGAAGGAAAAATCAAAACAATAAAAGAACCCTCATTATCATTTCTTGAAGGTCATTTTGATGAACATTATTTTATATGATAATATTCACATAGCTATTGAGCACTTGTGATACTCTCCAAAGAGCATCCTCCTTTGAGCTCACTGTATAAATGTTTAGAATCTTTTATAATTTATGATGTCTAAGTGTAATGTTTTCTCTTTTACCATCCAACTGTGTTTTACTTGCAGAATTATAGGCACATTCTAATACAACAAATGAGGGAAATCAGACAACCTGTATTTCTTTGAGTCTTTCTTTCTATAAATTTTGTTTTCTAAAGTTTCTTTCTATAAGTTTGTTCCAAGTCTTTCCATTTCCTCATGAATGGTGTAATATTATTTTTCTGGATCAATGGAATTGCTTCATACTGAAGTTGTTTCTTCATAGCAAAAGAAAAGTTAGCAGGATATAAAGAGAACAGAATGGAAGAATATTTTTACTAGCTGAGCATCAGACAAGGCTTTTCATAACTAACCCATAGTTAGAGATCAATAAGTTAAACCCAACAAAAATAAACCTTCAAACCAACAAGAACCCAATTAATATATGGGATAAAGATTTAAAGATAACTTCTTAGAAGTAGTAAGAATGACAAATATACACATCTCTCTCCATAAAAGAAATGCAAATCCAAACACAACTGAGATTCATCTCACCCCTGTTACAATGAAAAAACGAACAATCACAGATACTGATAGGGTTGTGGCCCAAAGGAAACTCTATTACAGTGTTGGTGGGAATGTAATCTTGTTCAACCACTTTGGAAAACACTATGGAAGTTGCCAACAGAACCGAATAGAGAGCTACCTATGATCCAGCAATTCCACTTAAGAGCATTTATCCAATAGAGCAGAAACAAGGCCACACTGATGCTATCAGAACAAACATGTTTATGTTACATTATTTTCTGTAGCCAACATATGGAATCAGCTCAGATGACTCTCATTGTAAAAAGAGATCAAGAATTACATATGTATATATGTATTATATATACATATAAGTTATATATATATATAATTTTATTGATCCCTAATCACAAGTATGTATGTATATATATATGTGTGTATACATACATATATGCATACATATATACATACATAATGGAGTTCTGTTCATCCATAAGAAAGAATAATATAGCACCATTCTTAAGGAAAATGAAACACTTAGAAATAATCATATTCAGTGAAATAAAGCAGACCCAGAAAAACTTAGGTTGCATGATTTTCCTCATTTGTGGTTGGTACAAGGTGCTTATTAATGTAAAAGTAAACACACTGGATGGTACAAATGAATTATCTGAAATGTCAGAGTTCATGGAGAGTGAAAATACCCTAAGTTTCTTAAAAGACTAATTAAAACTCAACAAAATAATTTCCAGTAAATATGTACTGCAAGAGAGGACGGGGGGGGGGGCAATTTGACAGGGGTAGGAAATTGAAGGTGAAAAGGATAGAATACAGGCAAGAATCCATTGTTTACTTCCCAGAATTGAAATATACAAAGGAAGGCATAGTGTTAAATGAGAGTGAAGATGTTGAATTGATAACACAATTCCAGGTGCATTGTACACATAAACTGCTTTGTTAAATGGCAAGTAATTCGATAACATAATATTGAGATACATAAGGATTGTTGTTGATTGGGAGGGGTGGATGAGAATGTTTAAAGTGATGACATTGATCAAGATGCATTGTATCCATATACTGTTTCAATGAATGGCAACTCCTTTGAACAACTACTTGAAGATAATAAAAAAATTTGGAAAATTAATTATGATAAACTGTTTAGTGAATGGCAACTCCTTTGTACAACTACTTAAAGATAATAAAAATATTTGAAAAATTAATTATGATAGATGATTAGAGTTGAAACTCAATTTAATTCCCATTTAAAAATATTTTTAACCTGGGGACTTGGAGAAAAAATTTCAAATAATAAAATATTATGAATCCTTTTTTATCAGAATTTGTGATATTTAACTCAAACTACTGTGCTTTTTGTCAGCCATTGGGCTTTTATAAGTGAATTCTTCAAAGTATGTGGCATAAAACCATCCGAAATATATTACCCATATTCTAGAAGCTTGAACATTGATTATAAAAATGGTTGTTCAAAGCAATTCCTTGTCTTATGGGGTTCTACTTTCTGGTTCATCTTAATCTATTTGCTGGACATCCACATGGCAGAGTAATTATATTTGGCTCCTTTTATCAGGATCATTATTGTAGTGTCATCTCTGAAAGGCTGATTCTAATGTCACCAGAAAGGGAAATAGAATTTCAACATGTGTAACTGAAAGGAATTACATCGTCCAATACACTTTGCAACTTTTGCTTTAACTCAGTGTAGTGTATCATTAGGATATTTTTTCATAGAAGATAATAACTTAAGGACAAGCTTATATCATGTGACTTATGTGAATGATTCTTCTTTTTTTTTTTTTCCCCCTTACATTTTATTTTTTTATTTTATTTTATTTTTTTAGGTATATATTCTCTTTATTATCTTTTTTTTTTTAAATTTTATTTTATTTTATTTGAGAACATACTGTACAGAGGGGTTACAATTACATGGGCAGGATAATGCATACATTTCTTACCAAGCATTGCAGCCTCCTCCTTTGTTTACCCTTCACCTCCCTTCCCAGCCTCCCCCCTCCCTCCCACCCAATCATACCCCCCCTCCCCCCCCCCACCGACATTGTAAAGCTGGTTTTGACATGACTTTTTGTACTTCTCAGTGTTGCAACAGGTCCACCTGAATCCTTAAACGACTTATTTGTCCCCATCTCCTCCACATGTTATACTGACATCAAATATAGTGAAAGCGGGGGTTACACTGTGGGGGAGGGACATACAAAGCAACAAAGAAATAATCTTATACATGCGTTAGAAACACATGCATGAAAGAAACAAAAACATTAAAATACATATTTGAGGTTTCGTTTTCCTAACATCACATTATCTGACTTTTTCTGCTTGACTCATACCTATACTAGATATTGCTTGGAACTCAAAAAATTAAACCACCCAACAACAAATCCTCAAAGAAACAACTGCCCAATAAGTAAGTGGGCGAAAGACTTAAAGAGAAGCTTCTCTGAAGAAGAAAGAAGGATGGCCAATAGACACATGAAGAAATGTTCAACATCCCTAGCCATAAAAGAAATGCAAATCAAAACAACATTGAGATATCACCTCACTCCAGTTAGAACAGCAAAAATCAAGAACTCTAACAACAGATGCTGGAGGGGATGTGGACAGAAAGGAACCTTACTTCATTGTTGGTGGGAATATAAACTTGTTCAACCACTTTGGAAAGCAGTATGGAGGTTCCTCAAAAGACTCCACATAGAGCTCCCCAATGACCCAGCAATCCCACTTTTGGGCATTTACCCAAATGATCAGAAACAAGGCCACACTAAAGCTACCAGCACAACTATGTTTATTGCAGCATTATTTACCATAGCTAAGACATGGAACCAACCCAGATGCCCCTCAGTAGATGAATGGATCAAGAAGATGTGGTATATATACACAATGGAATTCTATGCCTCCATCAGAAAGAATGACATTTCCCCATTTGTTAGGAAATGGAAAGGCTTGGAAAAAATTATATTAAGTGAAGTAAGCCAGGCCCAAAGAAACATAGGTCCCATGGTTTCCCTTATTTGCAATATCTAGTATATGAATGATTCTTCTTACAATGGGAATAATTATCGTGATTGTAAAGTGAAGTATGATAGTTTAGTGGCTCTTGAACCACATCTTATGTAGCCATGTAAAGCCATGTACAGCTTTTCTAAGGTCCTTCTGATGTATTTGAAAATCTCTGATGAGTTAATTGTTTTCAGAAATATGCATTTGAGACAACAAATACAGATCTCCTTTGATTGTAATTACTTTTTACTATTAGGCCTCCCACAGACACCAAAATCAGAGGATTCTAATTTCTCTGATAAAGTACATAATAAAATTTTTATAATTAATATAACATGAAGAGTGTAATATTAATAGCATTATAAATACAGTATTCACATTATATAATATATTAACATCCTTTGGTTACATCAATTTTTAAAATATTTATAACTAAGTGTAAATTGTTTGCAATGTACAGAAAATGAGAAAAAGATTCGCATACATATTACTACAGATGCAAACAGATTCACCTGGCTATTTATAATGCTTCATTTGTTGGTTTCATTCATGCGTGGAGAACATGCGAAGAAGTGAAAATTGCAAACTTAAATTCACTAAAGGGTTAATTACATGAAGTTTATGTTGGACTAATAACAGATTTTATAAATTAAATTTTTTTGTCCCTTCCTTTCTCCCTCTCTCCCTTCGTTCCTTCGTTCTTTCATTCCCTCTTTCTTTCCTTCCTTCTTTTTTTCCTTCCTTCTTTCCTTCCTTCCTTCCTTCCTTCTTTTTTTCCATCCTCCTTCCCTCCATCCCTACATCTCTCTCTCTCCTTTCTTTCTTTCCTTCTTTCTTTCTTTCTTTCTTTCTTTCTTTCTTTCTTTCTTTCTTTCTTTCTTTCTTTCTTTCTTTCTTTCTTTCTTTCTTTCTTCCTTCCTTCCTTCCTTCCTTCCTTCCTTCCTTTCTTTCTTTCTTCCAACCTTCCTTCTTTCTTTTACTCAGAATATTTCTTATGGCCATGGAAATAATACCAACTGTTGTCCTCCAAGGTGTTATGAGTAATTATATATATTAACTAGTTTAATATTAATTTTAATAACCTATGTTTATCTTAAGACAAATTATACTAAAACAACTTCACAAACGTTGCAAGATATATGACAAATATTACTTTTCATGATATTGTTTATTTCTTCAAACTAAAATAAGAATTTTGGTATAATATTTTGTGTGTGTTTCTTGTGATTTGAACTCAAGACGTATCCCTTAGGTGTTTTTTCCCCTTAAAGATATTACTCTATCATTTGAGTCACAATTCCATTTTTGGCTTTGTGTAAGTGTGTGTGTATGTATGTGTGTGTGTGTGTGTGTGTGTGTGTGTGTGTGTGTGTGTGTGTGTGTGTGTGTGTTTGTGTGTTGTGATGCATGTGTGATTTGTGTGTGATATATGTATGTGTGTTTTGATGTGTGTGGGCTTTGAACCCCAGCGTACTGAGTAGCGAGGATTACAAGCTTGAGACACCCATATTCAGCACAGATTTAATATATCCAAGACTAAATTAAATTTCATATTATTTGAATTCTAGGAGCTCAAATTAACAAATTAACATTTAGATATTTATTTAGTTATTAAACCTGAACCTGCAATTTGAAAAATAGTTTTCATTTTTTAAAAAATATACACTCAAAAGTTGAAATGACAGAATCTTTGGACAAATTGAAATATTCTATTATTTAAAAGTGAAAAAGGGATGGTTAATCAAATTTTTCATGTCAGCTAAAAGCAATAGGCTCTTTCATGCTGAATAAAGCAATTTTACATTGAATTAAATATTATCTACTGTGGTCACATGATTTTCTCTTCCTTTAAACCTAAACTATATTTGACATAAAAATGTAAATTCATAAAATTTTTGAGTATATAAAAATCTCAGTTATTGGTCATGTATTTCTGAGGTTTGAGTAACAAGTAGTTTCAGAGAAACACTGAATTTTGTGTGTTTTATGTCAACAGTTATTTTTAGAATTTGAATCAATCTCAATATGAGATAACTAAAGCAAAATATTCCATCACTTATCCAATTATTCCAATAGATTTGAATATAACTTATTTTTGAATGGCAGGAAATTCATAATATACCTGCTCTCTATAGAATAACTAAGAAATAAATGATTGTGATAATATTCACTTTTCTTTCAACTGGCAAGAAAGAACCTCACTATAGAGGACAAATACTTGATTGGAAATGCCATAAAATTATGAAAATTTCAAGTCATTATGAGTTAGATGAAATAGTCATTTTTGAGGGTCAAAAATGAAATCTCTTGAAGCTTCTTTATCTGCTAAGTAAAAGGTATTTGCACTCAAAATATTTCATTCATCTTTCCAGATGGTAAAACCAAACCACCTCTATGCCAAATAGCTTCTCTGCTTAACTCAAGTAAATATTTAGGTGTCCCTAAATATTCTGTTGACGTTACCACAATTGTATAGAAATATTATGCACCACTCTAGAAATTAAATCTGAAATCATAAAGGATTAGGATTAATAATTAGCTTTCACTATGTTGCCATAAATAGGTGAACCCTTTCAAGTGGGCATAGTCGTAGAGATTTGGTCACTGAGAAAGAGTGATCAAAAAGGATGCTAAGATCAAAATCCTTTCTTCCTCTTCCTTCTTTTTCTTCTCTGTCTCCTTCTCCCTCTCCCTCTTCCCTTCCTCCACTTTCTCCCTTTCCCGACTTCTATTCCTCCTCTTCTTTACTTCCTGGCTTCCGTGTATACACATACTCCATCACATGCTCCTGACATGGGGTAATGTGCCACCACCAAACCAAAGCAATCATAATAAGAAACATAAACTGAAATGTATAAAAGCAGAAGTCAAGATTAATTTTTCCTTCTTTTATGTTAATTTTATAAATATTTTGTTATATTATTAGGAGACTGACACAGCATGCTTTCATTTATTATAAGGGATAAAATTTACTGGAAAAAATCTGACCAACATCGCCCTAATGGAATGATTGATTAAATTAATATTATATTAGGACAAATCTACTTTAAAATATAAGATATACTTCAATAAGAGGCAAACAATTCACCACTATTGTTTGCTATCAAAAGACAGCAGAGTTCACCCTGTTCCTCAAGGAAATTGACCTATTATTGGCAGTATTGTCAATTTAATAAATGATGTAAGAAGACTGAAGAACATTTCAACCCAAACGGCATGATATAAAATTTACTTTGTCCCCTGTAAACAATCTTTTAATCCTATGTCTTGTTCCCAAAATGACTTGTATTTTATTCTAATCACATTTTTTATTAACTTGAAGTGGTTTTATGGAAATTGCTGTTTGACAAAGCAGTTTATGAATAGTGTTTATTGAGGTTTTTTTAATTTTTTTTCTCTCCTGAGGTTTGAACTTTGGATCTGGGCGATGTCCCTGAGCTCATGTGAATGAACGCTAGAACTCTGCCACTTGAGGCACAGCAGCACTTTCAGATTTTTCTGAGATTTAATTGGAGATAAGAATCTCACAGACTTTCCTGGCTGGGGTGGCTTCAAACCTCAATCCTGCTGTCCAGTATCTAGGACAGCAGGTGTGAGCTGCTAGTGCCTGGCTTAATACAATGCATCTTTTTTATTTTTAGGCTAGCCCTGGGGTTTGAACTCAGGGCATTGGCAATGTCCTTGTGCTTCTTTTCCTCATGCTAACACTCTACAACTTGTGTCATAGTGCCAATGCCATTTTTTTTTGTTTAAGTAGTACTGACGAATCAAACCCAGGGCTTCACACATGCAAGGCAAGCAGTCTACCACTAACCCACATTCCATGGCCAGTACAATGCATCTTGATGATCATTATCCCTCATCCCTCTCAATTCTCTCTCATCCGTTTATTTACATATTTTTTTAGAATATTCACTCACTCACAATGTCATGTATAGTCACTCAGAGAATATATCACAGATCATATTTTCTTGATAGTCTTATTCATCAACATACTAAACTTATACATTTCAGAATTCTGTGCTTTTAAATTCTAAATTATCACTCAGATTCACTGACTACTATTCTAAAATTTTTCCTAAGGTTAATGTAAATGTTCTCTGTAATTCTTCGATAAAATACAATGATTCTTAGAATGTTAAAGAGTTGGTGTAAGAACATCACCCTCAGTTCTAGAACATTTTATCATCACTCCTCTTTCAAAGTACTGCAATATTTATCAGTAATCACTTCCTGACATCATTTCAACCTACCCTCCTCTTGAGCAGCTATTATTTCATATTCTACATCTACAGATGTGCCAACATTAAAAAGCTCATGTAATTAGAAAATATAGTCTATTTTATCCATTTAGCCCATGTAATATTACTGTTTCCAAAGTAAGTCCATGTAAATTTTTCTCATGGATAGAGCATATTGTTTTATATGCATGTGTATATTGGTATAACATCTTCAATGGGGATTTCAATATTTTATTATATGTTATTGTAAAAGGTTTTGCTATGTATATTCTTGTACATGTGTCTCATTGGACTTATGTTGAAACATATTTTGTATATAAAATTATGATTCAAAATCCTGGATCATAGAGACAACTCTATGTGTAATATATATATATATATATTTTGTCAGTCGTGGGGCTTGAACTCTGGGCCTGGGAGCTGTCCCTCAGCTCTTCAGCTCAAGGCGAGCCCTCTACCACTTGAGCTACAGCGCCACTTCCGGTTTTCTGGTGGTTTATTGGAGATAGGAGTCTCACGGTCTCTCCTGCCTGGGCTGGCTTTGAACCGCGATCCTCAGATCTCAGCCTCCTGAGTAGCTAGGATTATTACAGGCGTGAGCCACCAGCGCCCGGCTATGTGTAATATCTTAAAGATCGCCAGTATGTTTAACAAACTGACTATATCATTTTAAGTGTCAATCACCAATGTATAAGGATTCCAATTTCTACATAGTGGTCGTGCAGGCTATCTTATTGTTGTTTCTATTTCCCCTAATCTCTATATGTATGCAATGTCTAGGTATGCTATGATCTTTCCATGTCTCCCTTTGTTGTTGTTATATTACTAAAGAGATATGTATTTGGACTTTTTGATAATGTATTCAGGATGGCTAAAGTTTTTCATTGTTATTAATATGCTCTTAATATATTTCTGATTCGTCTCTTTAAATAAATATATATGTATACACATTATGTGTACATATACTTATATTCATACTTAATATGTGTATATATACAAATACCTATAGATATGTATACATATATATGAATATACAGATGTGTATGTACATGTATATAGACATATGTACATTATTATTTTCATTTGTCTGTATCTTATCTGTATCTTTCTTTCATTTCACCACAGAAAATGTATTTATCCTTTATGTCATATTGAATACCAATGCCTTTGGAAGATATTTATTTATTGGTGCATATTAATTGTACAAAGAAATCTTATTGAAATATTTTACACACTCACATATTGATCAAGGGCCTGATTAACCTGTTTCTGTCTTTCTCCATTCCCATTGTCCCTTACTTCTCAACTGTTTACTGTGAATTTGTTTGTGCTAACTACACACACTGCCAAAATGTATTAAAGTGATATTCACGCACCGTCAGTGAAAATTATACAATGCTGAATATAAAAGCAAAATTAAAAAATCTAAATAAAAATCTGAATAAATGGGGACATATCATTTTTGTGGATTGGAGGATACAATTGAACAAAGATATAAATTGCCTCCCTACTTTTTTTTTTGATCATTCATGGGACTTGAAATCTGGACCTAGGTGCTGTTCCTCAGCTCTTCAGCTCAAAGTGAGGGCTCTACCTATTGTGCAACAGTGCCACTTCTGGCTTTCTGGTGGTTTGTACATAAGAGTCTTTCGGACATTCTGTTCCACAATCCTCAGTTCTCAGCCTTGTGTACAGCTAGGATTACAAGAATGAGCTAACAGCACCCAGCTTCACAGTTTTATTTATAGGTTTATGACAATTTCTAAAAACATCTGACCAGTACTCTTTGACTCATTGACAAAGGAAACTAAACTGGAACATATTTCTCTGTCGAATATTAAACCTGTTAGCGTAAAATGTTATGTTTGTAGAGGAAAGATTACACAGCTCAATAGGTCTTTAAGGCACCATATTAGAACGACATAATTATTATCAAGGAATATTTAATAAGGGGTAAAACTAAGTATTTGTGGAATGAAATTCTCTTTAATAAGTGGTGATAGGTTAGACAGTATTGGGGAGAATTAAAGAGTGAAAATTGACTTATTGAAATATTACCTTCAAGCAGAATTAAAACATGCATATAAAACAAAAGGAGTGATGTAAAAATAAAGCAAAGAAAGATGTCTTGACAATTTTGGAGATGAAGCATTCTTAACTTACACATTAAAATTATAGGAAAGGAAAACTGGTATAGTTGAACTCAATAAAAGTGTAAAATAATTTGGTCTGTGAAAGCTCATATACAATTAGTGAATAGAATTTGGGAGCAGGGGCTCATGAATTTCGTCCTCGCTACTTGGGATGCTGTGATATGAGTATTGCTGTTTGAAGCCAGACCACAAAATAAAGTCCCTGAGAATCTTATCTCTGATTAATCAGCAAAAAACAGATATGAGGTATGACTCAAAGGGTTAATTGTTAACAAAATGCAACAAATCTCAGAGACCCTGAGTTCAAGCCCCAAGACCGTACATACATGTACAAATGTAATGGTAGTAATTCTAATAGTGATGAAGATGATGATGATGATGATGATGATGATGATGATGATGATGAAGGGTACTCATAGTCAAGGATGAAATATTTGCAAATCTTATAACTGAAAAATGCCTCAAATCTAGACTGCATAGAACTCTCAAAACCTAATAAAAAGAAGGGTCAACAAAGGAGGAGGCTGCAATGCTTGGTAAGAAATGTATGCATTAACCTGCCCATGTAATTGTAACCCCTCTGTACAGTATGTTCTCAAATAAAATAAAATTAAATTAAAAAAAAAACAGAACATCAATTCAAAACCAGCAATATACATCTTGTGTAACCAAAACCTAACAAAAAGAACATCAATTCAAAACCAGCAAAATACATCTTGTGTAAAAGAAACACAAGAAAAGCATCATCAATCCTCAAATAAATGCACATTAAAATAAAATGACATCACAAAACATGTATGAGAATTACTTAACATAAAACAATAATGACCTTAATAATGATATCAAGAAACAGAGAAACTGAATGCTGGTAGAAATGTCAAATGGGAAAGCCAATTCTGAAACCATTTTGACAGGTTCCTAGAATATGAAATATGCAACCACCCACACCATAGCACAGGAATTGAGCTCTTCAGGCTTTGTCTCATAGAAATAAAATGTAACATTCACCCAAAGGCCAAAACACAGGATTATAGCAGCATTATTTCCTCTAGTCAAAGAAATGGAAATCAAATCAGGCTTTCTTCAGGTAAATGCGAAACGAATTTTGCTACATTCTCTAATAACAGAACCAAAAGGCAACTCGAGTGAGTACAATACAATATTAAGGCATAAAATAACTGGGAATAATCTACCATAGATTTGGAGGTAATCTTAAAAGCTTATTTATTGCATGGTATAGAAGTCGGTTGCCAGGATGAAACAGGTTTGGAATGGGACAAAGAGAAGTAGTGGGTTTAATTATTAAAGGGAAGCATGAAACAGACTTATTTTTGGTAAAGTAACGTATCTGTAGATATGGGATATTCATATAATTGTTAAAAAATATATTGGACTTAATATGTGCACAAAGTAATTAAAATAACTGAAGTATTTGTGAAATATTAATGTCCTACTTGTGATGTCATACTATATATAAATAAATTGGAAAAAGTATTCAACGGATTTATCTGTGTTATCATAACATCATAAAGATCCATATTAACCTCAGTATACTTTAATGATATCTAGAAAACAGAAGTCAACATTGAATGTTTACATTGAAAAATAGTCTAGGTTCACGTTTCAGATGAATCATACCTTGCTAATCAGAAGATAGATTTAGAAGACTGATAGGGCCAGTTTTGACAAAATTCGTGAAAAATTACCAAAAAATAAACTAGATATAGTGTAAATTCCCTGTTATCTCACACTTTTGGAAGCCATAGGTAGATATCATCGCTCATGGAGTTTTGGCCTGAAAAATAATCTAAAGTGGTTAGATCCTTAAAAACTTCAAGCACCAGTAGTGCCAAAGGAACAAAGAAAAGAAGAAAACAGAAAGGAAAGGATAGAAAAGGAAAATATTTCCTCTTCATACTTGTAATTTCATGTCATTAGGTACAAGAATTGAGAGGATTTGTTTATTGTTTGAGGATTCAGGCCTCTCTAACATGAAAGCATTTATTTCAAATAATTATTGTATTACTACTATTCATTAACTTATTATTCTTGGAGATTGAACCCATGGCTTTGTACATATTAGTCTAGTTCTACAACTGAGCAGTACTCCAGGTCTCTTGTATAGTTTTGGAAATTGTTTATGAATTCTTCAATAGTTAGCTATTCTACTTTTCATCTTATCTTTTCTCTCCCACCTTTTCCCCTACATATTTTAGCTCATGTGTTGAAAACTTTCCTCAATTTTATCTTCTATACGTAGAATCTTGCTGCTGAGTTTACAGAGAAGTCGGTTGTTTTATGACACCTTTTAAAAATATATACATATATATGTAATTCACATGTATGATTGATTCTTAGAGTTCATTACAATAAGCAACATTTAATCTCATCATATGCATATAGGTATTGAGCCATTGTGATCCTCTCCTAGGAATAGCTTCCCTTCTTCTTGCCATGCGAATGCTTAGAGGGCTGTTAGTTAATCATGTCCAAGTGTAATTATTTGTCTTTTACTATCTATTGTATTAAATTGTAGATTTATGGACATGGTGCAATTATTACAAATGAGGAAAACCATGCAGCATATATTTAATTGGACCTGGCTTATTTCACTTAGTATCATTTTTTCCCAGTCTTTCCATTTCCTCAAGAATAGTGTAATGCCATTCTTTCCAATGGAAGCACAGAATTCCATCAATACAAGAGAATTGAAAACCCAGAAATGAATCCAATCCTATAGGCACATAATCTGTACTCAGAAAACTGAAGTTAGATCCTTATATATCCCCCTTCACCAGAATTGATGCCAAATGGATCGCAGACCTCAATGTAAGTCCAGATACCTTGAGAATGTTACAGGAAGATTTAGAGGAAACCCGAGAGCTCCTTGGCACAGGTCACAACTTCCAAAGTAAGTACGGATAAATGAGATTACATCAAACCAAATCAATCATTTGTCAGACTCAAAAGCAATGAAGAAAAAAGAGATAGTGTAGCACAGATTTATTAGGGAGCAAACCTATAGATGAGAGTCTCAGCCAATGATAAACCCTTACTGCATTTTCTAACTAGGTTATTTATTATGGTTTTACATGAATACAAGTGTTTTCTGATGGGGATTAGTAAGAAAATAACTAATGCTAAAACACAGATAGCATGTAGAATGTGTTGTAGCTGGAGAAAGGGCGGGATTAAGGCAGGGCGGGGCTGTAGTTCAAAGACTTGGTTTGGTGCCAGCTAAGTAATGTAAAGCTGCACAAAGGGAGAGGTGTAAAGCAGAGTGGTTATAAACAAAAGCACTGGTCTTAAGCCTCAAAATAAGGACCCCAGTCTGCGTGAACAAAACACTCTCTAACATGAGATTCTTTTTAAATTAACAAGAATGATTTTAGATTTTTACAGAGTGGGATGGTGCATAGTCACAGGAAATGTCTGCTATGTCAGGTAATCCAGTCTGCTCTTTCAAATGTTACCCAATAGCCAGGTTTCAATGCAAATGACTACAATGAGATTGTACAAATGAGACTGTGACTTTTCCCTCTCATGAATCAAAATTCTGTCAAATGATTTCTGTCTTCCAGATGTTTGCACAACATTTCTCATGACCTTTTCTACTATTTTGTCTTCATTATTGATGTTCATAATATTTTTTGTAGTTGTCTTGTGTGTGTATGACATTTATAGGGCTTGAACTCAACGTTTATTGTATCCCTTGTATTTTTTTGTTCATGGCTGATGACAATCTATTCCTTGAGCTACATCTTCACCTTCTGCTTCTTGTCTGTTTAGGCTGACATTTAACCCAAATCTTCAGGTCTTTGCCTCCTGAGTTTCTAGGATTCTACACATGAGCCGCAAACACCAAGCTTTACTTTACTGTTATTTTAATTATGTGTTAGAAGAAAGTGGAAGCATATTTGTGTTAAGTGTGCGATTTTCAAATATAAGTTTGAATCAACTTGATATAATGTAACTGTTATCAATTTTAAGTTAAATCAATGAATATTACACATTCCCAAAGAAATATAATTGGAAACAAAAGGCATAATTTTTTTCTTAAAACAAGTAATGGAACCATGAATTTCCTTCACTTTACAAATCATGTTTTATATAACTTTAATTAGCAGATTTCCATGACTATAAGTAAATCTACTAATTGTATACCACAAGATGTAAAATGATTATAGTTAAGAGTAGATATTTCATCAGAACCAGAAGATAAGTTTTTGAGCATTCTCACTAAAAAGAAATGTTACACAACACATACATGAATGGGATTACCATTGAATACTTCATAAATATGTAAAAACTAATTGTGAAGCTAGGTGCTAGCGGCTCATGCTTGTAATCTTAGCTACTAAGGAGGCTGAGAGCTGAGAATCATGGTTCATAGCCAGTCTAGACAGGAAAGTCCATGAGACACTTATCTCCAACAAGCCACCAGAAAACAGGCAGTTGCTCAAGTCAGAGAGCAGTAGTTTTGAGCTGAAGAGCTGAGGGACAGTGTCCAGGCCCAGATTTCAAGCCCCATGACCGAAAAAAAAAACTAAAAAAGTTAAAAATAAACATAATTTGACATAAATATTAAAATATATTCTAAAAAATTTAATTTCCTTTTTCAAGTTTTTAAAGTTTTCATCATAAGGTCCTTCACTTCTTTGGTTAAGTTAATTAATTCCTAGGCATTTTATTTTTTGTGGGTTATTACAAATGGAGTTGCTTTCCCCACTTTTCTCATTGTTGTCATACAGAAAAGCCATTGATTTTTGAGGGTTAATTTTATACCCTGGTACTTTCCCAAAGTTTTGAATCAGCTTGAGTAATTTGGGAGTGGAGTCTATGGGATTCTTTAAATACAAGATCATGTCATCTGCAAAGAGGGAGAGTTTTATTTCTTCTTTCCCTATTTGGGTCCCCTTTATGTTTGCATCTTGTCTTATTGCTGTAGCTAGGCATTCTAATAGGTTGAAGAGAAGTGGAGAGTGTGGACATGCTCCTGGTTTGGAAAGATTAACATCGTGAAAATGGCAATACTTTCCAAGGCTATCTACAAATTCAATGCGATATCTATCAAAATTCCAACCTCATTCTTCAAGGAAATAGAAGAGGCAATCCAAAAATTCATATGGAACAATAAAAGACCCAGAATAGCAAAAACCATCCTCAACGGAAAGAACACTGCTGGAGGAATATCAATACCAAATTTCAAACTCTACTATACAGCCATAGTAATCGAAACAGCTTGGTACTAGCACAAAAACAGACCACAGGACCAATGGAATAGAATTGAAACCCCAGAAATGAACCTACAGACTTATAGCCATCTATTCTTTGATAAGGGAGCTAAAAAAAAAAAAAGAATGGAAGAAAGTCAGCCTCTTCAGTAAATGGTGCTGACAAAATTGGTTAACTACTTGTAGAAAACTAAAGCTGGATCCTTCTATATCACCCTGCACCAGAATCAACTCCAAATGGATCAAAGACCTCAGAGTCAAAGCAGATGCTCTAAAAAACATTACAGGATGGAATAGGAGAAACTCTAGGTCTCCCTGGCTCAGGCCGAAATTTTCTTAATAGAGACCTGGAAATATAACAAATCAAAGAAAGATTGGACAAATGGATTGCATGAAGTTGAAGAGCTTCTGCATGGCAAAGGACATAGCTAGCAAGATCAATAGAAAGCCTACACATTGGGAGAAGATCTTCACTAGCCATACAACGGACAAGGGTCTCATATCTAAAATATACTTGGAACTCAAAAAATTAAATCTCCCAACAACAAATCCTCAAAGAAACAACTGCCCAATAAATACGTGGGCTAATGACTTAGAAACTTCTCTGAAGAAGAAAGAAGTATGGCCAATAGACACATGAAGAAACGCTCAACCTCCCTAGCCATATAGAAATGCAAATCAAAACAACATTGAAATACCACCTCACATCAGTTAGAATGGCAAAAATCAAGAAATCTAATAACAACAGATGCTGGACGGGATGTGGACAGAAGGGAACCTTACTTCATTGTTGGTGGGAGTGTAAACTTTTCCAAACTCTTTGGAAAGTATTATGGAGGTTCTTCAAAAGACTCCACATAGAGTTCCCCTATGACCCACCAATCCCACCTTTGGGCATTTACCCAAATGTTTACAAACAAGACCACACTAAAGCTACCAGCACAACTATGTTTATTGCAGCATTATTTACCAGAGCTAAGATCTGGAACCAACCCAGATGCCCCTCAGTAGATGAATGGATCAAGAAAATGTGGTATATATACACAATGGAATTCTGTGCCTCCATCAGAAAGAATGACATTGCCCCATTTGTTAGGAAATGGAAAGACTTGGAAAAAATTATATTAAGTGAAGTAAGCCAAGCCCAAAAAAACATAGGTCCCATGATTTCCCTTATTTACAATATCTAGTATACGTATGAGTCAAGCAGAAAAGGTCAGATAAGGTGATGTTAGGAAAATGAACCCTAAGATATGTATTTTAAATGTTTTTTTTCTTTCATGCATTTGTTTCTAACGCAATTATAAGATTATTTCTTTGTTGATTTGTATGTCCCTCCCCCACAGTATAACCACTGCTTTCACTGTATTTGATGTCGGTATAATTTGTGGAGGGGAAGGGGAAAAACAAGTCGTTTAAATAAGGATACATGTGGACCTGTTGCAACAATGAGAAGTACAAGTTGTCATATAGAAAACGAACTTTACAACTTGGGGGGTGGGAAGATTGTGTGGGGAGGGAGGGAGGATGGGAAGGGATGGGAAGGGTAAACAAGGGAGGAGGCTACAATGCTTGATAAGAAATGTACTCACTATCTTGCCCATGTAATTGTAACCCCTCTGTACAATATTAAACTAAAATAACAAAAAAGAGAAAAAAATATTCTAAAAAATTTAAATCTTCACTAGATATAATAGTTTATATAAATGTAGAGCAGTGTTTTCTGGTTTTAGTTGTCATTGAGTCAATTGTGTAAATCATACATTTCTCACTCAATTCATATTTGTATGTTTATGCACTAATATGCCATAAGTATAATTAACTGATAAGCGATAGGCAGTGCTGTTTTATTAATCTCCCTAGGGTTTCTAACATTAACCCTTCTACTCTAAAATCGATATGCCTTCAAACCTTGTAAAAGGTTTCATCTCATTAGATCAGAATAGTATAAGCCATAATCATTGTTTGGAACAAGTGTAACATTTTACATGCATTTCACTTAGTTTAAGAACCAAAACATTCAAGTCATCTTAACCATACCAGTAATAGCAAAATGTCTTCTGAGCTTTTCTGTCTCTTAAGAGATGAAAATCTTTAATTATACATCTTTTAATTTGTCTAACATCTTATATCTTAGGAATATCTTTTTGTGTAACCCTGTGTTCTTGATTAGAAGACCGGAACAAAGGCAATAATGAAAATAGCCAAGGAAAATACTTGGAAACAATTAAAAAGCAATCACATACACTCTTGTTTTCACCGGTTTCAATGAGAATATGCGTTAAAGTTTCATGCTTTTTATTATCATTTAAAAAGCAATAATTAAACTTGAATTATCAATGAAGAAGAGAAAAGAAAACTTTGTTTGAAAACAACTTGACTGAACAATCCAACATAAGCATAATGAATTTATATCGTTTTTCTTTGTTGTTGCCAAAATAATAGAGAGCAACACCCAAAAGCAGGAAAGTAACTAAGCCAAAGCAATAAAATAATTGTGAGGTTCTGACTCTTTCAAAGTCAGGCTTGCAAAGAGGAAAAGTGTATTTGATTTAGTGTGAATAATAAAAAGTATAAAATTCCTTTATTAATGTTTTACATATCTTGACTAGGACTTCTCATGTTGGAGAAGAGGAAAGGTATGTAAAATTTCAAGATTGTTTGACTATTCCCCAAGATCATTCTTATTTATCAGCTATAGCAACACAAGTAGCTTTGGTTACTCTTAGAATCATGCTTGTTTACATTTAGAAGCTTTATTAGTTGCTGGGTTATAACTGCAAACCCTTGAGTATTAATAAAAATTCATTTCCTAAGTGAGGAAAATTGCTGTGAAAAGAAACATAAAATATCAAAGACTTAGCATAGTGGAAACTATTTTCTAGCTATATTACAATCTGTAGGTGTAGATTTTGTTTCACATTGTTCCAGGGGACCCATTTTTGTTATCTTCTTTTTCAACATCTAGTGATCCTATAACATCCTATAACATCCTGGGAATCTATATCTTCACTGGATTCTCTAATTTCTGTTGGAAATTTAGGAAGAATAGGAAATTGAGTTTCTGTTTCTGTCATCATATTTTGTATTACTTTACACACTATAACTCAAAATGACAAATTTTCTTTATAATATTAGGAGATAGATTTCATTTCCATATTCTTACTCTAGCCTTCTACATAAGTTTGGTAGTTAGTAATCCCAAAATGTGAAAATAAAGTTAGGGAGCTTCTTATTTAGATATTATTTAGAATTTCAAGACGTCATTAATTAAGGCCCTTAGTAGTATTTACATCATACACGTGTACAAAGCCGGTGGCAACTTTTTCTTATTCTCAGAAACTGGGACATGTGGTGTCCCTGTAGTTGCATCAGGAAAAGGCCGAAATTTAGTTAGTTTACAAAACCAAATCTCCTGCAAAAAAATTTCTACAAGTTAATTGGCTGGAATAATGCCTATTTTCATTTTACACTTCTAAAGGACAGAAATCTAAAAGAAGTCTCACTAGATTAAAATCAAGCCATCTACAGAGCTAAAATATTTTTCAGATGATTCTAGTGAAAAAGTCATTTACTTCCTGTTCTGCTTTCCACAAACTTCAGAATCTGGGTGGTTTTCCTTTATTTTCTAATGTAGCATCTTTACATATTTCTGATGGTTCTTACCTAATCATGTCCCTTTGAACTACAGCTGGGACTTTTACGTACCTGTTTGAGTATACTTTCCCCATCTGATAATTATTGAAATTTGTGTTCCTTGGGTAATGAAAGGTGATTGTTTTACAAAATTATATATAAAATGTAAATCTACATTTGAGGGATTAGATATATGGGGACTATGTATATTTTGGGAAGGTATTTTACTGCCTACCACAGTAAGTGTGTAAGCATTCTTTCTATTATAACCTGTTATCCTTTCATTAATTTTGAACAACATATTTCTTCAATGAAATATAACTAGAAAAAAATTTAGTTCCTGAAAGCATTTAATCCTGATTAGAACATTGTTATGTACAAGAAATCTTAAATGCTAAAGAGCAGCTCTTGAAACAGTTCTGGAACTATCACTTTTTATACACTTTGCTTAAAAATCTCTTTTCAAGAGCATTTGATTGTTATTATTTTGGAATTATGGTTAATATTTATTTGACTGCTATTTTTAAAGAACTCACCACCCAATACTGGTTCTTTTAACATTTTTGGGTCTAATCTAGTTCTGAAAGAAACACAGTTATTTGAATTACATGAACTGCTTGTTGAAGTTGAATCAGTGTGGAGAAGAAAAGAAGAAAAAAGATGTCTCTGTGTGTTTGTCACGTTAAAAATGTATCTAAAAGCTATGTATCTTAAAATCATTTATTTTTCATTATGTTTAGATTCTGATAAAATTTAGCCTCTCAACTCACACAGTGTTAATGCAGTCTTATTTCATACCTCCTAAAAGCAAACAACAAATTACTATTTATTTTAGAAATATTCTTTTTAATTTTTAAAATTCTATTTATTTAAAAAAACTATATTTTTTAAAAAGTTAGCCAAAGCAAATGGTGTATTAGTTATTTAGAGTCATGTTCAGACTCTATGATGGAAGCCAGAAAGGGAAAATAGTTATGTTATTATTCTTACTCTTGCCACTCTGATTTACTTCATCTATTTCTGAAAGAATGAAATTCTGGCTTTGAAGCCTTTTGCTTGATATCCACAATGTGTCATTCTTCCTTTATTAATAGGAGAATTTTGAGAATGGATGAGAATTCACACTAGAAAAAGGAGAAGCGCAAAAGAGAAGGTGAAATCTAGATATTTTGTTCTTCCTCATCTCAATCACAAGGTCTGGATAATGATTGTGGATATTAGATACAGTGGTCTAAAGTGATTAAAAACATTTATAAAAAAGTTAGCCCCACAAGTGATCACATAGATAATGCTTATTTATTAAAAAATTTAATAGCATCAAACAGGAAGTGTTATCTATTTGTTTAGTACTTATTCAGTATTTGTTAAATTTTGGTGTGTTATAGTCAACTATCATAAAGGTAAACAACAATGGTAAGAAACTAATATCTTAATATCATATTCTAATATTAGCTTAATTCTTCCTTGTTTGAGTTTTGCCTCAATTTCACATACTATATTCTCCCAGTATATAAGTAGAAAGAAGATTCCCTCTGTATATATTCTTTTTTTATAGCTAAGCGAAAAGAAGTTAGTTCTTAGAGAGTGACAAGGGGATAGAAATCTTCCCCTAAAAATAAAACCTTTGACCACTTCTGGTTCATTTTTGTAAGCTTAAGTATGTCACATGACCCATCTTGACATTGCAGAGTAGAGGTAAATCTCACCTACAGTAAGCTGATGCAGGGCAGAATAATATGCCAAGGTATGCAACACTTGAGATAAAGAAGAAAAAGAAGAGAACTATAACACAATCAAACATACTTGCCATCACATGTCTCTGCAGGAAGGAAGGTATTATGTACCTTTGTTTCTAAAACTACTGATATCTTCAAATTATTTCTTTTATGCTTGGATATTACTAGAATTAGAGAACATTTTGATTCTGAGACAGCATAAAATGTCAAAGAAATCTGGAGTAATCATTTCAATATTACATTTTTGTTTTGCTAGGAACAATACTTTATACTTTTTTAGCTAGTCTCTTTTGTTTCCAGAACTGGATTTTGATAATATATGTGACTATCCACCAGAAGAAATATCTTCATTTATCTGCATCTTGTGCAGATAGCATAGTCAATTATATGTATGTGCGAATTCATCAGTAACACTTTTTAAAAATGCAAAAAAATGTTGACAGGGAGCCAATATACATATATTCCCACCATCAACTTCCACATCCTCCTGCCTTCCTTGGAATCACACTCAATCACTAAAAGGCTGACCATTTTTGGCTCTTTTTTATTTTTTATTGTGAAAATACTGTACAGAAGGGTTACAATGATATGGGCAAGATAATGAGTATATTTCTTATCAAGCATTGTAGCCTCCTCCTTTGTTTTCCCTTCCCATCCCTTCCCATCCTCTCCCAGCCCCCCACCCAATCCTTCCCACCAAAGTGGTAAAGTTCATTTTCGACATATCAACTTGTACATCTCATTGTTGCAAAGGGCCCAGCTGTATCCCTAGTAAAACGATTTGATTTTGCCCTTCCCCTTCACAAATTATACCAACATAAAATACAGTGAAAACAGGGGTTATGCTGTGGGGGAGCGACATACAAAGCAACATAGAAATCACCTTATAAATATGTTAGAAACAATTGTGTGAAAGGAAAAAAAACATTTAAATACTTATCTTGGGGTTCATTCCCCTAACAACAAGAAAATGTGGTATATATACACAATGGAATTCTATGCCTCTATCAGAAAGAATGGCACTTGTTAGGAAATGGAAAGAATTGGAAAAAAAATTATATTAAGTGAAGTAAGGCAGGTCCAAAGAAACATAGGTCCCATGGTTTCCCTTATTTGCAACAACTAGTATTTGTCTGAATCAAGCAGAAAAGTAAAGATAAGTTGATGTTAGGGAAATGAACCCTAAGATATGTATTCAAATGTTTTTTTTTTACTTTCATGCCATTGTTTCTAACACATTTATAAGATTATTTCCTTGTTGTTTTGTATGTCCCTCGTCCACAGTATAACAACTGCTTTCACTGTATTTGATGTCGGCATAATTTGTGGAGGGGAAGAGGAAAAACAAATCGTTTGGCTCTTGACCTTGAAAGTGAAACAGAATGTTTTGGATGTCGGAGATGACTGCTAAATGTTTTTTTTTCCCCATGATAATGTTACATGAAACAGCCTTTTGAGTCCTGCAGTTCTTAACACTGTACTTCCTTAGTGATGTGATAGGAATGTCAACCTTACTGGACTTAGTATTGGTTTCCACATCCTTTTCTACCATCCAGTCTAAATTAAAATAATGGAATGAAAAAGTAAAGCCATCTTAAGAAAGTCATTTAAGGCTATGAGAATGTGGCTTCATAGCAGAGATTGCTTATCATGCATGAAACCCTGGGTTCAATTTCTCAGTACCACATAAACAGAAAAAGAAGTGGTGATGCGCCACAAGTTGTAGAGTGCTAGACTTGAGCAAAAAAATGGAAAAGCTGCGGAACAGTTCCATGGTCCTGAGTTCAAGCCCCAGGACTGGCAAAAAAAGTCATTTAGCTAGTAAATGACAAATAAAGAAAGTATACTTGAAATATATAATTGTTCTTCCCAACTATGTCTAACAATCGTCCTTAATTCATATACTTTACCTATATTAGAATACTGTGTTGAAAGCAAAACAAAAAAAGGTTTGCTAATAGATCACAGCAATTAATGTTAGGAATGTGCTTAGATATCAGGTGAGGATTAATCCTGGAAATTCAAAGATTCCAGGCTTCTGAGTGGTCACTGCTAATAACAACGAGGATAGTCTAAGTGAGATTTGGAAAAATTTTGTTCAGTTATGGCACCAAAAAGCACAGGCTAATTAATAGTTTTGACAGAAGTGAAGAAATAACTCCAGATGGAAGAAATAAATGATAATAATAAATAATTTATGGAAACTGTTCTAGGGAACCAGTTTTGTTTATTGAAGAACTAGTTATCAACTATACTTATTCCTCATAGCCTTTATCTCTTAGGCTAGTTCTTAATCTCTGTGGGATAAGTTGTATCTATTTCTATGTTGTTTTTTCATACCGGATCTTCTTTGCTTTCTAAAAATCAGTCTTTCTCTATTTCCCTATTAACAATTATTGATACTAAGTCCACATTCGCAGACAGCAGAAGATGCTAATGTAAGAGTCACTAATGTAACAACATGGAAAAGGAGGACATATTTATTGCTACCTCAATTTTTCTGAAAACCTGCAATGTCAGATCATTTGATTCAAATTTCCATTCTTTGTCCACATAGTGTCATTAAGTGCACATAAATGCAAATATGAGCCGGGTGCTGCTGGTTCACGCCTGTAATTCTAGCTACTCAGGAGGTTGAAACAAGAGGATTGTAGATCAAAGCCAGCCTTGTCAGCAAAGTCCATGAGACTCTTATATTCAATTAACCACCAGAAACTTGGAAGTGGTGCTGTAGCTAAAGTGGTAAAGCACTCAACTGCAGCTGAAGAGCTGAGGGACATTGCCCAGAATCAGAGTCCAAGCCTCACGACCAATAAACAAAAGTGCAAATATGACATTAAGTTTCCCCAAAAAGAACTACAAAGTCAATAGTAATCTTCCCAAGCAGAAAAAATGATTTCAAAATGATTCAGTGTACCTACTTTTGCTGTTATTTGTTATGGCTTCTTTGTTGGACATATTCTCTTCTTTTAAAAATTGTCAAATATCAGCTTTATAATAAACTTCATCTAATATTTCTCAAATGAGAAGTCCATATAGTTGATGTCACTTGGCTTTCTTACTATCACAGTTCAAAGCCAACCCTGGCAAGAGAAGTCTGTCAAATTCTTATCTCTAATTAAACACCAGAAAAAACAGAAGTAGAGTATTTGTTCAAGCAATAGTGTACTAGCTTTGGGGTCAGGTGGGCAGGAAAGACAATTGTTTAGGGACAGGGTCCAGCCTCTGAGTTCAAGCCCCAGAACCAGCACAAACTAAACAAACAAAAAAATAACCCCACATATTTCTTTGGGACATCTTTAACACTGTTTGAGAAAAGGCTTATACACACTGCATCCTGCTTTTGGGAATCTTTATTGCTATGGCAAACTCAGGACCAGATTAAAGGAATGGATAAAGGACTTCTGCAACAAGACAATCATGTCAGGAGTGAAATATCCATGCATAAGACATTTTAAAACCTCCATGTCTTTCTTTCTTTGCAGTAGAACACTTTAAAACAAAGTTATTTCGTTTTTTTTTTTTCTATGCTGGCCTGCGAATGGCATATTGTTTCTTTTTGTAATACTCTCAACTAGAAGTTTACAGAAAAGTTTTATATGAGTAAAGTACACACTCGAAAAAGTCAGGGACAGATTTTCCTTCCAGCCTTGGATTATTTTCTTTTTCAGTAAAAAGAACAGCACAAATTATCTTGAACTTTGTCATTTCTCTATGTTCAATTCCTGTCTTGGAATCATTTTCCACTGCCCATAACAGTTCCTTCCATCTACTTCCAATAACAATCTATGGTGCTGCTCCCAGTAAAAAGGAATATTTTCTGGATTCATTGAAATAGCACAAGTACATCTTTGGACATGAGGTAACATGTCTTTCAGAAACAACTTAGAAATGAGAAAATATGGAATTTACATGGCTTATAAAAATTATCCATGTACATATCGCCATATAAGATGATGTTAAGTGAAATGAATCCCAAGATAGGGACACAACATTTTTTTTTTGCTTTCTTGCTATTTTTAATGTATCTAACATGTAATATGTCTTTTTTTTGGGGGGGGGGGGTCCGGTGGTGGGTCCTGAACTCTAGGCCTGGGCGCTGTCCCTCAGCTCTTCAGCTCAAGGCTAGCACTCTACCACTTGAGCCACAGCACCACTTTTGGTTTTTTTCTTTTTGATTCTGTGGTTCTGAAGAATCGAACCCAGGGCCTCATGCATGCAAGGCAAGCGCTATACCACTGAGCCACCTTCCCAGCCCTACTATGTCGTTTGTTTGTTTCTGTTCTATTTTCATCCTCCACGGTATTTTTTCACCATATTTGAGTTTGGTGATCTGCTTCTTGAACATACATTTTCCTAATGTGAGGATGGGAAGGGAAATATCAAAATGCTGAAACAAGGATAAAGTATGATCCATTGTAACAATAAGATGAACAAGACACCATGTAGAGAACAAACTTTACAACTTGGGGAGGGGAGGAGTAAGTTGTGGAGGGGGAGAGAAAAGGAATGGCAGGGGACAAATAAAAGAGGAGCTAACAATGCTCGTTAGATAATGTACTCATTAGCTTACTTATGTAACCCACAATAAAAAACATGAAAGAAAACATTATCCTGGAGTACATTAAGTATAAATTTCCTAAATGCTCTGTAAATTAAGCCCAATTTTAATTGGGAAGAAGGTTCTCAGAAACATTTTTTTGTGAGTGTGGGTGTTGTTCATTCTTTTCCAAGTGTACATAGGTTAACATTAGGAGAAACATTAGGAATAATAGGAGAAAGAGAAGTTTTGTGTTTAAGTATAATGGTTCAAAACACTATAGAAGACTCTGCAAATAAGACAACTTTGAAACAATTAGGCCAAGGCCAATATTTCGATCTATGAGTGTGATATAGAGAAAGCATTACTAATAAGTGGAACATGACGTATGAGGCTCTTTCATCTCTTTCATCATGGTAGCCAATCATGTAAATTAGTGAAAATTACAGTGGAAGTATAATTTTGGTTCCTAGCAAGTCAGATATAAGAGCATGGACATAACTGGAAAAAAAAGGGCATGTTGAGAGAGCAGGAATGATACTAGCAATGAACTGGTGGCTAAGATCACTTTTCTTTTTCTTTTTTTCTTTCTTTTCCTTTCTCTCTCTTTTTTATGGTAGTGGGGCTTAAACTCTGGGGTTGGGAACTGTCCCTCTGCTATTCAGCTCAAGGCTAGTGCTCTACCACTTGAGCCACAGTGCCATTTCAGGATTCTGGTAGTTAATTGGAGAAAAGAGTCTCTGGGACTTTCCTAGCTGGGCTGGCTTTGAACCCCATCCTCAGATCTCACTGCCACCCGGCTTAAGATCACATTTTTAACAGTGTACACTCAGGATATGTAATGTGTATGTTCATCTATCTTTATATGTATTCTTGAGTTAAAAATTTGGGCTACAGCTCAGACTTTATACTCACAAAAATGTTTGTCATTTAAAAGTTGATACTCCTGGAGAAATAAAACCTAAGGATGTAAAGGAGTCTGGGAAGTTCAGTTTATATCTTGCCTGGGAAGAACAGGCTTTGAGACACTACCTATAATTATCCAGGCAGAAGCTGAATTGGAAGAAGTTCTCAGGTGATGGAATACCAGTCATGAGCAAGATGGCTGAATAAGAGATTGAGGCTTTTGCATACATACATACAAATATACATATACACATACACTCAGAGGCACTTATATGTGCACAAACAAATACACAAATGAAACAACTCTCAGAATATATAGAAAAGTTAGAAAACAATAAAAAATATTTCCTGAGTAAGACTAGAATCAAGTGATAATTTTTAATATTAGAAAGTATTCGAGTGAACTTTCTTCAAAAAAGTTTGAGACTAATACATAGGTAGGGACTAGAGATAGTAAGAGAGTCAAGTAATCATTATTAATGGGATCAGATCCATGAAGGAATGAATCAGAGACACCTGCAGGTGCATCTGAAAATGTTCATATCCTGTGTCAAATGTTAGAACATCTTTCAAAAATGTACATAAACAGTCCAAGCAGTCAGTCTCATGGATAATATCATCAGAGAAGTTCAGAATTGCTAGTCAGTATATAGATTAAATAAACCAACAAACCATGGTAGGAGAATGTGATACAAGACAAAAATTCTAGCACTGAGACTAAGACAAGAGAATAGAGAGTGGAATTACATAGCGATACCTTCCCTGGACCAGTAGCATAATTTTGTCTCAATAAAACAAACCAAACAACAAGAAAGGAATACACAGTTTGAAGTTTGGGCTAATTTTGTCATTATGTTTTGAGATGTCAAGTTTCCTATTGACATGCAACTCATATATAATCCTCAGTTGTGTTTTAAATGCTCTTTTCATTACAGAACATTCCCAGATGCAAAATGACTCATGATTCCCAATGAAAAATTTGAAAAAGTAAGCATCATTCTGTTGGATTCCAAAGAAATGATGAAGTATTACGAAAGCTTAAGCCTGGAGAAACAGCAAAGTTCATCTAATGTAGGACTTAATAGACCTGGCTAAATTAGAATTTAGATTTAAAATAATGTTTTGGGTTTGTAATTTCTTATTCTATAGGATATTACAAAATGCTTTTCAAGTAGATGATTTAATCCCATCCCTGGCCCCTGGCTCCTGAAAGCTTCTGGGTATGGACAGGAAAGTTCATTTATATCTGTCCCCAGAGGCCTCCTCCCCTCGCAGCATGTAGGGGCATGCCCCAGCCATCACTCTGGGCCAGGAACTGGCTCCAGAGCCAGGCCAACCCATCCCTCCTTCTCCCCTTGTGCCAGGACTCATGTGGGAGTTAGAGTCCACCCAGCCTTCTGTTCCCATGGCCACCATGGGCCTCATGCTCTCCAGCCATTCCCACCCCCTGTCCCATGCCCCGGAGCCTGGATGCTAACTGCTCCCCCCTTTCCTGTTTCTCCAGGCCCCAGTTCCTGCATGTCCAGCAGTCCAGGCCATAAGTGTGCCTGCCCCTAGGACAAGAGCCCCACTGGAACCTTCCCGCACTTCTGTGCCCAGCACCAGATGGGCTTTTTCACAACTCTCCCCCTCGTCCCCCACCCCCCGCCAGCTCTTCCCTGCTCCACCCACTGCTGAGCCAAAGGGTGCTCCCTGTACATCATGCATCCTCCATTGCTCCTTCCTGGGCTTGATTCTGCACTGTGCTCTCCCTCTCCACCTTCCCCGTGCAGGAAGGACCTCTCCATGGCTGGATAAGGCTTGTGGGACATGCCCTTGCCCCCCCCCCCACCTAGGGAGCCAAAGGCGCAATCCACCCCTCCCTCCACTCCAGGGAGACAGCTCACTAGGAGAGATGGACTCCCTGGTGGGGCAGGGGTAGGCCCAAGCACCTGGCTCACGTTTCTCCGTCTTCCTTCCTGGCCTGTTTCTGCTGTGGTCTCTGCAGGTGCATGCGGCCTCTCCCAAACCCTTTCCTTTGGAGATGCCTTTCCTCACCCCACCTGGGGAGGTCACCAGCTGATTCCCCCCCACACTCATCCCCAGCTCCTTCTTGGCTCCCTCTTGGCTGCCCAGCCCTATGCAACCAAGCCTGATCTGTGTGGGAAATCCAGAAGCTGGGCTGCCCCGTGGGAAGCTCCCCCCTCCACTGCTCCCAGATGTGTCTTGAGTTCCATTCCACAGGCTCGCCCATTTCCCTGGGAAATGACCTCACACACAGCCACAGCCACACACAGAGCTGGGTCATGTCAGCAACAGTGGGTCTGAATTAGAGAGCCAGAAGGGACCCACAGGTTGAGGGCAGCGTTTCCTATCTCCTACATTCCCCCTTACCAGGATGTTATGCTGGGAGGAGGTAGGCCTCACACACTGATGGTGCTGGTGCCCCGTGGCCCCACTGGTATGGTCGGATGTGCTGTAGCAAAGCCTGCTGGAGGCCTAGCCCCCCCCCCCAGGCAGATGGCAGCAGCCCCGAGTTCCCCCTTCCACACTGCTTGGTTGGCCTGCTCTCCATTTGCTGCCCCTCCCTGGCAGCCCGGGTTGGTTCTCATTGAGAAAGCCCAGAACTCCTGCCTTCCTCTTCCCCGCTTGGCCAGCCCTTTCTCACTGACTGCTCTTGCCTCTCCTGCCCCTCCAATCCCTCTCCTGCTTCTCCTAACCATAGGGGGATAGGGGACCAGCAGCCACAACACCAAGACTCCCTCCCCATCTCCTCCCTCCTTGATCCTCCATTTCCCCTATCGGCCCCACCTCCTCCATTCCTGGCCTGCCCCTGTCCTAAGTTTCATGCCCCTTCCACTTATGCCAACCCTCCTGGGCAGCCCGGCCCTCTCAGAATGGCAAATGCTCCATGGGCCATCATGATTCAGTTCCCAGTCCTGGAGCTTGCTCCAACCTCTTCCCTTCTGGGCCTGCTCCTTCCAAAGCAGCCTTTCCTGGGGCAAAGTTCCCAGGTGCAGGCCCCCATTCCCCCTTCTACTCCCAACCCACAAATCTCTACTGAGGGCCCCGCTCCCCAAGGGTACAAAATCTGGCTCAGCTCCTCATTCCTCTGTAAAGGGCTCTGCACCAGTTCTCACTGGGACTGGGTAGGAAAGCCCACGGGATTCAGAGGCCATGCAGGACAATAGCACCTTGGATCACCCATGTCTTACCTTCCAGCTTCCCAGCCTGTTCCCAACATGACTTCCTGTGGTACAGGGCCATCCCCTGATTTCCAGGAAATGACTTCTGGAGCTTTCCCACTCTCATGGGCTAACACGGGGAGGAGGAAGAGTTGCTGGGTCCTTAGCCTGGAGGTCTTGCCTGGGGTACCGGGGCTGCAAAAGGCCTACTGGGAACAAGGCACTGGTTTGTGGGTCTGACCTGGGATCCGGGATACGAGCAGCAGCAGGAAAAATGGGGTGGGACCAGGCTCAGGAAACAGATGTCAGCAAGCCTGAAAGGGCAGGGCCCTGGCACAAGTCTGTCCTGTGATGCAGGTGGGAGCAGGAGGAAGTGGGTGGGCTCAGTCAGGCCCCTGCATCTGTTCTGCCCTGAATCTAAGGGATGGCGGGAGACCTAAAGGGGGATTCCTGCCCAAGGTGCGGGTACTGGTGGGCAAACCGATGGGATGGGGCCCTAGTTCAGATGCTGCCCAAGGCACTCCTGCCAGAGAGTCCCATGGCAGAAACCACCCCAAGCACCTCTGCTGGCAGGCAAGCTAGGAGGTGGAGCCTTGGGGCTGGTCTTGTCAAATGATGCTGGTGCCTGCAGGCAAGAATGGATAGGTGGAGCCCAAGTGCCAGCAGGTGCCAGCCAAGGGGTGGAGGCCCGTGCTGTCTCCTCGAAGGCAGGGGATTCTGGAGGCTGAACTACGGGGTGGAGCCCAGGTGTAGTTGCCAGTCCCTCCTAAGAAACCTCTGCTTGTGAGTGAATTGAGGGACAGAGCCCCGGTGCAAGTCCTGCCCCAGGCAGGGGGTGCAGGCAGGCAATATTAGGAACAGAGCCCCAGTGCCAGCGGGCTACATAAGGGGCAGATCCCTAATGCCGGTCCCGCCCTAGGCAGCCAAAGGGGCAGATTCCAGGTGTGAACCTCCTTGAAAGCGCTGGTGCTGGTGCTGGCGGGCGAACTAAGGGGTGGAACCCTTGTTCAGGTCTCGCTTACTGGGCAGTGCAGGAGTGTGAACGAATGGGCAGAGCCAAGGTGTGGATGTTGTCAAAAGGACCGCTGCTGGTGGGCAGTCTAAGGGGCAGAGCCCCAGTGCTGATGTCGCCCAAGGCACCACCACCATCAACTAATTAATGGGTGGAGCCCACTGGCCATCTCTCAAGGTTGCCAGTACTGGCGGCTGAGTCAAGGGGCGGGGCCCCGATGCAGGTGTCATCCAAAGCACCTATGCCTGCTGGCAAACACGGGGGCGGAGCTCCTGTGTTAGTCCCACCCAAGGCGCCCTTACTGGCCATCTAATGGAGGAGTGGTGCAGGTCTCGCCCAAGGGTCAAGCCCCAAGGAGGGTTGTGACCTAATGCAGGGAGCAGAGGTGGTTGTGACCTAATGCGGGGAGTCCGGGGTTGGTCTTGCCAAAGGCCTGGGGACTGGTGGACAAACCAAGTGTTGGAGCCTTCCTGCAGTTCTGTCAGAAAATTAGAAAACAAGATAAACTTGCAAGGTTCATGGAACAGGGACTTTGAAGCCCGACTGGATTCAAACCGCCATCCACTCCATGTCAGGTTCCTGAGTAACAGTTTGGGTAGCAGGCCTGAGCAGGTTCAAATGTCGTTCCATACTACCACTTCTTTGAACTCCACTCCGCTGCTGGATCCCCCCTAATGTGCATGACACCAGGGCCTGGGTCCTGGGACTATGCGCCTCTCTCCTCTCTCTATGTATATTCACATCAATACATTTGCCATATGTGTATTTATTTATACGTGCCCTTTTTCTGTACTGGACTTTTTTGACTTCGGTCATGCAGGCTCTATAAATACACATGAGTATATATACACACATTCATGCATTTTGTCTCCGATGAATGATAGAAAAGTGAGGTTGCCCAACATTAGTAAGCTAGGACCCGACTTGGGTAGGGCTTTTCTCCCATAGAAACTCTGTAGGGGACTCAGGTTTCTCCTGAGATCTAAAGCTTTGAGACCCTAAATATTGACAGGGAGAGACTTCAAGATGATTGTGGACCTAGATCTTCTCTTGGTTCCATAATTAGGGAGTCAGATGGCATTCTGAGGAGGTTGCCTGCACCTGCACCTGCCACCAATCCCAGTTCAAAGGAGAGAAGGCACCCAGACCCCTCACCCCCCACATTGGCCCCTTTCAGTGGCCATGTCAAGTAGGTGCATTCCTTTACACTGGAGGAAGGAGGTGGGTTGGGGGTCTATGAGGAATGTGCCTTTCCCCTCCAGTGACCTGAGACCTGTGGCCAGCTATGGGCTCCCGAACAGGACTGAGAAGGGCTAACACAAAGAGTGTTGCTTCTTGAGTCCTTCCTTCAACCAACCACACCTGTTTCCTTCCATGCTAGAAGCCAACTGAATCACTTCTGGAAGAAACCCATTAGCAGACAGTCTAGGATAGGGGCTTAGTTCCTTCTGGAAGAGAAAGACCAGCCTGGTGGAACACTCCAACTGGAAAGGCAAATGATAGAGAGATCCAGGCACCAGTTCTCGTTTGAAAGGAAGGGAGAGTTTACACACCAGAGATGTTGGAGGTCTTCTCTCCTCTAAGAGTCCCTAGTGTTAGGATGGAATGGGATTGTATGAAGCCAAGCCTGACACATCTCTGAGAGGCCATGAATGACTGAAATCAGGAATGGTATATCTCTAATTTCTGGGCAGGGTGTGTGTGTCTCAGCACCTCATTCTGCACAGACCGCCATGGATAGTTCTTCACTGGCCTCTCAAAATCTTCCACATGGCGACGCCGTGCTTGCCGACTGCTCCCGTGCATGTACCAACCCCATATCAAGTAGCTTTAACTGGAGAAACCTGAGGCATCATGAGACCAGGAGGTGGTTCATGGTTTCTGAGCCAAGAGAGGATTTTAAACTGAGTAAACACAGCCAGGAAGTCTGGATATGAACACATATGTTCTCATGAGTTCATGTGCACGACTTGAACTGAGGGTCTGGTTGCTGTGCCCGAGCTCTTTTGCTCAAGGCTGGCATTCTAACACTTGAGTGATACCTCCCTCCACCTTTGGCATATATATATATATATATATATATATATATACATATATATTTATATATATATATATATATAATATATATATATATAAATATATATATATATATATTTGGTTCTTCATTGAAGAAGAGATACTTGTGAACTTCAGTCCCTGGCTGGATTTGAACCATGATGCTCAGATCTCAGCCTGCTCACTAGCTGGGTATTACAGGCATGAATCATCGGTGCCAGGCCACATACATACGTTATAAGGGAGAAGCTGGTGGCCCACTGAAAAGATGTGGTTCAGGAACAGGAAACTGAAATGGGATGTGCAGCCTAGTAGAGTGCATGGGAGAATGTTCTAGTCTAGACACCAGGCACAGATAGAGAACAGGCCCTCTTAGAACACTTGAGAGGAGCTTAGGGTTGGCTCAAAGGGCATTGACCATGCACTACACACCAGCAGTCTGGTGAATGCAAGAATACTGAAGAGGTAGGCCTTTGGAATGAAAGCCCTGATGTAGGAGACACAAGAGGGCAGGGTGGGGCTCTAGAGTACCAGACAAGGCTTCTGGGGGGACCAAAGGGAAAAAGGCCCAGCCACTAGGGCAGGAGGGACTTTTCTGTCAGGGGCCTAAAGGTGCTTGCTTTTGAATTTCTGCCCTGTGAGCCACATCCCCAATACAGCTTCTCAGGCAACGTGTCTGCCCATCTGTGTGACTGCTGATCATGGTAGTCACTCTGGCTGACTGTCATGTCTTTTTGACTGTTCAGGTAGATGAGCCTTAGGTGTTAGCTGCAGGTTCCTTAAGCTTCCTAGCTGAGCTTGGTCTTACAGGAACAAGGTTGGCACTGACTGGCAGTGTACCTGGCGGAAGCATAGCCCCACCCTAGGGAGACATAGAAAGGAGGTAGTGGCCTTCAAATGGTTTCTGGGGGTTCTGGCTGGCTGTCTTCCCAGAGCCCACTGGGCCCACTGTCACCAAGAAAAGGCATCTTGCTTCCCTCTCTCCTTGAATTTTCGGGAGCTCTCTGAGTCTTTCATGACATGCACCCCTGCCATCTCTTGCTCTGTTTGTCTCTTCACCTGATTGTTTCTGATTGGTCGGCCAGCACTTTTTCTCTCACTTCTCTGGCTGTCTTTGTCTTTGTCTCCCTTTCTGAATGCCTATCCATCTATCAACGAATGTTTTTTGTCTGTTCTCCTCTAATTGTGTCCCATCCATCTTGCTCCTGGGCCTCTGTTCTGTCTAGTTCAGTATGTGTCATGGTGTGTGTGTGTGTGTGTGGATTTTCCCCTCATCTTTCTCTGTCCCCTCTCTGGGTGCCTGTCTGTCTCTTTCTGACCTCTGATGGGGCCCCACCTCCATGCCGACCTTGCCTTTAGACCCCTATCAGGGTCTACAATGAATCCTTAATTGCCAGAGACCCGCATTCCAGATATTCATTGGGGCCCAAGTCTGGCCTGTCCAAATCTTTGGCCACCTCCTGGAGATTCTGGGTCAGCAAGGCCAGCTGGAATTAGGGTATCCGTGGGTCTTGGGGTGGGGCTTATTCATGGGATGTCCTGTCCTTTCTTCAGCTGGATTTTTGGCTGTGCATCCCTCCCAGCAGGCTGGCAGTGGAGTGGGAGAAGGTAGGAGCATTTCCAGATGCCCAGAATACAGAGGCACAGACTTTAGATTCCAGGGCCATGGAACTGGGGAATGAGAGAGTGTTATGGACAATGCCTTAATTTTCTGGGGCATTAGCCTTGACCTGGCTATGCTCCCCTTGTGTATGCTCACTTTTTAACCCAGTGCTGGCCACACACCAGCCACTTTTGGCAGTGCTATGAAAGTGAGATCTAGGGTGACTGAAGTCTGGATTTATGGCCTGATTGGGGGTGGGGTGGAGGCAAAGGGTGTCTTTAAAATAAATCTTAGAACTGGAACTCAGGTTCTAGGCACTGCCCCTGAGCTTCCTTTGCTCAAAGCTAACACTCTACCACTTGAATCACAGCTCACCTTTCATCTTTTTTAGTAGTTTAGTAGAGAGAAGAGTCTCACATACTTCCCTGCCTAAGCTGGCTTCAAGTTGCCATCCTAAGAGTGTAGCTTCTTGAGTAGCTAGGATTGCTGGTTTGACCACTTGGCACCTACTAAGGATGTCCGTGTGTGTGTGTATGTGCACGCGCGTGCACGCGCAAGTGTGTGTGTGTGTGTGTGTGTGTGTTTAGTGGGGCTTGAACTCAGAGCGTAGGTGGGTATCCTTTAGCTTGTTTGCACAAGGATGGTGCTGTACCACTTGAACTACAGCAGCTATGCTTCCCACCTTTTTGATGATTTATTGGAGATAAGAGTCTGCCCAGGCTAGCTTTAAATCTTAATTGATCCTCAGGTGTCAGCCTTGGATAGCTAGGATTATAGGCATGAGCCACTGGCACCCAGCTGCAAGGATGTATTTTCATCCTCTCTTCTGTTCTAACAGCTGTCTACTTGCCCTGGCCTAGATCAAGGGTGGGTATGTTTCATCTGAAGCCTGGGGTAGAAGGGGTAGCGGTAGATGGGTGCACGGCTTGGAGAAAGGTAGTTTGTATTAGCCAAGAAGGAAAGCGTGGCCAGATATTAATAGCTCATATTCTCATATTCCTAGCTCCTCAGGAGGCTGAGATATGAGGATTGCCATTCAGAGGCAGCCCAGCTAGAAAAGTCTGTGAGACTCCATTTTGCAAATAACCACCTGAAAGCTGGAAGAAAAGCTGTGGCTCAAGTGGTAGAGTGCTAGCCTTGAACAAAAAAAAATCTATGGGACAGAGCTCAGGCCCTGAGTTTAAGCCCTAGTATCAAGATGTGTGCACACCCACACATACACACACACAGAGGAAGGTAGTAATGATGAGCTGAGCTAGAATTGTGGGCAGTCCTGAGGCATAGACATAGTAAACTCTCAAGGCAAATCAAGTAGTTTCTCCCTATCCTTCTTGGGCTGAGGATTCTGGGCCATGGCAGTTAGTGTCATGGAACCTGCCCCTCCATCCATGCATGGGGCCACAGGACCAAGGGAAGGACACTATGGATGCTCCTTTGTAGTCGGCCCACGATTGCAGACCTTCATATACCCCCAAGCACTGGTGAGGAAAGCAGGGCTCTGAGCCCTGGGATTCCAGAGATAGCCACTGCTACAAGCAGCAGCCAGCTGGCTTTAGATTCTTGAGCCTACAAGTCTATCATGAGCCCAACTCAATATACGCTCAAGGTGTGCCTGATGATTCACAGTTATGATACTCATGTAAGTGGGTGTTATCTGCTGTGCTATTTTGCAGCCCTTGCCCCTCCTGGCCCAGAACTATGAACTGAGATGTCAATTGCATGGTCTGATGCACACTGCACCCATGACAGATGCCTTTCTGATGACCTGACCGATGACCTCCGTACCCCAGGGCTCGATCCTTCTCTGATACTGTGGCCTGCTCTACAGGAAAAGGCCTCAGAAGAGGCTGCACTCAAGACTTGTAAGACGCCAAGACATTAGGAGATCCTCAGGGGCCCACTGGAAAGTACTCTGCCTAGAGTCACAGAGTGAGGTCCAAGAAGGCCAGGTGTTGGTCACGGGGCTGGAATGCTAGTCCTGGGTGCTGTCCCCCAGCTCTTCAGCTTACCATTTGAGTTACAGGGCAAATTCCGTTATTCAGGACTTTGCTTTTAGATCATAGTCTCCCAGAATTCCTGCCTGGGGTTGGTTTTGAAATGAGATCCCCATATCTCAGCTTCCTGAGGAGGTAGGAGAGGTGTGAGTCACTAGCACCTGGCTGATCTGACCTTTCAGGAGCTCCTGAAAGTTTTATTTTATTTTTTAGGTGCCAATGCTGGGCTTGAACTCAGGGTCTGGCCTCTGGTCTCTTAAATTTTTCCCTCAAAGCTGACACTCTACCACTTGAGCCACAGCTCCATTTCTGACTTTTGGTAGTTCATCGGCAAGAAGAGTCTCACTAACTTTTCTCACCTGAGCTGGCTTGACCCATGATCTCTGATCTCAGTCTTCTGAATAGCTAGGATTTACAGGGGTTGAGCCACTTCTGGCATTGTGTTAGAAGCTTTTCTTAAGCAAGCATTCTTCCCTGTGTTTACCTTGAATCCTCCATGCAAAGGAGGCCTGAGGGTCAGGAGGTGTGAAAAATAAGCTTCCAGCCACAGGAAATGGCTGGGGTCCATGGTGAAAAACCAAGCTAATCTTCCCCCGGGCCCCATTCTGGTACCCCACTACTTGCCCTACCTGTGTCTCAACAAGCCTTGACCCAGCCTTGAATGTTCTGCCAAAATGTCTGAAGCCACAGAACCTTCATTCCACCTACACCACTTGCTCCAATCGACATCGAAGGACCGTTGTCCATCCATGATGGACCTTCTGCCTGAGGCTCTCTGTCCTTAGAACTCTTGTGGAATTTTGGCATTGGTTATATCACCTCCTGGAGCAAGTCTTTCCTTCCCTTCTACCTCTTTTTTTTTTTAATATTGAGTTGCTATAGACGGAACTTTGTGCAGGGTGACTGGCAAATGCTCTATCTTGGTTGAGTGTGTGTGTGTGTGTGTGTGTGTGTGTGTGTGTGTGTGTGTGTGTGAGCACGCGCGCGCACAGGTGCGAGCATGTGCGTGTGTGCATGCCAGTCCTGATGTTTGAAATTATGGCCTGGACATTGTCCTATCCCTGAGCTTTTGTGCTCAAGGCTAGCACTCTTCTACTAGAACCACTGCTCTACTTCTCGTTTTTTGGCTGTTTAATTGGAAAAAAATGTCTCATATAGATTTTTATGTTTGTAATTGGGACCCTCAGATATCAGCCTCCTGAGTAGCTAAGATTACAGGGGTGAGCCAGCAGCACCTGCCTTCTACCTTACCTCTTACCTGTAACCCCCGCCCTCCTCTGTGTCCCAGAAGAATATGTCTCACCAGACTCACTTTTTTTTCTTTTTGCCAGTCTTGGGGCTTGAACTCAGGGTCTGGGTGTGTTCCTGAGCTTCTTTTGCTCAAGGCTAGCACTCTCTCACTTAAGCCACAGTGCCACTTTTGGCTTTTTCTGTTTCTGTGGTACTGAGGAATGGAACTCAGAGCTTCGTGCGTGCTATATAAGCGCACTACCACTAAGCCACATTCGCAGCCCAATGTTCACTTCTAACAGGAGTTATGAGGGTGGGATTTATTGACTTACCCTTTTTGGCATAGAAATCACTGATTATTTCATGTCTATGCCAAGATTTGGGACTAGCCTTTGACTTGGCAATGAGGAATGATAGATGAGTGATAGCCACCAGGTCCCAGAGCTCTAGGCTCACATCCTACAGAGGGATAGAGACTATGGAGAGAGAACCTTGGACAACTCCTACAGCCTAGGGACTGTGGATTCTCTGGAGGCAGTGGCTGGCTGCAAAGTGTCCCAATGGGATGCCTCAGTCAGAACATTATGCACCCATTGCACACACTAGCCCAGGCAAAGCCTTCAGGGCTTCAGTTATTAAATGGCAGATGGTGCTTTGTTCAAGCTGCCAGCTCACACTTAGAACTCTATGAGGGCTTGTCCCAGTTTGCCCAGGTTGGGACGGCTGGGCATGGGCAACCTGCTGAATGCCCGTCATCCATACAGAGATCCATGCATGGAGTTATTGTAACCTTTTTAGGGGAGGGCAGGTACACTGTTGTACTATGATCCTAGTCCCTGTTCTTGACTTCCTTTTCTCAAGGGTAGCGCTCTGCCCTTGAGTCACAGCCCCATTCATGTTTATTTTTCCGGTGATCTCTTAGAAAGAAGAGTCTCCTAGACTTTCCCACCCCAGCTGAATTTAAATTGGCATTTTCTACATCTCAGCATCCTGAGGAGCTAGGGTTATAGGAAGGAGCCACTGGCACCTTACTTTCTTCTTGTTGTTCTTTTTTTCAATCATAACAGTCTGAAATTTTCAATGTGTCATTCCAATGGTTTGCATTCAAAGTAAACTACCCAGGCCTGGAGCTCGAATACTAGGACTGCCACCCACAAATAGAGGGAGATCCTGACAAACTCATTCCTGTTCATGTGAATGCTAATGGAATGTTATAAAAGTAATAAATGTGCCATTGATTCATGATTCTATTTTAGAATGCCACACAAAAAATATTGGATTTATGTGTTCCATTCTAGCACCATGGTATGATTAAGGATATTGAATAATTTTTAATTAATATTTTTATAAGTATTCAACAGTGATATTTCATTAAATGGAGGCATAATTTAATAACTAATAATTGGTAATAATATATATATAATTTAATTTCCTCACAGTCCCTCTCTTTGTATATGTATATATATCAATGTATGCACATCTCTATCTATATCTATCTATCAATCTATCTATCTATCTATTTATCTATCTATCTAAGTACCAGGCACTCCTGTGGATTGATCACATGTACTCAGAACTTCCTGGCAGCTCAGTTTGCCAGAGGCTGGTCTGATAAGCCTGTGGTCCCATTTATGGATTGGGCATTCTAGGCTGTGAGTTGAAATCGCAGGATGGACAAAAATTGGTTCATGCAGTAAGAAGCCAATATTAGCACATTGTTTTCCTTTTCTGTTAAAGTCCATGGTCTCAGAATGATGTATAATCTATATTTACATATATCCTATGTGAGATGATGTAATAAAAGAAATGTTATATGTGTAATAATGCTAAATAAGTAAGGGTAATAAATGTCATATCCATGGAACATTCCTCAATACAATAAAGGCTATATATTACAAACCAACAGCAAGCATTATACTTAATGGTGAAAAACTAAAGCCATTTCCTCTTAACTCAGGAACGAGACAAGGAGGTCCACTCTCTCCTCTTCTTTTGAATCTAGTATTAGAATACCTAGCTACAGGAATTAGACAAGATGTAAACATAAAGGGGATCCAAATAGGGAAAGAAGTAAAATTCTCCCTCTTTGCAGATGACATGATCTTGTATTTAAAGAATCCCACAGACTCCACTCCCAGATTTTTCAGGCTGATTCAAAACTTTGGCAAAGTAGCAGGTTATAAAATTAACCCTCAAAAATCATTGGCTTTTCTGTATGCCAACAATGAGAAAAGTGTGGCTGAAATTAGGAAAGCAACTCCATTCGTTATAGCCCCACAAAAAAATAAAATACCTAAGAATTAACTTAACCAAAGAAGTGAAGGACCTCTATGATGAAAACTTCACAAAACTGAAAAAGGAAATCAAAACAGAATTTAGAAAGTGGCGAAAACTCTGATGTTCCTGGATTGGAAAGATCAACATCATGAAAAATGGCAATACTTCCAAAGGGTATCTACAAATTCAATGTGATACCCATCAATATTCCAACCTCATTCTTCAAGGAAATAGAAGACGCATTCCAAAAATTTATATGGAACAATAAATGACCCCAAATAGCAAAAACGATCCTCAATAGAAAGAACAGTGCTGGAGGAATATCAATACCAAATTTCAAACTCTACTACAAAGCCATAGTAATCAAAACATCTTGGTACTGGCACATGAACAGACCTCAGGACCAAGGGAATAGAATTGAAAACCCAGAAATGAACTTACAGATTTATTGCCACCTAATCTTCGATGAGGGAGCTAAAAAAATAGAATGGAAAAAAGACAGCCTCTTCAGTAAATAGTGCTCGCAAAATTGGTTAATCACTTGTAGAAAACTAGAGATAGATCCTTATATATCACACTGAACCAGAATCAACTCCAAAATGATGAAAGACCTCGGAGTCAAAGCAGACACTCTGAAAACATTACAGGGTGTAATAGGAGAAACCCTAGTTCTCCTTGGGACAGACCAAAATTTTCTTAATAGAGACCCAGAAACGCAACAAATCAAAGAAAGGTTGGACAAATGGGATTGCATGGAATTGCAGAGCTTCTGCATGGCAAAGGACATAGTTAGTAAGATCAATCAAAAGTCCACGGATTGGGAGAAAATCTTCAGTAGCCATACAATGGAAAAGGGTCTCATATCTAAAATATACCTGGAACTCAAAAAATTAAATCCTCCTAAAATAAATCTAGACACATGAAGAAATGCTCAACCTCCCTAGCCATTAAAGAAATGCAAATCGAAACAACATTGAGATACCACCTCACCCCAGTTAGAAAGGCTATAATCACGAACTATAATAACAACAGGTGCTGGAGGGTATGTGTACAGAAGGGAACCTTACTGCATTGTTGGTGGGAGTGTAAACTTGTTTAACCACTTTGGAAAACAGTATGGAGTTTCCTCAAAAGACTCCACATAGAGCCTCCCTATTACCCAGCCATCCCACATTTGGGCATTTACCCAAATTTTCACAAACAAGAGCACACGAAAGCTACCTGCATGACTATGTTTATTGCAGCATTATTTACCATAGCTAAAATATGGAACCAGCCCAGATCCCCCTTAGTAGATGAATGGATCAAGAAAATGTGGTATATATACACAATGGAATTCTATACCTCTATCAGAAAGAATGATATTGCCCCATTTGTTAGGAAATGGAAAGACTTGGAAAAATTTTATTAAGTGAAATAATCCATGCCCAAAGAAGCATAGGTTCCATCGTTTCCCTTATTTGCAATAACTAGCATATGTCTGAGTCAAGCAGAAAAGGTCAGATAAGTTGATGTTAGGGAAATGAACCCTAAGATATGTATTCAAATGTTTTTTTTTCCTTTCATGCAATTGTTTCTAACACATTTATAAGATTATTTCTTTGTTGCTCCCCCATGGTATAACCCCTGCTTTCACTGTATTTGTTGTCGGTGTATTTTGTGGAGGGGAAGGGAAAAATCAAATCATTTAAATAGGGATACAGGTGGACCCATTGCAACAATGAGATGTATAAGTCGTTATGTCAAAATACGATCTTTACAACTGTGGTGGGGGTGGGGGACATTGGGGGATGATTGTGTGGGGGGATGGGAGGAGGGGAGAGAATGGGAAAGGATAGAGGGGGAAACAAAAAGAAGAGGCTATGATGCTTGATAAGAAATGTACCCATTATCTTGCCCATGTAATTGTAAACCCTCTGTACAGTATTTTCACAATTTAAAATAAAAGAAAAAAGTAACAATTAAATTTTTGATGATATAAAATTATACACAACAATTATACTACATTGACTAATTTTCAATTAATACTTTATTAGTTATTCAATTCAGGAAGGAATAATTTAAATAGCAATAATCGGTAGTAAAATTTATATGCAATTTCCTAGTATACAGATATCTTTCTCTTGTTTTATACATATGCATCTATTTATCTATCTACCAATCTACATGTTTATGTATTCATATTTACATATTCATATTTACATATTCAATTTACATATTTTATGTGTTCATACTCTTGTCAGTCATGGGGCTCATTTGTAGATTGCTCACCTACTACGTACAAAGCCCTGGGTTCGATTCCTCACTACCTTGTGCACAGAAAAATCTAGAAGTCGTGCTGTTGCTTAAGCAGTCGAGCACTCGCTTTGAGCATAAAAGCTTCGGGACTGTGTCTAGACCCTTTCTCAAAACCCAGGATTGGCACAAAAAAAAAAAAAATAGAATGTTCTGACTGCAACAATATAAGTATAGTACTGCAAATACCTCATCACAGAACAAGCATGGAGTTTGGTGCTTGCAGCTGCCATACTACCTGACTTAGCCAGAAATAAACCACTGCAACCCAGCTCCACGGAACCAGAAGCTGCTGGTTCACTCACCACTGTCATCCAAGATACTCGTGGGCTGATCTGTGAAACTCTGAGTTTGGTTCACAGTAGTAGAGATCTAGCCTTGAGCAAGAGATCTTAGAACAGTACCCCCAAATTTTCAGTGCATTCCCCGTGGCTCCTTGCAACGGAGTTATGATCTAGACGTCTGTAGCTGAGGTCTGTCACCCTGCCTACTCAAGAAACTGAGATGTAAGGATCTGGGTTCCAAACTATCCCAGACACAAAAGTTCCCATGAGACTATTATCTCCTATTCACCACTTAGAAACTTGAAATGGAAGCTAGGCACCAGTGACTAACGCCTGTCATCCTAACTACTCAGGAGCCTGAGAGCTGAGGATCATGGTCCAAAGCCAGCCTGGTCAGGAAATTCCTTGAGATGGACAATTCTCTCCAGTGACCCACCAAAAACCTGAAGGGGTGCTGTAGCTTAAGTGGTAGAGTGCTTGGTTTTAGCTGAAGAGCTCTAGGATAGATAGCACCCAGGCCTAGACTTCAACTCTTCCAACTTACAAGAAAAGAAAAGAAAGAAAGAAACCTAAAGAGGAGGGGTTAGACTGCTTTGCATGTATGAATCCCTGAATTTGAATCCTCACTACCACATCACTAGAAAAAAGCCTGAAGTGGCCCTGTGGCTCAAGTGGTAGAGTTCTATCTTTGTACAGGAGAAACTCAGGAACCATGCTCAGGTCCTGAGGTCAAGTTCCAGGACAAGTGTATGCATGCGTGCACACACACACACACACACACACACACACACACACAGATACCAGAAGTGAAGCTGTGACACCAAATGGTGGTAAAGCACTGAGCTTCTCTTCTGAGCTCATGGTCAGCACCCTAGCCCTGTGTTCAACCCCGAAACCTAGCCATCCAGGGCTCAACTAGGATAGGTCAAAGGTTTCACAATTTGATGCACTTCAGCAACCCTAGATGACAGGAAACATTGGGATTTTGCACAAATGCTTATATTAGCAAGCTTCTGGAAACCTAGGGAGGCACCATTGCCAATTAGAAATCTTTTCATTAGGTTCAGCTCCCTTATTGACTGCCAGAAGGACCCATGAATTAATTGTAGCAGGTTATTTCAATACTGGAACATAATCTAACAAAGACAGGATAAGTGCAGAGAACTTGGCCTGCCACAGGAGTTGGCACAAATGAAAGCTTCCTGGGGAGAGAGATAGCTTAGAGTACAAAGAGGCCTTTTTCTCCTGGCCTTCAAATTCTGCCTACCCTCATCCTCACTAATTGGCTCAGATGATGTTGTTTGTTACACAGCTGTATAGGAATGAGTCCTTTTTGTCTGTCTGTCCAGACCATGAGGCAGACTTCCTCCAATAGCCTGGAGTGCACAGAAACCCTCAGGCAACACTGGGAACAGTGAGGGGAGCCCCAGAACAGGCATGTCTTGAAAACACTCTCTGTGCTATGAAATCATTCTATTCAAAGCAAATTTCCTAGCTGGGTGCCTTTCAACATAGCGACTCTGGATCTTCACCAATACAAATACATAAATACATACATGGGGAGACATGGATTTACTTGCTTTTTCTTTTTTGGCAGGTCCAGGGCTTGTACTATGAGCCTAGGCACTCTCCCAGAGCTCCTTTTGTTCAAGGGTGGTGCTCTGCCCTTGTGTTTCAGTCCCACTCATGGGTTTTTATATTCCTGTGATCCCTTAGAAATGAGAGTGTCCTGATCTTTCCTGTCCCGACTGAATTCAAGCTGCCATTCTCTAACTCTCAGCCTCCTGAGGAGCTACAATTACAAGTATGAGCCTCTGAGACCTGGCTTTCTTTTATTCTTGTTGTTCTTTGTTTTATCATGACAATCTGAAATCTTCACAGTGTCATACTAATGGTTTGCATTTCAAAGTAAATTACCCAGGCCTGGAGTTCAAATGCCAGGACTGACACCTACAAATAGAGGGAGATCTTGAGAAAATAATTCCTATTCATGGGAGTGCTTAATGGAATGTTATAAAAGTAACAATTAAATCCACAGTTTTTCATGATTCTCTTAAAGAATGCCACACAAAAAGTATTGGATTATGTCTTTAATTCTAGCATCATGGTATGATTCTCCTAATTAAAGAATACTGAATACTTTTACATTAATGCTTTAATAAGTATTCAACCATGATACTTCATTAAATGGAGGCTTAATTTAATAACTAATAATTCACAATATATATTATTCAATATCCTCATATTGTCTCTCTCTCATATATATATATAGAGAGAGAAAACTACACATCTATCTATCTATCTATCTATCTATCTATATCTATATTTAAATCTATATCAAGGCCACTACTATGGCTTGATCACACATCCTCAAAACTGGCTGGCAGCTCAATTTGCCAAAGGCTTTGTCTACAACTGACACTTTCATGAATTGGGCATTGTGGGCTGTGAGTTCATATCCCAGAATGGCCAAAAGTTTATAGGTGGAGAAAGAAGCCACATTTGACATATATTTTTCCTTCTCTGTAAAAGTCCTGGGTCTAAGGATGATGTAAAATCCACGTGCAAATATATTCATGTGATACGATGTAATAAATGAAATAAATATTATATATGTAATAATAATAAAATAAAGAATAAATAAATAAGGGTAATAAATGTAATATGGGGTAAACACATGTATGTAAAAAGATCTCATACATGAATATTATTTTTTCCAGTGCCGTGGCTTGAATTCGGCCCTGGAAATTGGTCTGAATTTCTTGTTTTCAATGATGGTGAGTTTCCTCTCCCTCACAGTGCCACAGAGTTACCTAGACCCTGAGTTCAAATCCCAGGCCTGCCAGAAAATTGGTGCAAATTCCAACCCAGGGCCTCATTTTTCTATGGCCAGGCCCGGGACTTGAACTCAGCTTGTATCAAGTCTGCCTCAGCTTTGATTATCCTAGGCTGGGGTGCAACCTCTGGACCCACAGCCCATCGTGAGATCCCAGGACCCAAGTTTAAATCTCGGGACTGGCAAAAAGAAAAAAAAGGTGAAGGGCTGGGAAGGTGGCTCAATAGTAGAGTGCTTGCCTTGCATGCATAAGGCCCTGGGTTCGATTCCTCAGCACCACATAAGCAGAAACAAGCTGGAAGTGGTGCTATGACTCAAATGGTAGAACGATAGCCTTGAGCTGAAGATTTGAGGTATAGCGCCCAGACCCAGACTTCTGGCCCCACAACAGACAAAAAAAAAAGATGGGGAAAAAAGGAGAAGTATAAAACTGGGAAGTTCCGGAAGGCAGTTTTACATTTTTTTTTTTTCCTTTGCATTGTGACCATCCTGTGTCTAAATGACAGGACCCGAAAACTGTACATGGCCTCGCATTGTTGAAGTTTGGTAGGCTATCAGGGAAGCCACAGCCTGAACCAGGAACCTAGGTCCAGGGTTGGGATCCTGTACTGCTATCTACAAATGGCAGGAGATCCTAAGAAACATATTCTGTTAGACATCCATATGAATGGAATGTTGTAAAAGTAACAATTACATTAGTATTTAGTGTATGATTATATTAAAATTATACACAATAATCATAGTACATTGACTAATTTTCAATAAATCCTTTATTATGTATTTAACCATGATACTTAAATAAAGGAAGAAATAATTTGTTTTGGTTTAGTTTTCTCCATCATGAACATTCAACTTAGAGCCTAGGCACTGACTTTCCTCTTGGGCTCATGGCTAGTGCTCTACCTCGTAGCTAAGGACCCCCTTGGAGCAAAGTGTGTCTTTAGCTGAGGTCTGTCCTCCTGCCTTCTCAGGAAGCTGATGATCTGGGTTCCAAACTATCCCAGACACAAAAGGTCCCATGAGAATATTATCTCCTATTCACCACTTAGAAACTTGAAGTGGAAGCTGGGTACTGGTGATTCATGCCTGTCATCCTAGCTACTCAGGATCCTGAGAGCTGAGGATCACAGTCCAAAGCCAGCCTGGGCAGGAGATTCCTTGAGATGCTTATCTCCAGTGAACCACCAGAAAGCCTGAAGGGGCGCTGTAGCTCAAGTGGTAGAGTGCTAGACTTGAGCACCCAGTCCCAGACATCAACTCCTCCAACTACAAGAAGAGAAAGAAAGAAACCTGAAGTGGAGTGCTGGAAATGTGTCTTAGGGGTAGAGTGCTTTGCATGTATGAAACCCTGGGTTTGAATCCTCAGTACTACATCCCTAGAAAAAAAAAGCCTGAAGTGGTTTTGTGGCTCAAGTGGTAATGCACTATCCTTGTACAGGAGAAACTCAGGTACAGAGCTGAGGTACTGAGTTCAAGCTCCAGGACTGGTGTTTGCACACACACGCACAGACGCACACAGACACACACCTACACACACACACACACACACACACACACACACAGATACCATAAGTGAAGCTGTGACACTAAATGGTAAAGGAAAGAGCTTCTGCTCTGAGCTCTTGGTCAGCACCCTGGCCCTGTGTTAAACCCCATAATATAAATACCCAGAGCCCAACTAGGAGAGGGCAAAGGTTTCAAAACCTGATGAGTTTCACCAGCACTAGATGACAGGAAGCATTGTGATTTTGCACAAGTGCTTAGATTTAGCAAGCATCCGGAAAACTAGGGAGGCACCTTTTCCAATTAGGAATCTTTTCATTAGGTTCAGCTCACTTGTTTTCTGCCAGAAGGACCCTTGAATTAATTGTAGTAGTTTTTTCAACACTGGAAAATAGTCTAACAAAGACAGGGTTAGTGCAGGAAACTTGGACTGCCCCAAGAGGCAGCACAAATGAAGGCTTCCTGTCAAAACAGAGCACTAGGAGGAGAGATAGCTTGGGGTACAAAGAGGCCTTTTCCTCCTGGCCTTCAGAGTCTGCCCTCATCCTCACTCTTTGCTCATCCTCACTAATTGCTACGGATGAATTGTTTGTTACACAGATGTTCAAGAGGGAGGCCTTTTGTCTGCCTGTTCCAACATAGAGGCAGACTTCCTCCAGCAGTCTGGGGTGCACAGAAGCCCTCAGGGTACACTGGGAACAGTGAGGGGAGCCCTGGAACATGCACTGTCTTGAAAGCATTCTCTGTGCTATGAAATCATTCCATTCATATCTTTCTTCATAGCAACTCTAGATGTTCACTGCTAGAAATACATGCATACATACACAGACACATGGAGTCACTGGCTCTATTTTTGTAGCAGGTCCTGAGGCTTGAACTGTGACCCTAGGCACTATCCCTGAGTTTCTTTTTCACAAGGAAGCACCGAATTGTGTCTTAACCCATGATTACCCTAGGCCGGTTTACCGCATTTACACCCACAGATGATCCAGTCATCCTAGGACCCCAGTTCAACTCCCAGCACTGGCAAAAATACATCAAACCAACAAAAATGGAGGAGGAAAAATCCAGAAAATTTTACACAACCGTTTTACCTTTGTTTCCTTTGCACTGTGACCACCATGGGTCTCAATATCTCGGCTTGAAAATTGTATGTGACCTTGCATGGCCAAAGGCTCACAGATTGTTGGTGAAGCCTGAGCCCAACCCAGATACCTAGGCCATGAGTCCGATCCTCGGACTGCCACCTACACACAGCTGAAGATCCTAGGAATCTCGTTCCTATCAATAGGAACATTAATAGTATGTTTGGCATGTACAAATTGAATTACTATTTAGCTAGACTTTCTAATATAATATTGTACGCATAAATATATGTCATCGATTAATTTAATTAATAACTTATTAAGTCTTCTACCGTGATTAATTAATGGAGACATAATTTTAGACCAAATAATTGGTAGTAATAGAATATATAATTTGTAGTAATAGAATATATAAAAATAAGATATAGACATCACTTTATATAAAGAGTTATACACTAGAATCTACATAAATGTCTGTCTCTGTATACATTATTTATAGATCCATATTCATATGTTAATACACACCCACTTCAATCTATATATCTATCTTTTTATATATTGGTCACTCCTAGGGCTTGATCTCAGGTCCTCAAATTTGCCTGACAACTTCATTTGCATCAGACTGGTGTGCTAACATTGAGCCATTCATGAAGTTGGCCTTCTAGGGCCAGAGTTCAAATCACAGAACTGCCAAAAACTTAATCCTGGTGGAAGAAGCCAATTGTCCCACTTGTTTTCTTTATGGGTGTCAAAATTCCTGGGTCTCAGGAATGATGTATAATACATTGGCAGATTTATGTCCTATGTAATAGGATGTAAAAAATGTTATATGTGTAATCATACTCACTAAAATACATAAAAAATACATAAAAATAAAATAAAATGAATAACTACACTAACTGCAAGATAAGTAAACATGTGTATGCAAATATAAATCATGTATTTAAAATGTATATGAATATTATTTTTTGAGTGCTAAGACTTGAATTCAGTCCCTGGGAACAGGCCTGACTTTCTTGTCTTCCAGCACGGTGAGCTTCCCCTTCCCCGACAATGCTGCAGATTTACCCAGACTCTGAATTCAAATCCCAGGCCTGCCAGAAAAAATGGCATGAATTCCAAGCCAAGGAGCCTCATAATTTTTTAAAATATTTTTAATGAATTTATTTATATATTTTTAGTTTGTCAAGCACAGGGCTTGAACTCAGGTTGTGGCAACTCTGCCTCATCTTTAATCGCTCTAGACTGGGGTGCAACCACTGGACCCACAACCGAACCTGGGTTCCTGGGCCCCAAAGATTTACAGGAAAAATATAAATAAAATGACACAGATAAAAATCTGGCAACTTGCAGATGGCTGTCTGTTTTACATTTGTTTTTTTTGCAAGGTAACCATCTTAGGTCTGAATGACATTGCTGAAAATTTTGTAACCTGACATTGCTGAAGGCTGGTGGGCTACCAGGCAAGCCATAGGTCAACACTGCAACATAGGCCCTGTGGTTGAGACCCGGTCCTGACCCCTCCCAATGGTGGGAGATCTTAAGGGTCTCATTCCTATTCATAGGAATACTGATGGAAGATTATGAATATCAAGATTAAATTAATTGTTCCTGAATGATACTACTATAAAATTAGTGATTTTAGGAGGCTGATGGATTTTAAGGAATATTTTGACACATTAAAGAATATTATTAATTACATGGACGCAATAGTTTTGTGATAGTGGTTAATTAAATTAATAATTCATTAAGGATGAACACAATAATATTAATTACATGGGGGCATAATAAATACCCAAGAATTGTTAAAAATGTAGTCTATTTAACTGAAGAATATATAAACATCTCTGCCACTCTATAAAAATCTATATTTATTTGTGTACTACCATCCACATGTCAATCTATCTTATTTTGTCAATCCCTGGGGCTGGATCTCAGGTGCTGGGAACTGCTTGTCAGCTCCATATGGCCCAGGCTGGCCGTGCTGACACTTACCCATTCATGAATTGGGCCTTGTAGGCTTTGAGTTCAGATGCCAGCACTCACAAAAATTGAATCGTGGAGTAAGAAGCACTGGTGACAGATGTTTTCTTTTTCTGTGAGCGTCTGGGTGTCCGGTGTGAAGTTTCTTACATAGGCAAATCTATATCCCATGTAATAAATGTAATAAATATTCTATGAGTAATACCAGTCAATAAAATAAATGAATAAAACAACAAATAAAATGCATAACTACACTAAGCGCAATATGGGGTCAACATACGGGGCTCAGTCTCATGGCCTGGGAACTGCCTGCCAGCTGAATTGGCTAGAGGCTGCTGTGCTGACAGTCACCCATTCATGAACTGAGCCTTCTAGGCCCTGAGTTTAGATCCCAGCCCTGCCAAAAATGCAATCTTGGTGTAAGAAGCCGAGAGTGACACATATTTTCCTTTTCTATGAAATTGCTCGATGTCAGGTAGGATGTATAATTCATATGCAAATCTATATGCTATGTAATAGGATATCATAAAGGTAAAAATGTCATAGGTGGAAGAATTGTCAGTATAATAAATGAAAAACAGATTGAATTATTAGTGAATCATTCTGGGATAATATTAGACAAAATAATTATAGGATGTGGATTAAGTTTAATTACTATATTATTAAGCATTAACAGAATGAAAAGTAAATGGAGACATATTTAAAAACCTAATAATTGGTAGTAACACATGATGCATAAATTAATATAAATAGACGTATCATTCTATAAAATATGTAATTGTATGTATGGATGTATGTACATATATGATAAACAATAACAGTATATTGAGTAATAATTAATGTTTTATTAATTGTTCAACTGGGATCCATCATTAAATGGAGACATCATTTAATACCTAATAATTGGTAGTACTATTAGCTATAATTTAATAATATGCATACCTCTCTCTCTCTTTATTTTTTTTTTGGGTCCAGTCGTGGGCCTGAAGTCTGGGCCTGGGTGCTGTCCCTCAGCCCTTCAGCTCAAGGCTAGCACTCTACCACTTGAGCCACAGCACCACTTCCGGCTTTTTTTCTGCTTATGTGGTACTGAGGAATTGAACTCAGGGCCTCATGCTTGCAAGGCAAGCGCTCTATCACTGAGTCACATACCCAGACCACATATCTCTTTTTGTATATATAATATTTATATTCAGCAATCTCTATTTATACCTCATGCACTCCTGGGACTGGGTGGTTGAGTGCTCGCCTAGTAAGCAGGAAGCTCTGGCTTCCATTCCTCAGTACCACATACAAAGAAAAACCTGAAGTTCTGCTTTCTTTCAATCAATTGTGTACTAGCCTGGAGCACAAATGCTTGGGGAGAGTGTCTAAGCCCTTACTAAAGGCCCAGGACTGCCGCCAAAAAAGGTAGACTGTTCTAACTGCAACTATAGAAAGTCAAGACTTCAAATACCTCATCACAGAGCAAGGTAGGAGTCGGGTGCTGACAATTTCCACCTAACCTGACTTATCCAGACGTAAATCGCTGCAACCCAGCTCCACCAAACCAGACGCTGCTGGCTTACCTCAGTCATTCTAGCTGCTCATGGGCTTTAAAACCCAGCCCTGGCAGGAAGTCTGTGAGACTCTTCAAAATGTGGTTCCAAGTAGTAGGGCTGTAGCCTTGAGCAAATGTTATTAAAACAGTATCCCTATATTTGAGTTCAAGCCCCATGGGTAACCTCCCCCCCTAAAAAGAAACACTCCACTAAACCATTAGATGTGAACTTGTGTGGTTTGTGAAATGTTCCTCAAAGAATGGTGATACTGAAGAAAGCATGCTGATTCTAATGACAGCTTGTGGAATAGAGCTATGTGCTGAGTCCTTCATAGGGTGCTCTGTGCTGAGTAATGCACAGGGTGCTATATGCTGAGTCCTTCACAGGTTACAGTGTGCTGAGTCCTGCATTGGGTTCTGGGTGCTGAGTCTTTCACATGATGCTGTGTGCTGAGTCCTTCAAACAGTGTCATGTGCTGTGTCCTTCACAGGGTGCATTTATTCATCTGGTCCTTGTAAGAGCTCCACAACTGAGATGCTTACACAGATAAGAATATTGAGGCTCATATATAACCACATGGAAGGGACAAAATTAAGTATTACTGAAGACTAGTGAGTTGTCTCCTGCAGACCATTGTTTTGCTTTGTTTTTTTCTCAGTCATGAACCTTGATCTCAGGACCTAGATTCTGACCCTTACCTCTTGGGCTCAAGGCTAGCACTCCACACGTGGAGCCAAGGATCCCTTTGCAGCAGAGTTCCATGGCCTAGGGGTCGATAGCTGAGGTCTGTCATCCTGCCTTCTCAGCAAACTGAGATCTGAGGATCTGGGTTCTAAACTATCCCAGACACAAAAAGTCCCATGAGACTATTATCTCCAATTCACCACTAACAAACATTAAGTGGAAGCTTGGTGCTTGTGGCTCATGACTCATCCTAGGTTCTCAGGAGGATGAGAACTAAGGATCATGGTTCAAAGCTGGAAAAGCTGTTGCTGCTATTGATGAATAACATACTGCTATTATTGGTCTTTTTATACAAATATATATATATACATATATATAATTTGAATTTTTGGAAACTTTACCTGTGCTGTCAGCTTTGGAAAAAGTATCCCAGTTTACCGTGTTGAGTTGGCATTGTACAGAAATTAATAGCCATATTGGTCTAGAAACGTTAAACTTAAGTTTTTTCCATTTGTACAGGGGTAAAAGCACTGTATTAAATATATAAGGTCTTTTCTATGTGGGTTTGATTACAGAAACTAATAAAGTATTCTCTAAATAATGAGAAAAAAAAAGAACTAAGGATCATGGTTCAAAGCTAGCCTCGGCAGGAATGTCCTTGAGACACTTAGCTCCAATGGACCACCAGAAAACCTGAAGTGGAGCTGTGACTCAAGTGATAGAGCACAAGACTTGAGCTGAAGAGCTCAGGAACAGCACCCAGGCCCAGACTTCAACTCCTACAACCGACAACATAAAAAAAAAAAAAAAAACCAGAAACAATCTAACAAACCTGAAATACAAGGCTGGGAATGTGCCTTAGGGGTAGAGTGCTTTGCATATATGAAACCCTGGGCTTGATTACTCAGGACCAAATCACTAGAAAAAGTATGAAGTGGTTCTGTGGCTCAAGTGATAGAAGGCTATCCTTGTACAAGAGAAATTAGGTACAGTGCTGAGTTCAAGCTCCATGACTGTATGTGTGCACACATGGACATACACACACAGACACACACATAGACCAGAAGTGAAGCTCTGACACAAAATGGTAATGCACTGGACTTCTGCACTGAACTTATGGTCAGCAACCTGGCCCTGTGTTTAATCCCCAAACCTACCCACCCAAGGCCCAATTAGGAGAGGTCAAAGTTTCAGAACCTGATGATCTTCACGAGCCCTAGATGACAGGAAGCTTTGTTATATCAGACATGTGCTTGGATTTCTCAAGCTTCTGGAAAACCAAGGAGAGGTATCATAGGCCTATCATCGCCTGCAATGTAATATTTCATTATATATTATATTGAGCACTGTATCTGAGCACCGGAATATAGTCTCACAAAGGCAGGATAAGTGCAGGGAACTTGGACTGCCATGGGAGGTGGCACAAATGAAGGCTTCCTATAAAAACAGAGCACTGGGAAGAGAGATAGCTTGTAGTGAAAGAGGCCTTTTTCTCCTGGCCTTCAGAGCCCACCCACACTCATCCTAACTAATTGGCCTAGATGGAGTTGTTGTTACAAAGCTTTACAGGTCTGAGGTCTTTTGTCTGCCTGTACAAAAAATGAGAGAGACTTCTTCCAGCAGGCCTGGGATGCAGAGAATTCCTCAGGCTACACTGGGAACAGTGAAGGTAGCCCTGGAACATACATTGTCATAAAAGTAGTCTGTGTTATGAAATCATTGTATTGAAAAAAAAAATCCTTGCTTGGTGCCATTCATCATATCTACTCTGGAGATTTGCCTATAGGAATACATCCATACATACACAAAGACATGGAGGTATAGGCTCTATTGGGGGTGGGCAGGTCCAGGGGTTGAACATTGAGCCTAGACATTGTCCCTGAATTCCTTTTGCTCAAGGGTAGTGCATTAACCTTGAGTCACAGCCTCACTTCTGGGTTTTTCTGGGATCTCTTAGAAATAAAAATGTCATGTCCTTTCCTATGCTGGCTGGGTTCAAACTAAGATTCTCTACATCTCAGCCTCTTAAGAAGCTGGGATTACACTGACACCTGCCTTACTTTTCTTCTTCATTTTTTTAATCTGGACAATCTGACTTCTTAACAGGATCATTCCAATAGTTTGAATTTATAAGTAAACTACCCCAATATTCTTTATAGCTGCTTTCTCTGAGAAGGATTTTCTCTCCTTATCTTCTCTGGTCACAGATTTGAAGCCAAAAGTGAGAAATGAGTGTCACAGGATTTGGGAGCATATGTCCACAGGACATGCCAGTTCTGTCACTTAGCATTGAGCTGAAATGATTTTACTGTCTCAAGATGAGAGTACTGAAGCTGGAGTGATCCTCATACTGTCTGCATTGCTCCTTTTGCCTATAAAATGATCTAATAATTATGAGTGTTTTGTGTCTCCAACCTTAAGTATCTGGAGAATACTAGAAGCAACTGCATGTTTCTGTTTTCTCTAGTACCTCCCGAGATTAAGACTAAGGGTTTGTGTGGAGAGGCTCCTCAGCGAATCCTTGAGAGAAGCCGCTTGAAACCTCCTCAGAAGATCGCCATCCAAAGTCAGCCCAAACAGGAAAGTCTGTGAGACTCTTATCTCCAATAAACCACCAGAAAACCAGAAGTGGAGCAGTGGCCCAGAGGGTTGAGCTCGAGCTTTAAGAGAACAAGCTGAGTGGGAGATTCAGTCCAGACAAGGCAGGAAAGCCTGGGAGGTGCTTATGTCCAATTAACAACCAGATGGCTGGAGCTGTGGTGGTGGTAGAGCCTCAGCCTTGAGCAAAACAGCTCAGCAACGCATAGGGCCCTGAGCTTAAGCCCTGGGATGGCCAAAAAGAAAATTCAAAAAGAGGAGGCCATGTTTATGAATCAGTGCCCTACCTATTTATGTGTGTAAATTACCTCCCTGAATGTAAACAGAGCACATGTAATGCTTCTGCTTTTATTTACTGATTTATTTTTCAGATATGTTCATTGTGCGTACTACATCATTCTCTTCACTTAAGGCCCATCTCTTTTCTCTTCTAGGGTTCCTGGCCTCTGTCTTTATATGATGCACACTTAAGCTTTTAGCAGCCTTTATTTACATTTTCTTATGAAGCCAATGCTAAAATTAGGCAGGGAAAGAGAAGATCAGGTTTCATAGTAGTAACCGGTATTCAGAAAATTAAACGTGAAATGGAAGCATGCTCAAGTAAAAACTACCATTAACAAAAAATGAGGGGGCTGGGAATGTGGATTAGTGAGAGTACCTAACATGCAAGAAGTCCTGGGTTTGATTTCTCAATAGCACATATACAAAAAAAGCCAAAATTGATGCTGTGGCTCAAGTAGTAGAGTGCTATAGACAGTGCCCAGGCCTAGAGTTCAACCCAAGAACTGGCAAAAAGATACCTAGCTGGCTAGGTAGGTAGATTGATGATAGATAAATAGATAGATACATAGATACATAGATAGATGATAAATGAAGCTGATCTTGGTCGTTAGAAGGAAAGAAAGGAACAATTCTGTCATGAGGCCTTTTACAGTGTGCCAGACACCAGCATCGACTTCACACAATCACAGAGCAAGAAGACAGTCTCTGTCCCACTTCTCAGGCAGCCGATGGCCCCAGAGCCAAGAAGGCACAGCCAGGTTCTAACTCAGGTGCTTGGAGACAGTAAAGAAAGGGCATTGCCTCTCCTTGGACTGGGGATTTGCATTAATGACGTGGAGAATGAAGGAAGGAGAATGGCCTGGAAGAGGTAGAAGACGGGCCTTCAAATCTGACAGATGGAGAGTCAAAAATCCACTCCCTAAGTCCAGAGAGCATGGCGTTTCTACTCTGTTCCTGCCCTCTCCCCCACTAAACTGGCTCACTATTATGAACTTAATGATAGCTTGAAGCTCAGTTCACCTGAGGGAGGAAGGTTAATTAGTCATTGTTTGAAGAGGCTGAGAAAAGCCTGACCCTAGTGAAAGTCTAACAAATATTTCAAGTTTCCCCCTATTTCTGGCTGTGCCTGGAATGAATGAAGTGGTTTTGCAGCTCTCTTCACTGTTGAGTGTGTACATTCTGCCTCCTTAACCTGCAGGCCTAGGTCTCTTCACCTAGCCCGGCTTTTGAAACTGTTTTCTGTCCTCCAAATATAGTGTTTCAGTGGAGTTCTTCCTGCCAACAGGGCTAAGGCTTGGATCCTGAGAACTTCATTTGAACCCAGGATGGGTCAATGATGTTTCTTTCCTGATTCTATAGCTCAAGAATTCGAATTCTTGAGCTATAGAATCAGGAAAGAAACATCATAAGAACATTTAGAGTGCGAGTAACTTCTCATCACCAAGCGAAACACAGTAAGCTCTTGAACATCTGACCTTTCAGAAGTGGAAGTCAGAGTGTCATAGACTTTGCTGCCCTGGCTGGCTTCAGCCTGTGATACTGAGACCTCAGCCTCCTGTGCTAGGGTGATGGGCATGAGCTACTGGTACTCTGCTAGCTTCAGAACTGTAATGGCATTGACAATAGAAGTCAACTGCTTATCACAAAGGGCTTGGGGATGATATTAATCCTTTCAACATTGGACCTTTCAGAACCCTGTAGGACACAAAGTTATAATGCTAGAGTCAGAGAGGCTGGGTATATGGATGTGTTCACTTGAACCTTGAGCTCTGACTCCAATTCTGGTTACATCTGTGTTCATTTTCCACAGGATGTTCTCATAATTAGCAAATAGGAAAAGTACTTTCATTAATCCTCACTTTTTTCCAGTTGTGTGTCTTGTATCAAGCCTGGGCAATGTCCCTGAGCCCTTCAGTTCAAGGTGAACACTCTACCACTTGAGCCACAGCACCATGTTAGGTCTTTTGGTGGTTCATTGGAGATAAGAGTCTAACAGGCTTTCCTTGTGCAGGCTGTCTTTGAACTGTGGTGTTCAAATCTCAGCCTCCTGTGAAGCTAGGTTTCCAAGAGTGAGCCACTGGCATCTAGCCTATTGTTTTTGACAGTCCTGGGGCTTGAATTTAGGGCCTGGGTACTGTCTCTGAGCTTCTTTTTCTCAAGCCTAGCGCTGTACCACTTGAGCCACTCCACAGCTTCTGGCTTTTTCTGAGTATGTGGCTCTGAGAATTCAAACTTTGGCATTCATGCATGCTGAGCAATCTCTTTACCACTAAGCCACATTTTAACCACACCCTTGCAATTTTATCCGTCAATTTGCCTATCCTCAAGAAAAGGCTTCTGAGTATAAATCATGTAAAGAAATCCCTATAGGAAGATGCCATAGATAAGTAAGACAAGGTTCATACTAGGGACAGATTCTAAACATGTTAAGACTGTGACAAATACCTCCATTTTATTATGTATTTTGTTTCAACACATAATATAGTATTAATGAAAAATGAGTCAATGTCCTAATTTATTTTGTTTTTTTTTTATAATACATGTACAACATGTAAAATATGTGTATAATAACACTAAATACAATAAACAATATATGAATCAAATAAATACATAATCAATAATAAAAATAATAATATGTAATAAACATACATATGTAAGTATATATCATATATTACACATGCATGGAAATATTTTTTCCATTGCAGGGCCTTCATTTAGTTCCTGGGAACTCTAGACTGAATTTCTTTTCCTCAAGTACAGTGAACTTCACCTTCAACCTTGTTGCAAAAGAGTTACTGGGCAATGCAATCAAATCCCAGCAATGGCAGAAATACTGGCCCAGTTCCAAGACAGTGACTTGATTTTTTTTAATGGAAGCAGTTATGTTTATTCAGTTCCATACTGAGCATTAAAAGCAAAGCAGTGTAGAATTTTGTACAGCTAGTTAGACATCCTTCCCTTACGCCCCAAATGCTTCTCTGAGCATTATATTGTTTTGTTTTTCTTTTGCACATTTATAATTGTAAAGATGTTGGACTGAGAGTTACAGTTACATGAACAAGGTAATGAGTACATTTTCTATTGAGCATTGTTGCTTCCTCCTTTGTTTTCCTCCTACCATCCCTTCCCTCCAATCTCCACATTTGCTCCCCGTGCCAAGGTCAGTGACTTAATTTTTTATTTTTGGCTTGGCATGGGGTTTGAACTCAAGTATTGGCAACTCTGAACCTTCCCTTGCATTGCTACAGATATACCAAGACCCTGAGTTTAAATCCCAGGGTAGGAAAGAAAATTAGCATATATTTCATACCAGGGAGATTTTTTTTATTTAGTTAAATAATTAATTAATTTTGTATTTATTCTTTTTACTTTTGCCAGCCATGGGGATTGAACTCGGGTCGTGGAAACTCTGTCTCAGCTTTAATCACCCTAGGCTGGGGTGCAGCTTCCAGACCCACAGCCAGTCCTGGGATCCTAGGCCCAGAGGGTTTGCAGGATGAAACAAAAAGTGGGACAGCACAAAAAGTTACAAGCTACAGAGGGCTGGAGGTTTTACATTTTTTTTCTTTGCATGGTGACTCAGTTGCAAAGTGGACCTGACCTGCCATAGCTGAAGGCTGGTGGACTATCAGGAAAGCTATAGGCCGACCTGTCAACATAGACCTCATTTTCAAATCCCAGTCCCTACAACTACCAATGGCAGGAGATCACAAGAGACTCGATTGAGAGAGTAGTTTGTGCATCAGTCAAGTCTAAAATTGGATGCAATAATCCTAGGATGCTGATGGATCTTTTTGGGGGGGGCGGGGGTGCATCCAGTCATGGAGCCTGAAATCTGGGCCTGGGCAATGTCCTTCAGCTCTTCAGCTCAAGGCTAGCACTCTACCCATTGAGCCACAGCACCACTTCCAGCTTTTTTCTTTTTTCTGCTTATGTGGTGCTGAGGAATCAAATTCAGGCCTCATGCATGCAAGGCGAGCGCTCTACCACTGAGCCACCTTCCCAGCCCCTGATTGATCTTAATTAATAGTTTATTAAGCATGGAAAGAATAATATTCCTTCAATGGCAGTATAATAAATACCTAAGTGTTGGTCGGAATGTAGTAGAGGTCATTCAGTTATAGATAGACAGCTCTGGCAATCTTTACCAATATATATTTGTTTGTATACCACCGTCTGGCTATTCATGTACTGCTGTTTTGGCCAAACCTGGAACTCGATCTCACTATGAGGGAACCACCTGACAGTTTCATTGTCTAGCGGCTGTCGTGCTCACACAGACCCATTCATGAATTGGGCCTGCTAGGCCCTGACTTCAGATCCCAGCACTGCCAAAAATTTAATCTTGGAGTAAGAAGTTGAGTGTGACACATGTTTTCCTTTTCGGGGAGAGTCCTGGGTGTCTGGCATGATGGAGACCACATCTGCCAATCTAGATCCTATGTGATAGGATGTAAACAATGTAATAAATGGTATAGGTGTCATCAGAGTCAATAAAATATATGGTAAATAAATGCATAAAACAAGAAATAAAATGAATAACCACATCAAACATGATATGGACTGAATATCTGTATGGAAGTGTAAATCCTATCTTTAAAATCTACATAAAGAGTATGTTTTCCAGGACTAAGGCTTGAATTCAGGCCTAGGGAACAGGCCTGACTTTCTGTCTTCAAGCATGGTGAGATTCCCCTTCCCCCACAGTGCTGCATATTTGCCCAGACCTTGAGTTCAAATTCCAGGCATGGCAGAAAAAAAATACCACGAATTGCAAACCAGGGAGTTAAGCAAATTTTTTTTACTTTTTTTAGTTGTCTTAATTTTTTTCTTTTTTCTTTTCTTTTCTTTTCTTTTTTTATTTTTTTGGCCATGCATGTGGCTTGAACTCAGATCGTGGCAGCTCTGCCTAAGCTTCTATCACACTACCCTGGGGTGCAGCCTCCGGAACCAAAGCTGATCCTGGAATCCTAAGACCCGAGGTCTGACAGGAAAACAAAATGAAAATGGCACCAAAAAAAAAAAAAAGCCGCGAGCCACACATGGTAGGTGGTTTCTTGGCTTTGGTTCCTTGCACGGTGACCATCATAGGTCTGAATGACATGTCTGCAACACACAGGTGACCTGTCATTGCTGAAGGCTGGATGGCTGTCAGAAAAGCCATAGGCCAACCACAAATCCCCGTCCTGACACCTACCAATGGCAGAAGATCCCAAGAGACTCCTGCCCATTCATAGAAGTTCAGATGGAATGGTATCCAACTCATGATAGAATGAGTAGTCCGTGCAGAGGTCTAGTCTCAAATTAGATGCAATAATCCTAGGATGCATATTGAATTTAATTAGTGGTTAATTAGGCACAAAAAGAATAATATTCCTACAATTGAGGCATAACAAATACCAAAGACTTGGTAGGAATGTAGTAGATGTCATTGAATACTAGATACATGGCTATGGCACTCTGTACTAATACGCATTTATTGGTATACCACCACCTGCCTATCCATCTATGGCTATTTTGGTCACCCCTGATGCTCGATCTCAGCTCCTGACAAAAATTTCATCCTGGAGTTAGAAGCCAAGTGTGACATCTGTTTTTCTTTTCTGTGAGAGTGCTGGGTGTCAGGCATGATGGATAACAAGTCTACAAAACTAAATGCTATGTGATAGGATGTAATACATGGTTAGGTATCATCACAGCCAATAAAATAAATGGCAAATAAATGAATAAAACAAAAAATACAATAAATAACCACACCAGACATAATATAGAATGAACATCTGTATGGAAGTTCAATCCTATCTTTAAAATATATATAAGGAGTATGTTTTACAAGGCTAGGGCCTGAATTCAGGCCTAGGTAAAAGGCCCGACTTTCTGGTCTTCAAGCACAGTGAGCTTCCACTTCCCCCACAGTGCAACAGAGGTACCTGGACCCCAAGTTCAAATCCCAGGCCTTGCAGACAAAAAATGTCACACATTCCAAGCCAGGGAGCGTCATTAGCATTTTAAATATTTTTTTAAAGTTCACTTTGCCTTTATTTGATACATTTTGATTTTAAAACATGAGAGTTTTTCAATAAAGGGGTTTAAACTTTTACATTTTAGCATAGCACATTGGTGTTTCTATTTTGGCCATCTGCCATGAAGAGTGAGAATGAAAATGAGGACATCATTTCTCCCTAGAAGGTTGGGAGAGTTGATGATATTTCTTTTTTTTTTTTTTTTGGTTGGTCCTGAGGCTTGAACTCTGTGCTTGGGCGCTGTCCCTGAGCTCTTCAGATCAAGGCGAGCACTCTACCTCTTGAGCCTCAGCACCACTTCCGGTTTTCTATTGGTTTATTGGAGATAAGAGTCTCATGGACTTTCTTGCCTGGGCTGGCTTTTAACCGTGACCCTCAGATCTGAGTCATTGGCACCTGGCAACTGATGTTTTTTTCAATTCAGAGTTACTTCTGTAATTATAAACTGTCTGCAATTTGTGTGAGTTTTCCTTGTGCCTACCACGAAATACACTAGGGGTGTCTTCATACCACAAAAGGTTGGGTTTGTGGATAAAAACTCACTTGTGTGAGGAGAGTAGTTACTTGTAAGCATTTTGGGAATAAACTGGATTGTAAAATTAAAAACAAAAACATTGGGACTGGGATGGAGCCCAGCAGTGGAGTAGTTGCCTAAAGAGCATAAGACCCTGGAAGAAAAGATTCCTAAAGCTTAGAATGTTAGAATTTTGTATGAACAAAGTTCTTTCTTCGGTGGTGGGGCTTGAACTCTTGGCTTGGGCATTATCCCTGTGCTCTTCAGACCAAAGGCGTGCACTCTACTGCTTGAGCTACAGCACCACTTCCAGTTTTCTAGTGGTTTAATGGAGATAACAGTTTCATGGCCTTTCCTGCCAGAGCAGGCCTTGAAGCACCATCCTCAGATCTCTGCCTCCTGAATAACTAGGATCATAGGCATGGGCCTCCAATGCCTGGCACATGAACAAACGTCTTAAAGATTGATTCTGAAGAAGGAAACTTGGAATATACTTTTAGTACAAATAATTTATAATGCCATGGTTAAGGCACTAATTCAGAAGTATTTATTCATTGACTGATTTCTTAGTTTCTTCACATATATATATACATTATTAATATATATACATAACATACGTTATTAACATATACATATGTATTAGTAGAAACATAGCTTTGAAGTGTACCTAAGAACATATGTGATCATGTAAAGTTATACAACTGCACAAGCTTGATCTTTTTTTCCCTTTGTTTGGTACCCTAAATTAGGTGGGATTTGTGTACTGTTGTTTGTTCTCTGTTTTTGGAGGAGTTCTCTCCCCTTTATGCCCCAAACCCCCTCTCCCTGCACTTGATCTCAGCTTGCTCTTTCTTGGCTTTGTTTTTCATAGCTGATTTTCTACCAATTCAGCCATCCCTGTAACCTGGTTTTTGACCAGTTAATTGGAGATGACATCTCTCAGACTTTTCTGCTTGGATTGGCTTTGAAACTTAATCTTCCACTTCTCACCTCTGAGTAGCTGGGATTACAGATGTGAGCCACTGGGGTACCTATGGATAAATTAGACTTTGGTTGATGTATTCATTCTGTTTTTCTATGCATGGGATGATCTACTATAGAATTTCTGTGAATGTCCTGGGTCTGAAGTAAGATATATAATGCATATGTAAATCTGTATAGTTCTCAGAAGATGTAATCAATTTAATACATAAGTATAATAATAGTCAATAAAAATAATGAAGGAATGAATAATACAAAAAGTAAAATAAATGTACTCAAAGCAATATGCAATAAGCATAAGTATGTAGATATTAATCATTATTTCAAATGTGGATGAATATTATTTTAACAGGGCTGGGGATTGAATTCAGGCCTAGGGAACAGGCCTGAATTTCTTGTGTTCAAAGTGGGTAAGTTTCTCTGTCCACAGCAGTGCATTAGAGTTACCCAGTCTCCGAGTTCAATTCCCAGGCCTGGCAGAAAAAAAAAGGCATGAATTCCAAGCCAGGGAGCTTCATTATATATATATATATATATATATATATATATATATATATATATATATATATATATATATATATATATATACATTGGTACTTGAACTCTGGCCTTGGAAGATGTCCTTGGGCTCTTCAGCTCAAGGCAAGCACTCTACCACTTGAACCACAGCGCTACTTTGCTACTTCGGGTTTTATAGTGGTTTAATGGAGATAAGAGTCTCAAGGACTTTCCTGCTTGGGCTGGCTTTGAACCGCGATTTTCAGATCTCAACCTCCTGAGTAGCTAAGATTACAGGCATGAGCCTTTGGTACCCAACTATTTTTAATATTTTAAAATTATTTTATTTATTTATTTATTCATTCATTCATTTATTTATTGCCAAGCACAGGGATTGAACTCAGGTCGTGGCAACTCTGCCTCAACTAATATCACCCTAGGCTGGGATGGTGCAGTATCTGGACCCATAGCCCATCTTGGGATCCCAGGCCTAGGGGGCTGACAGGAAAACAAAATGAAAACGGCAGTGAAAAAAGTCACAAACTGTGGATGGATGACGGTTTCTTGGTTTTCCTTACTTGCATGGTGACCATCCTGGGTCCAAATGACAAGACTGCAACCTGTATGTCACCTAGCATTGCTGAAGGCTAGAAGGCTGTTAGCGAAGTCATAGGCCAACCTGGACACCTAGTCCCTGAATCTGAATCCCGGTCATGCCAGTATAAAGGACTGGAGAGCCTAAGAAACTATTGTCTGTCCCTAGGAACACCAGAGGAATGTTTGTATGAGTAGTTCATAAATCAGTCTAGCATAAAATTAGACCTAATAATCACAGGACACAAATTGATTTTAATTCATAGTTTATTATGCATTAAAAGAATACTATTCATTAAATGGAGTCCTCACTAAAGACCTGAAAATCCATAGGAACACAATATATGTCATTTAATACAAGATAGACATCACTGGCAGTATCTAAATACCTAAATATATATTTATCTGTATACCACTGTCTGCATAGAAAGGTATTGCACTTTTGGCCAACTTGTGGCTCCATCCCAGGTCCTAGGATTCACTTGGCAGCTGAATGGGCTAGAGGATGCCATGCTGACACTCAGCCATTCATGAATTGAGCCTCTTTGGCCCTCAGTTCAGGTCCCAGCATTGCCAAAAATTTCATCTTGCAGTAAGATTCCAAGTGTGACACCTGTTTTCCTTTTCTTTTCAAATGCTGGGTGTCAGGTATGATGTATATAGTATTAGTATGTCTGCAAAGCTACATGCAATGGAATAGGTTGGAATAAATGAAATAAATATTATAGGTGTACTCAGGATCAATAAAATAATTGGTAAATAAATAAATACTAAAATATAATGAAACACTCCAACAAACACGATATGGACTGAACATATGGATGTTAGTATAAATCATATACTAAAAATTACTATAAATGTTATGTTCTCCAAGATTGGGGCTAGAATTCAGGCCTAGGGAACTGTCCTGAATTTCTTATCTTACAGGAGGGTAAACTTCCTCTTTCCCCACAGTGCACCAGATTTACTCAGACTCCGAGTTCAAACCTCAGGACTAGCAGAAAAAAAAGGCACAAATTCCAAGCCAGGGAGCTTCATTAGTCCTTTTAATATTTTTAGGTTTTATTTATTTATTTGCCAATCACAGGGCTTGAACTCAGGTCGTGGAAACTCTGCCTCAGCTAACATCACCCTAGGCTGGGATGGTGCAACCGCTGGACCCACAGCCCATCCTAGGATCCTAGGCCTTAGGGGCTGACAGGAAATCAAAATGAAAATGGCATTGAAAAAAAGCTGTGAACTGCAGATGGTCAGTAGTTTCTCGGGTTTCCCTTCCTTTCATGGTGACCATTCCTTTGTCCAAGTGACACGGCTGCAACCTGTAGTTCACCTGGCATTGCTGAAGGCTGTCGGGCTGTCAGGGAAGCCATAGGCCAACCTGGACACCTAGGCCCTGAGTTTGAATCCTGATTATACCACTTACAAAGGGCTGGAGGGCCTACAAAATTATTGCCTGTCCCTAGGAGCACCAAAGGAATGTGATCAATGTCATGGTTGGATGAGTAGTTCATGAATCAGTATGGCATAAAATTAGACCCAATAATCACAGGACACAGATTGATTAAAAAAGAATACCATTGATTAAATGGAATCCTCACTGAAGACCTGAGAATCCATAGGAATGTAGTATATATCATTGAATACCAGATAGACATTTCTGACAGTATCTAAATATCTAAATTTATATTTATTTATATACCATCATCTGCATAGAGAGTTATTGCTATTTTGGCCAAACCTGGGGCTTGATCCCAGACACTGGGATCCACTTGGCAGTTGAATGGGCTAGCGGCTGCCATGATGACACTCACCCATTCATGAATTGGGACTCCTTGGCTCTTAGTCTAGTTTCAATCACTGCCAAAAGTTTCTTTCTGGTGTAAGATTCCATGTGTGACACCTGTTTTCCTTTTCTGTGCAAGTACTGGGTGTCAGGTATGATGTACATAATATATTTGCAAAGCTACATGCTATGGAATAGATTGGAATAAATGTAATAAATGTTATAGGTGCACTCACAGCCCATAAAATAAATGCTAAATCAATCTATCAATAATAAAATATAATGAATCACTCCAACAAACACGATATAGACTGAATATATAGATGTAAGTATAAATCATATATTTAAGATGTCTATAAATGTTACGTTTTTCGGGCTGGTGCTTGAATTCAGGTCTAGGGAAGAGTTGAGAAGTTAATGCATGATTCACATAGGAAATGATAGACAAGACCTTTGGCACAATGATTATTTTGAATTAAGACTTCATGAAGTGTGACAATAATACTTACGTTCAGGAAATCAAGGCATTGGGAAAGATCCAAGAATCGGTACTCACATGGTAGATAGGATTCCAACACGGTTCGCCACATCTCCTACTGTATACAAATAGGTATTTATTAGCACACAAGTTTCAGCATAAGAATGGAGGAATATGTTGCACCAGCCCCACCCTGGGGCTCAAGCTCAAGTTATGGGAACGCCCTAGCACCTTAGTGGCTCACAGGCTGATGTGCTCACCTTGACCCATTCACCAATTTTGCTTGCTAGGCCCTGAGTTCAAATCCCAGTATTTCCAAAAGATCCATCCTGATGTGAGAAGTCCATCAATCTACCAGTTTTCCTGTCCTGTGAAAGTCCTGCACCTAAGCGAGGAAGGAGAATGCTACATAGGCAATTCTATAGCCATGGGAATAGGTTGTCATCCATGGCAGCACAGATATACCTGTCACCATACTCAATAAAATACACAATACATCCATGAATAAGACTCAAAATTAAAAAAAAACTACATTGAATGGAAGATGCATACCACAACTGTATGTAAATAGAGATCTTATGTTTAAAAGAGATGAGCTTTATATTTTGTCTAGTGCTGGGGCTTCAAATCAGGCCCTGGACCAGGCCTGACATTCTAGTTTTCAAGGATGTTGAGCTCCCCTTCCCCCACAGTGTAATGGAGTTAACCAGACCTGAGTTCAAATGACAGCACTGACCAAAGTTTCATCTTGATGTCAGAAGCCAGTCATTGCACCTGTTTTCCTCTCATGTGGAAGTCCTGGGTCTCAGCTAGGATAGAGAATGAATGCATAGGCAACCCTATAACCATGGGAACAGGTCATCATCCATGTCAGCACAGTTATATCTGACACCATACTCAGCAAAATGCACAATACCTCCATGAATTAGACCCAAAATAAGGAAAAGGAGTGCACTGAATGCAAGATGCTGTTCACACATATATGTCAATATAGATCCTATGTTTCCAGCATGAATCTATGCCTATCCTGGCCCTCCCTGGGGCTCGATGTCAGGTCCTGGGAACAGCCTAGCTCCTCAGTTGCTCACAGGCCAGTGTCCTTTCCTTGACCCTTTTGCCAATTGGCCTGCTGGGTTCTGAGTTCAAATCACAACAGTACCGAAACATGAATCCTGATATTAGAAGCCCATAGATCCACCTGCTTTCCTGTCCAGTGAAAGTCCTAGGTCTCAGCTAGGATGGAGAAAGCATAGGCAACTTCATGGACATGGGAATCGGTGTCCATCCATGTCAGTATAGTTATATCTGTCATCATACTCAGTAAAATACAAAATGCAGTCTTGACTAAGAAACACACTGAAAGCATGAGGCATTCCACACACATATGAAAATAGAGATCCCATGTGTAAACTAGGTGGGAATATGATTTTTGCCAGTGTTGGGGCTTCAGTTCAGGCCCTAGGAGCAGGCCTGACCTTGTAGTCTTTTTTTTTTTTTTTTGGGTCCAGTCGTGGGGCCTGAACTCTGTGCCTGGGCACTGTCCCTCAGCTCTTCAGCTCAAGGCTAGCGCTCTACCACTTGAGCCACAGCACCACTTCCGGCTTTTTTCTTTTTGCTTTTGTGGTGCTGAGGAATTGAACCCAGGGAGTCAGGCATGCAAGGCAAGCGCTCTACCACTGAGCCACCTTCCCAGCCCTGACCTTGTTGTCTTTAAGGATGGTGATCTTCCCCTTCCCCCACAGTGCAACAAAGTTACCCAGACCTGAATTCAAATCCCAGCTCTGGCAATAAAATGGCGTGAATTCTGAGCGAGGGTGCTTCATTCATAATTTTTTATTTATTTATGTTTTTTTTTGCCAAACCCAGGCCTTGAACTCAAGTCGAGGCAACATTGCCTTTAATGCAATCATCCTAGGCTTTAGCCTCTGGACCCACAGACCATCCTTGGATCCTAGGAGCCCCAGGCTTGCAGAAAAAAAAAAACAACAACAACAACAAAAAACGGCCAGAAGGGGAAAAAAGCAGCAGGAATTTCCACCTCGTGCGTGTACATTTATTTTCCTTTGCATAGTGACCATGTTGGTCTGAACCCAGCGGCCTACAGAGTGAAGGTGACCTGGCATGGCTGAAGGCCTGCTGGCTATCAGGGAAGTCACAGCCAACCGTGCAACGGAGGGCATGGGTTGGAATCCGGGTCAGCCCCCCTACATTGTGGGAATGGTGGAAGATCCTGAAGTACTCCTTTCCGGACCTAGGAAGTGTGGAATGTGATCATCTCATCCTTGAATGAATAGTTCCTGCAGGATGAGAGTAGGAAATGATAAGCAAGACTCATGGGGTATCCATTATTTTTTATGAAGAGTTGATGAAGTGTCACAATAATCATCACAGTCAAGAAATGGAGGCATTGGGGAAGATCTGAGAATAGGTAGTCACATAGTAAATTGGATTCCATCACAGGTCGCCCTGTCTCCTACTCTATTCAAATATGTACTTATTTGCATACTACCTTCAGCTTATAAATGGACAACAATTGTGCTCTCCCTCACTCCGGGCCTTGATCTCAGGTCCTGGGAATGGCCTAGATCCTTAGTGGCTCACAGGCTGGTGTGCTCACGTGGACCCATTCGCCTATTGGGCCTGCTAGGCGCCAAGTTCAGATACCAGCAGTGCCAAAAGATTCATCCTGATGTCTGAAGCTAATCATTGCACCTGTTTTCCTTTCCTGTGCGAGTCCTGGGTCTCCTCTAAGATGGAAAATGCATGAGCCACCCTGTGGCCATAGGAATAGGTTTTCATCCATGCCAGCCCAGTTATACCTGTCATCATATACTCAAGAACATACACAATACATCCATGAATAACACACAAAATGGAGAGTATAACTATCCTCAATGCAGGAGGAAGTCCACACATGGATGTGAATAGAAATCCCATGTTTCAATGATGCATTGAGGATTATTGTGGCCTCCCTAGGGCTAGATCTCAGTTCCTGGGAAAGGCCCAGCTCCTTAGTGGTTCACAGGCTGGTGTGCTCACATGTATCCAATGGGCAGTTGGGCCTCCTAGGCCCCAAGTTCGAATCCCAGCTCTGCCAAAAATTCACCCTGATGTGAGAAACCAGTCGTTGCACCTGTTCTTCTGTGCTTTGCAAGTTCTGGGTCTCAGCTACGATGAAGAATGCATAGGCAACTCTCTACTCATGGGAATCAGTGGTCATCCAGGGCAGCACAGATATACCTGTTACCATACTCAATAAAATACACAATACATCTATGAATAAGACTCAAAATTAAAAAAAAAAAAGGTACCTTGAAGGCAAGATGCATACCACCCCAGTATGGAAGTAGAGATCCTATGTTTAAAAGAGGTGGGCTTGTTATTTTGTCCAGTGCTGGGGCTTCAAATCAGGCCCTGGACCAGGCCTGACATCCTAGTCTTCAAGGATGGTGAGCTTCCCCTTTCCCCACAGTGCAATGGGGTTACCCAGATTTGAGTTCAAATCCCAGCACTGACAAAAGTTTCATCCTGATGTCAGAAGCCAGTCTTTGCACCTGTTTTCCTCTCATGTGGAAGTCCTTGGTCTCAGCTAGGATGGAGAATGAATGCATAGGCAACTCTGTAACCATGTGAACAGGTTGCCATCCATGTCAGCACAGTTATATCTGTCACCATACTCAGTAAAATACACAATACCTCCATGAATTAGACACAAGTTAAGGAGAAGTGCGCCGAATGCAAGATGCTATCTACACCAATATGTTAATACAGATCTTGTTTCAATTATAAATTTATGCCTATCCTGGCTCTCCCTGGGGCTCGATGTCAGGTCCTGGGAATGGCCTAACTCCTCAGCTGCTCACAGGCCAGTGTCCTCCCCTTGACCCTTTTACCAATTGGGACTGCTAGGCTTTGAGTTCAAATCCCAACTCTGCCAAAACATGAATGCTTCTTTCAGAAGCCCATTGTTGCACCTGTTTTCCTGTGCTGTGAAGTCCTGGGTCTCAGCTAGGACACAGTATGCTATATAGGCAACTCTATACACATTGGAATAGGTTGCCATCCATATCAGCAAAGTTATATCTGTCATCATATGCAATAAAATACAAAATGCATCCCTGATTAAGACACAAAATAAAGAGAATAACTACACTGAATGCATGATGCATTCCACACATGTAAGTAAATAGAGATCATCTCTGTAAATTATGAATTTATAACAATAATGGCCCCCACCAGGGCTCAATCTCAGGACCCGGGATGGACCTAACCCTCTATTGGCTCAGAGGCTGGTGTACTCACCATGACCCATTCACCGCTTTGGTTTTCTACGCCTTGAGTTCAAATCCCAGCACTGTCAAAAGATGAATACTCATGTGAGAAGCCAAGTGATCCTCCTCTTTTCCTTTGCTGTGAAAGTCCTGCTTCTCAGCTAGGAATGGAGCATGCTATATAGGCAACTTTATAGCCATGTGAACAGGTTGACATCCATGTCAGCACAGTTATACCTGTCACCATACTCAGTAAAATACACATTACTTCATGAATTAGACACAAATTAAGGAGAAGTGCACTGACCTCAAGATGCTGTCCACACATGTATATAAATAGATGTCCTATGTTTAAATTATGAATTTATGCCTATCCGGGCCCTCCCTGGTGCTCAATGTCAAGTCCTGGAAATGGTCTAGCTCCTCAGTTGCTCACAGGCCAGTGTCCTCACCTTGACCCTTTCGCCAAATGGGCCTGCTAGGTTCTGAGTTCAAATCGCAATACTGCCAAAACATGAATCCTGATGTGAGCAGTACATCAGTTCACCTTCTTTCCGGCCCTGTGAAAGTCCTGGGTCTCATCTAGGATGGACAAGGCATAGGCAACTCTATAGACATGTGAATAGGTTGTCATGCATGTCAGCACATTTATATCTGTCATCATACACAATAAAATACAAAATGCATCTCTAATACAGAGAATAAAATCAATAACTACACTGAAAACATGATGCATTTCACACATGTATGTAAATAGAGATCCTATGTGTAAAATAGGTGGGCATATGATTTTTGCTAGTGTTGGGGCTTCAATTCAGGCACTGAGAGCAGGCCTGAACTTGTACTCTTCAAGAATGTTGATCTTCCCCTTCCCCCACAGTGCAACAGAGTTACCCAGACCTGAGTTCAAATCCCAGCTAAGGCAGTAAAATGGGGTGAATTCGGAGCTAGGGTTCTTCCTTCACAATTTTTTTTAACAGACTCAGAGCTTGAACTCAAGTCGTGGCAGCTCTGCTTCAGTTACAATCATCCTGGGCTGCAGCCTCTGGACCTACAACTCATCATCGCATCCTAGGACCCCAGGGCTTGCAGGGGAAAAAAGCAGCGAAGGGGAAAAAAAAGTGGCAGGAAGTTCGATCTGGCGCTTTTTATGTTCATTTTCCTTTGCATGGTGACCATGCTGGGTCCGAACTCGGCGGCCTGCAGAGTGAAGGTGACCTGGGCTTCCGTTCAGGCCCTGGGAGCAGACCTGACCTTGTAGTCTTCAAGAATGGTGAGCTTCCCCTTCACCCACTGTGCTATAGTGTTACCCAGATCTGAGTTGGAATCCCAGCTGTGGCAGAAAAAATGGTGCTAATTCTGGGCTAAGGTGGTTTATTATTTATTATTTTTATTTTATTTTATTTTTTGCCAACCAAGGGATTTGAACTCAGTTCATGGCAACTCTGCCTCAGCTTCGATCACTTTAGGCTGGTGGGCTGCCATGGGCGCATAGCCAATCCTGTGATCCTAGGCCCTGAAGCCTTGCAGGAGATAAAAAAAAAAAAAAAAAAAAAAAAAAAAAAAAACTGCACTGGAAAATAGCTGCGGGATGGATTTTTTACATTTTATTCCTTTGCATGGTGACCAACCTGGGTCTGAATGAAAAAGCTACAAGTTTACTTCACTTTGCATTGGCCAAGGCTAGCAGGCTATCGTGGAAGCCACAGGCCCATATGTCATCGAAGGCCCTAATATTGAATCCTGGTCCTGACACCTACCAGTGGGGAGATTTCCCAAGAGACTTGTTCCTATGCACGGGAATAACGATGGAATGTTTGCAAACTCATGAATGTATAAGTTTCTGCAGGCATCGGTCCAATCTAAAATGGGATGCAATGATCCTAGGATGCTGATTGATTTTAATGAATGGTTTATTAAGCATGAAAACAATACTACTCCTTCAATGGCAGCATAATAATACATAAGAGTTGGTAGGAATGTAGTTGATGTCATTGAATCCTAAGTAGATGTCTCTTGAATTCTATACAAATATATATTTATTGGTATACTGCCACCTGCCTATCCATGTATGGCTATTTTGTCCACCCTTGTGGCTCAATCTCAGGGTCTGGGAACTGTCTGGCAGCTTCCTTGGCTAGAGGTTGCCGTGTTGAATTAGGTCTGCTAGGCCCTGAGTTCAGATCCCAGCACTGCAAACAATTGGATTGTGGAATAAGAAGTCAAGTGTGACACCTGTTTTCCTTTTCTCTGAGAGTCCTGGGTGTCAGACATGATGGAGAACACGTCTACAAATTTAGATACTATGTGATGGGATGCCATCAGTATAATAAATGGAATGCATATCATCACAGTCAATAAATGGTAAATAATTGAATAAAACAAAAATGCAATCAATAACCACAACTAACAGGATATGGACTGAGCATCTGTAGTAAATACAAATACTATCTTTACAATAAATATAAATAGTATGTTTTCCAGGGCTGAGGCTTGAATTCAGGCCTAGGGACCAGGCCCAACTTTATTGTCTTCAAGCATGGTGAGCTTCCCCTTCGTGCACAGTGCTACAGAGTTACCCAGACCCTGAGTTCAAATCCAAAGCCTAGTAGAAGAAAACAGCATGAATTGCAAGCCAAGGAGGTAATTTATTTATTTATTTATTTTTGCGAAGCAAGGTCTTGAACTCAGGTCATGGCAACTCTGCCTCAGCTTCCATCATCCTAGGCTGGGGTGCAGCCACTGGAGCCACAGCCAATCCTGGAATCCTAGCTCTCCAAGCCTTGCAAGTGGAAAAAATATGCACAGAAAAAAAGTGGCAGAGCCGGGGGCAGGTGGCTCACAACTGAAATCCAACTACAGAGGAGGCTGAGATCTGAGTATCGCAGTTCAAAGCTAGCCCGGGAAAGAAAGTCCGTTAGAATCTTATCTCCAATAAACCACTAGAAATCCGGAAGTAACACTGTGACTCAAGCGGTAGAGTGTTCGCCTTGAGCTGAAGAGCATAGGGACAGTACCCAGGCCCAGAATTCAAGCCCTATGACCTACCAAAGAAAAAAATGTTGCATGATTGCACTTTTACATTTCCTTCCTTTGCACTATGACCATCTGGATCTGAATGACAGGGCTCCAAAGGGTGCTTCATCTTGCATTGCTGAAGGCTACCAGGCTATTGAGGAAGCCATAATCCCACACAGGAACATAGGTCTAGATTTCGAATCCCAGTCATGCCACTTCCAAATAGTGGAAGATCTTAAGAGACTCGTTCTCATCCATAGGAATAACGATGGAATGTTATCAATGTCACAGTTGAATGAGCTAATCGTGAATGCTACTCATATAAAATTAGACATCATAATTTCAGTAGACTGATTTTATTTAATATGAAGCACTAAAAGAATACAATTTCTTACAGGGATATAATAATTTCAGGACCTTGATTTACTTAATAGTTTGTTAAGGATGAAAAAAATACTATTAATTACATAGAGGCATAATAAATACCCAAGAATTGGTAGAAATGTAGTCTATATAACTGAATAATGTGTAGACACCTCTGGCACTCTATAAAGATATATATTTATTAGCATAATACCATCTACATGTCAATTTGTTCTTATTTTGTCATCCCTAGGGGCTTGATCTCAGACCCTGGGAACTGCCTGTCAGCTCAGTTTGCCCCAGGATGGCGTTCTGATATTCACCCATTAAGGAATTTGGCCTTGTAGGCTTTGAGTTCAGACACCAACACTCCCAAACAATGAATCATAGAGTAAGAAGCTGATGGTGACACATTTTCTTTTTCTGTGAAATTCCTGGGTGTCAGGTATGAAGTGGAATACATATGCAGACCTATATCCTATGTAATCAATGTAATCAATATTCTATGTGCCATAATACTCAATAAAATAAATGGCCAATACGTGAATAAAACAAAAAATAAAATGAATAACTACACTGAATGCAATAAAGAGTCAACATGTGTATGTAAACATAAATAATGTATGTAAAATATACATGAAAAAGATGTTTTCTAATGCTGGGGATCAATTTCAGGCCTAAGGAACAGACTTGAATTTCTTGACTTCACGGAGGTGAGCTTCCCCTTCCCACACAGTGCAACAGAGTTACCCAGACCATGAGTTCCAATCCCAGTCCTGGCAGAAAAAATGGCACCTTCATACAATGTGACACCCAATTCTTAGATATTTCATTATGCCTCCATTTAATGAATATGATTGTTTAAATGCTTCATAAAGTGTTAGTTTAAAATTGATTAGAGTCCTAGGATATAATTGTGTATTATTTTATCCTAGAATCATTCAAGAACTGCCCATTCAATCATGACATATATCACATTCCATTGGTATTCATATGGATAGGAATAAGTTTCTTAGGATCTCCTGCCATTTGGAGGTGGCAGGAACAGGATTCAAACTGTGGGCTCCAGCTTCCACCATTTAATCCTCAGGATAGGGAACTCACAAGTCTGTCCAAGAACATCAGCAATACTAATGATTAGGCAGGCACCCGTGGCTCTCAGTAGTTCTCCTTAATACTTACAAGTCTGTGATAGGAGGATCATGGTCAAAGTCACCCTTGTCCAACTTCAGTGCCAACAAAGTCAGAAGTAGAGTCGTGTGGCTACAGAGGTTGAGGGCTAGCCTTGAGCAAAAGCAGCTCAAGGACTGTGCCCAGATCCAGAGTTAAAGGTCCAGGACTGGCAACAAACAGACATACAGAACAATCTGTGCAGCCATCCAGCTAAAGCAGGTCACCTTCGTTTCCCCAGCAGGATTGGACAGAGTTTCCTTGGAAAGCAGCTGCTCTCATCTTGACTCCGCCCATTCTGCCTGCATCACAGTATTCTGGTCACATCTCCATTCTTTCATGGTTCTTTCTGAACAATGGGATACAAGAATGGCGGCCACACCCAAATTCCATGCTGCCCAGAAGGACCAGGATTCCCTCTGTTGGTTGATACCACTACCAGCAGTTGAGGAAAGTAGAGGTGGCTAAGTGGTGAGCAAGAGACTCCAGGTGACTTTGGAGTAGAGTACGAAATTGACATCCTAATCAGTGAGTGGGAGAAGACAGGATTTCCCAGAGCCTGGGAACGTGGCCAGACCATCTTTCCCATCCTAGCGCTCAGATGTCTGAAACAACAAGACTCCATGAGAAAGCTGTGGGGATGAAACTGCCACCAGAACACCGGTAGAAGAATCCTCCTGACAGATCTGCAACATTCAAGAAAACAAAGAACATGAAAAAGGGAAGGGTCCGGCCAAAGGTGATGCCCACCACTGGCCTCCCGTGCCTTTGGACACAGTCAGAGCCACGAGGTTCCAGAGTGTCAATGGTCCTGATACCACCAAGGATCTGCAGAGGTGCTACTGACACGTGGTGCCCACCCTGGATCCCAGCAAAAGAAGAAACCAGGCACTCTATGCCAAGATCCAACCACTGAAGCAGGAAAAGTCAGACCTGCAGGATCAATGGAAGAAAGAGAGGCAGAAGATAACCCAGGTGCATGCAGCACCTAAAATGGAGCTAGAGATCCACAAGGCACCCATACAGAGTTTGATTTCCGCAGAAGGCAATTTACAATGCGCACCGGCCTGCGTGCAGCAGGTGGCCAATGACACAGAAAGGGAGCACGAAGCTCTCACCAGCTGCCTGCAGGCCGCAGAGCAGTGCGTGGTAGAGCTGGAGATGTCAGCTTCTGTGGTTACTGATCACAGAATGAGACTGAAATATTCTTTGAACAGCTGCATGTGGTGACCCTTCTGCTCAAGGAAGGCGAGAAGCTTCGATGACCTGGAGCAAGTGAACTCAAAGTTACAGGAGAAGCTGGATGTGCTCTGGACAACAGGGAGAAAGGAATCTGCAAGTTCCAACAAGCACTGGTGGGGCATGAAGAATTGAAGAGACTACTAGACAACGTGAGCTGACTGGTGAGCACAGCGAATCTAGAGAGAGACACCTTCACAGAAGACCTGAGCATTGAGAGGACCACGTGGAAGGAGGAGGCCCGGCAGATGACCCAGAAGGTAAAACAACTGACAGAGGAGAAGGAGCGAGGGTCGAGGCAGGTGTTCGGCCTAGAGAATACTGGAAGAACCATGGCCCATCTCAGGCTGAGTGGCAGTTCCAGGCCCAGGCCTACTGCATAAAGATGGAGTTGAAAAACCTGGAGGAATAACTTCACATCCAGATCTAGGAAAACCAGAGGCTCCATCTCCAGAACGCAGAGCAGCAGGAGCAATTGTGCAGACTGGAGGAGAAGGCCATGGATTGGCAGGAGATCCCCGAGGCCCCATGATGTGCATATGTGTGTGACAGACAGCTGGAGGAACAGCTGGCCCTGCTGTTGAAGGCTCTCCACAGGGTGATCGGTGAGGAGAAGGAGCTCGCCAGCATCCTAGACACAGCAGCAGGTGAAGAAACACCTGTGGGAACAGCTGGTACACACAGAGGAGAAGAGAGAGGAATGGAAAGAAGTGGCTGAGAGAGAAAGAAAGCCAAGCATCTCAGGACCAGCAGGAGCAGTCCCTGGCTCCGCTGCAGGAGCTCAGAGCCATCTATGAGTGGCACATCACCACCAATTAGCGGCTTAGCTCCGAGAAGGAGGCCCTGCAGCAGCACATAGAGAGGCAGACCCAACTCCTGGAACAGCTGAATAAAGTGCACAGCCCGACCAACTGAGGAGACCAGGTGGTGCCCTCAAAGTGGCAGGACACTCTCAAGTGCCTGAAAGTAATCAGACCACAGGAGGAGCGGCTGCAGGCCCAGCTGAGCTTCCTGGTGTTCCTTGGGAAAGGGGAAGTCTAAAACCCTGGAGAAGCAAAAGGAGAGGAGTCGACTCACCACCACATGACCATTGCAGAGGATGGAGACATTCCCCAAACTGAGAGGGACATGGATTTGTGAGCACTCTTAGTGGCTGAAATCCACAGGGGGAAACTCCTGCAGCAGGAGTGGCAGGCCTGCTGCAGGCACCAGGTTCACCTGGCAGCTCAGTGCCAGAGAAAGCTTGAGCCACAAGCACTCCATCCCATGAGCTGGCACCACAGCTGTGTGGGGATGGGAAACGGGACACGTGGGCGTCTGAGAAGAAATTTTACTTTGTCCACGACCTGCCTGATAAGATGGACTTCCATAGTCCAGCGGGTGATCTTCAACATAGATGCAGCCAGCTGTCGGCACAGATCGCACTGTTGAGGAGTCCCTCGTGGCATGTAAAGAGCAGATGTTCATTCTGGCTGAGCTGTATCAGAAGAAACCTGAGCGTGTGTACCAGCTGTCCTAGGAGAAGATGGAGAAATGGAGAGGGCTGTGGGAGCCGTTGTCACTCCTCACAGGGGAAGACATGGACAACGGGCTCCTGATGCCAGCACAGGCTGAGTCTCCTGTCACTGCCGCCGCTTTGGATGACTCCAGGCTCCAGGGCGGGCGAAATGAGGGAGGAGAAGAAAGGTTTTAAAGAATTGCCACTTCAACACAGTGTGGAAACTACCAGAAGGGAGATCAAGATTCCCAACCCCATAGAGGACTCCCCCACAAAGCACATCCTGCCGCAGCTGCCCCACATCCAGAGCTACCCACAGCTCATGGGCTCAGTTGAGGAATGGTCCCTCCCTTTATTCTGTAGACTGATGTAGATGATGACTACGTGACATGATGATTCTCCAAAGCGTCAGCAGCCACCATAAGTAGGTGGCCAGGTGGCCTTCTCTCAGGCCTCCATCTGCTGGGTCATGGAAAGGGTAAACTGCGGGTTGGGTAGGGCAAAGGCTGCTGGGAGGTGGCCCATATTCAAGGGACATCTATTGGTGGCCAGGGAAGAGGCCCATGCTATGCTTATCACAAAGAAGAAATTGTTTTCAAAGGGAAAACAAGCCTCTAATAAAGATTTGTTCTTTCAGTCCTGGAGCTTGAACTCAGGTTCCTGAGCTCTTTGTCTCATGGCTAGCACTCTACCACTTGAGCCACAGGGCCACTTCTTGTTTTCTGATGGTTCATCAATGATAAGAGTCTCACACACTTTCCTGCCCAGGCTGGCTTTGAACCATGATCCTCCAGATCTCAGCTTCCAGATTAGCTAGAATGACAGGCATGAGCCACCAGTGCCCAGCTTTTGATACCTTTTGAAGGCATCTTGGCGAGTCTGTAAAAGGAGACCTAAAGGGCCTGGATAGACCTTGACCCAGTCAAGGATCTGGGTGGGGGAAGGCTGACCTTCTAGCCATTCTGTTCCCCAAAATTAAAAATGCCAGGTGGTGTTGGATGCATCAAACAAGGCCAATAGCCACCAGACTCAGTGGGGAAAAGGTAGAGAATACCCAAAGATTTCAGTGTAGAAATCCTTGATTTTGCATGCATGTGGTGTGTGCGCGTGTGTGTGTGTGTGTGCGCGCGCGCGCGTGTGTGTGTGTGTGTGTGAACTCAGGGCCAAGGCTCTATCCCTGAGTTTTCTTGCTCAAGACTAGTGCTCTGCCACTTGTGCCGCAGCCCCACTTGCTTTTCAATGGTTAATTGTAGGTAAGTCTCAAGGACTTTCCTGTCCAGGGTGGCTTCAAAGCGTGATGGGAGCCCCAGGGAAACAAGAGTAAATACAACTGATACAATCCTTATGGTGGACAAATCCTGCCTCCTCGTGGCTAGAGGTGGAACATGCATCCCTCTGCCATCATGGAGGACTATCGTCCTCTAGAGTTCAATTTGGGAAAGTGACCAGGGCCAACCTGACTTTCGCTCACCCTGAGTGATGATTCCAGAGCAGATCTGTTCCACCCTAGGCCAAGAGAGCTCCAGTAGGCCCTGCTCCTAGGGGCACAAGGAAGTGAGAAGTCAGCTCCAGGGCCAGCTAGGAGCCTTTGCCCATGGACACCCCAACTTGGCCTTCCTGATTACCATAAGGCCTGTCAAAGAACAACCCCAAAAAAAACAAACCAAAATTGGATCTGTGAATCAAAGTGGTAGAGCTCTAGCATTGAACCAAAGAGCTCAGGGACAGGGGCCCCAAGCTTTGAGTTCAAGACCCCCAGCTGACCTTCCCCCATAAAACACACATTAGCTAAATGTGAACTAGTAGGATTTGTGAAGTGTTTCTGAAGAATGATGATACTGCAGAATGCACCCGAATTCTAATGACAACTGAACTTGTGACATACAGGTATGTGCTGAGTCCTTCACAGGGTGCTGTTTTCTGAGTCCTTCCCACATAGGGCGTTTTTTCTGAGTCTTCAAAAACCATTCTGTGTGCTGAGTCATCCCAAAGGGTGCTATGTTCTGAGTCCTTGAGAAGAGTAGGCTGTGCTGGATTTTTCAAAGGGTACTGTGTGCTGAGTCCATTACACAATGTACTTTATGCTGAGTCCTTCAAAAGTGTGGGATGCTAATTCATCCCAAATGGTGTTATGTGCTGACCGCTTGAGAAGGGAGGGACAGGTGAATTTTTCAATGGGTGCTGTGGGCCCATTCCTTTCACAGGGTACTTTTGCTGAGTGCTTCAAAGAGGGCTGTGTGCTGAGTTATCTCAATGGGTGCAATGTGCTGCATCCTTGAGAAGAGAGGATGAGGTGAGTGCTATGTGCCGAGTCCTGTAGACAGTGATCTGTACTGTCTTTCAAATAGCGGTGTGTGTTGAGTTCTTCCACAAGGTGGTATGTGCTGAGTCCTTCAAAACTGTGCTATGTGCTGAGTTTTTCAAAGGGTGCTGTGCACTGAGTGTTTTACACAGGGTGCTACATACTCAGCCCTTCAAAGGGTAATGTGTATGGAGACTTAACACAGGATGCTATATGCTGAGTCCTGGGAAAGGGTGCTACGTGCTGAGTTTTTCAAAGTGTGCCATGCACTGTGTCCTATACACTGCATGCTATGGATTCCCTCCTTCAACGGGTGCTGTGTACTGAGTCATCCCAAAGGCTATTATATGCTAAGTCCTTCAAAGGGCACATTGTGCTGAGTCGTTTACTCAGGGTGCTTTGTGATGTTTTTTGAAGTATGCTGTGTGCTGAGTCATCCAAAAGGGTGCTATGTTCTGAGTCCATGAGAGGTAGTTTTCCCCAACAATCTCTCTCAGTCTCTCTGTCTCTCAGTCTCTCTGTCTCTGTCTCTGTCTCTCTCTGTCTTTCTGTCTCTCTCTCTCTCTCTCTCTCTCTCTCTCTCTCTCACTGGGTCACTGTGCATGTGCTTGATATGTGGAGTGGAGAGGCTTGGAGGAGAGTCTCCTCTTATCGTGGGGCTGAGGGGAGATTCGATCCCCTGAGCAAGTGCTAGGGTTGGTGGAGAGTGCTGAGTTGAGGTGAGGCTGTAATTCCCATGGCCTGGCAGCCTTAGGGCCCAGTCAGGGCTGCTCTTGTGGGCAAGGGTAGGGGGCAGAGCCAAGGGGAAGAGGGGACTGGGCCGAGGGGAGGAGGAGGCAGGGCTCAGGGACCTCACTGTGGAGGCAGCAGTGGCCAGGATCTCACAGGGGCAGGTGCGCATACACAAAGGGTGTGAGGCGGCCCACGAGAGAAGTGGAGGTAGAGAGAGAGAGCAGAGAGTAGCTAGGACAGGCACGAGGGGAAGTGGCTTCACATGCTCTGTTCGTGGATCAATAGAAAAATAGCCAAAATGAGAAAAAGGCAACAAATGTACAGCCAAGAAGAATATAGTTAGAATAAAGGTAGAGGCAATAAAGGTGCAGCCAAGTGTATAGGAAGCCTTGAACCAACACCCCCTTCCTGCAGGCATGCTTCCATGAAGCTTATGCTTTGTCTGGCATGATCTCTCATGCAGATTCAGCAGGAGGTGTCATGGAAATTCTTCCTTTTTTATTTTTTATTGAAGATCATGAATGTCTTGGTTCACAGAAGAGACAAATCTAAAGATCATCTGGAAAATGACTGGAAATATAAGAATAAGAATTGGGTGTATTGATCTGACAATGGCAATTATAATTATTACATGAATCCAATCCAGAGGATTGAGGGCCTCCACGTTATGCTTAAATAATGCTGCCAAAGATTGTAAATTTTTCACATCTGAATGAGCTTTACTAACTGCTGTAATTTTGTCCTGTAAAACCTCCATAACATTAGAGATATCTTTATCTATCCAAACCCCTAACAAATGGTTTTTGGTGGCATTCCAATTAAAAGAAAATTTATATTTTAGAGCAGTAACACAGATATATTTAAAACTAGCCTGACATTTACCTAAGAGTTGTGTTTTTAAATTTTGAACTTCCTGACCTATAGACAGAACCACTTCCTCCAGAGCATTTATTTTCATTTCTAACTTTTTATCTATAATTTATTGTTTTACTAGGGCTAATGAAATATTTTTGCTTAAATAAGTAACAAAACGAGCAGTGTTTACTTCATTTATTAAGGCTGCTGTAGAAATCACTAAAGAGCTAATTATTGTTATTAAAGCACTTATTCCTAAAATCAAGGCCGCAACAAAGCCTTCTGGCTGCAACATAATATCCAGAGATTTCAACATTTGTAAAGCAGAATTTTTAAACCAAGGGTCATTTTATAGATCTACATGTAACATTACATACGAAGGTCTTTTTAAAATAAAAATTACAGAATATGTTTTACCCAGAGAAGAAGTAAAACAATTAGTAAAAATAAAATCTTTACAGCTAATATAATAAGATTTCCCTTGATTAATAATGATTAAATTATCTAGTTTTCCAGCTAAAATTCCCATAGGATAACCCACACATGCTCTTACCCCAATTGCAGTACTCTTAGTTTCCTTGGGCTTTTTCAGTAAAATCATGGTTTTTGCTGCAAAAATTCTGAACAAATCCAGCTGAATGCCCGTTTTATTGTGAAAGGGACAGTGACTAACCAAAATGGAAGCCACCCACCCTGGAGTGAGCCATCTTTTCAGGGGTTCCCCGTGCGTATCAGGAGCATAGCCATTAAACTTTGATGAATTATGTTTTAAGTAGCAGGCATAATCATAATCGGGGTTAGCAATGGAAAAATCAAAAATACTATCTGGTGCCCAATAGGATTATAAAAAAGAGGCCTTTTGAAATCCACATTCCCACCATTTTGGTGAGGTAATTAGTGCATCCCCAAACTGATCCTTGTCATGATATTTTCGTAGGCAGTTACCTAAATGTATATTCCTCTTGGGAATGAAAAAGGATTCATTATAAGTATGAAAGTCTAATGTCATCATGCCAATTTCCCACATCAATCTTTTTTTGAACTTTTTATCATTGGATTGATCAAGGGCATCAGTCAAAAAAGTTCTATAGTTTATAGGCAAACACCCAGGGAGATTTTCTCCTGATAGCGTTATACAAATTGGAGTTTTATCTGTCATTCCTTCATAATTAATTGTTTGAGAAGTCATATGAGAATTAGAATAGTCCTCCAAACCCCCTAGCAGGTCACTATTATTTGTCATTACTTAAATCTTCATCCCTCCCATCGCACGGGATATAGAAGAGGAGGATTAGGAACATATGCCCTGTATTGTTCTCCTGAAACAGACACTGACTGCATAGCAATAATGGCAAGCATAGGAACAAACATATTTTCAACTGTGATAGTCTTTCCCGTAGAAACCACAATCTCCTCCGCAGAATGGGTGATCTTCTTAATTTGTTACCAGGTTGGTGGTTGAGCTTTTTTTGTTGTCTTTGCCTGTTGAGGAGAAAGGTGAAGACTTTTGAGCTTCTGCATCGTTTTCTTCATTTGCATCTTCTGTTTTTGTTTTTGTTTTTGTTTTTTTGTTTTTTTGTTTTTTTTGTTTTTTTTTTTTTTGCTGGGTTTCTCTTATCTTTGTAGAGGCACACGAGTCGGTTGAGATTCCAGATGGGTGACTCGGCATCCTGTGGAAACACACATGTATACCCTCTTCCGGAGGTGATTAATATATCAGGCCCTTTCCAGGTGCCTGTGAGCAAATCTTTCCTTTTAACTTTTGGCTGAACTTTAAATCCAATTTCGCTCCAATGCTTTTGCATAAGTGTAAGTTTTTGTTCATTAGTATTAAGGTGATTAATTACAAATAAAGCATGATGGTTTCTCTAGTTAATAAGTCAGCCATCATATTTCCAAATGAAAGAGGTGGGAAACCGCCATCTATTCCCTATAATGTAAGCTGGACCAAACTTAGTCATAACTGTTGTGGGAATCTTTCTTTTCCTTTTATTATCAGAGGTCCCTTTTTCTATAACTCTCTGTGCTTTTGGGATAACTCCTTCTGGTTTAGTTTAATTCATTAATTCTGCCTATTGTAACATATCTGGAAATTTTATATTTCTATATTTACTATGAGGGAGCCGTAAAACTGCTTTTGAAGTTGCAGGAGTTTCTGGAGGCAGCTTCCCATCAGATGATATATTGATTGGGGAATTGTCCACATCTAATCTTTGGTCCTAGTCTTTATTATATAGAGAAGCCGTCTCTATTGGACTGGAAAGAAACAACATGCTCTGTTCACGGATCAATAGAAAAATAGCCAAAACAAGAATAAAGGCAGCAAATGTACAGCCAAGAAGAATATAGTAAGAATAAAGGTAGAGGCAATAAAGGTGCAGCCAAGTGTATAGGAAGCCTTGAACCTACACCCCTTTCTGCAGGCATGCTTCCATGAAGCTTATGCTTTGCCTGGCATGATCTCTCAGGGAGACTCAGCAGGAGGTAATGTGGCAGATGGGGTCTGCTCTTAATCATGCAATAGGTGTGGGGTAATGAAACAGAACATGGTTCTCTTTCATCATTACCCAATCTCCATGATGAAGGGAATCCTTCACTCTATTCAGTTTTGCAGCTGGGGAAAATGAGGCATGGAGAAGCCAGGTGATCTACTCATGACCCCCAGTGCACAGGAAGCTTGGCCTGACTTCTCTGCCATGCTCCCTAGGACAGTGGGTGCTATGCAGTCCACTTCTTATGTGGGAAGTCCACTGCTTGTCAGTCGTGGGGTTTGAACTCTGGGCCAGGGCACTGTACCCAAGCTCCTCAGATCAAGGCTAGTGCTCTACCACATGAGCCACAGAATCACTTCCGGTTTTCTGGTGGTTCTTTGAAGATAAGAGTCTCACAGACATTCCTGCCTGGGCCAGCTCTGAACCATGATCTTCATATCTCAGCCTCCTGTGTAATTAGGATTATAGGCCTGAGCCACTGGCACCCGGCATAAGTGTAATTTTGTCCTTATTTATCTCTCTGTCTCTCTCTCACACAGGAACTGGTTGAATGGGTGTTGAAGGAGGTGGCCCAGCATCCCTATCTGGCTGGAACCCAAGGTGGTCCTCTCATTCTGGTTGTGGGCTGTGGGTCAGGAGCTGTGTCGGTCACCCTGTTGAACCAGCTTCATGAGGTAAGCCCCTCTGTGCACTGTCTGGACCATGATGGTTATGCATTGTCCATCCCATCAGTCCTTCCCCAAATCCCTCTGCTAGACCATTGAAGGAAATTGGATGAGGAGGCATTGTCCCCCTGCCTAGCACTATCCTGGGCCTCTGACCCTCACCCTCACCTATCTGGTCAGACCCTGGTTATAAGACAATGAAAACACTCAGTGTCTACTATCCTTTGTTAGGGTGTGTCATTTCGGTTAGGGGGGCGGAGTGCAGAAAAAATAACCTAGACCTGAAACCTCCCAGGGGACGTTTGTTCTTGTGACAGAGCCCAGTCATTGCTGTGGATAAGGAGGAAGCCACCATCAGACTGACCCAGAACAATGCTCAAAGATAGGAAGGCTGTTAAAGTATCAAACCCACTCATGTCTGCTTCCCACTCCCAACAATGGGGTGCAGTGTGGGTGGCTCAGCCCTGGGCCTAAGGGATTATAAATGGATGGTGGCGGTCAGGAGCTAGTGGCTCCGGCCCATCATCCTGGCTATTTGGGAAGCTGAGGTCTGATGGTCATGACTAACAGCCAGCCCGGGCAGGAGAGTCCGTGAGATTCTTATCTCCCAAGAACAACCTCCCCCTCAAAACCCACACACAGAAAAGCCAGATTTGGTGTTGTGGCTCAAGTGGTAGAGCCTCAGCCTTGAACAAAAGAAGCTCAGAGATAACCTGAATCCAAGCCCTAGGACTCACAAAATAATAATAAAATAAGTGAACTGTGTATACATTTTATCTGACAACCAAGACAGATGGATTCAGTCTTCACGCTGGTACCTGTAGCCAAAGATAAGGGGCTTCCCTTGATGTTCCCCAAAACTTCTCTTTCTCTCCTTTATCTGTCCAAGTTCGGTTGCAGGGCATAATTCAGATCATCCCCCTGGATGTGACCTTAGGTACCTTAGGATGTGACCTCCCCCATTCGTCTTCCTTGGGGTGACTATTCTGGATGCACTCCCTGCTGGAAAGATGTGGTACCGGAGAGATGGGGGTAGGTATCCCCGACAGACTCCCACACACCCACACCCACACACCCACACACACCACTAGGCCTACTCAGACTAGCCTTTTCCAAAGACACTTTATCTCCTTGGATTAACTGACCTAGGAGAGGATCTTGATCCCCTGAAACTGATTACTTTAACTTGGGCTTGCTAGTTGAAAGGGGAGCAATAAAATAATAGCCTTTGGTGCCCGTCAACCGGGGCTAAGGCTCACACTGTCATCCTAGCTACTTGGGAGGCTGAGATCTGAGGATCACAGTTTAAAGCCAACCATAAACTAGAAAGCCTGTGAGACTCTACTTTTCATGGAACCACCAAAAAGCCTGAAGTGGAGCTGTGGCTCAAGTGGTAGAGCCCCAACCTTGAGCACGAAAATTCAGAGACAGCTCCCAGATCCTGAGTTCAACCTCACACAAAGAAACGGCCCCATCTTCTTGCCACAGACTGCCTGAGCTTCGAGGGCCCTATCTCGGAGTGTGGTACAACACCTGTCCCTGGGTGGTGTATCAGTGCCTTCAGAAATCCGGTGGTGGAGCCCTTCCCCTTTGTGCATTCTCAACCCACACTGGACGGAAGACAGGGTGTGATAAGGCCAGAAGCCTGCAGAGCAGAGAGGTTCCAGCTCTGCCAAGGTGATCAGAACGGGCTTCTTAGAGACATCACTTGAAAAGGGGGTCTTGCTTAACAAGGAGGAGCTGACAGGAAGCACAGAGAGCAAAGTTGCAGCAGATGATGGAGAACATAGCAGAGCGTGTTCATTTCCAGCCAGGACTGTTGGTGGGACACATGGTAGAGATGTGCAAGACTGTCTGGAGACAGGCCCGATGGGTCACAGAAGAACAGCTATGCAGGGCTGGGATTGTGTCTTAGAGGTAGAGGGCTTGCCTAGCATGCAGGAAACCCCGGGTTCGATTCCTAGGTCCTGCATACACAGAAAATGTCAGAAGTGGCACCGTGGCTCAGGTGGAAGTGCTCACCTGGAGCCAAAGAAACTCGGGGATACCACCCAGGCCCCAAGGCCAAGCCCAAGGGCTGTCAACATAAAACAGCTCTCCAAGGGACCTTGGTGACCGGTGGATGGCTATGCCCTGTAGCTCTTAATAGATCATGCATGCTTTGTGTTTCCTTCTTTGACAGAAGTGAGCTAGACACTCCTTCTGCCCTGGAAACCCTGGACACATTATCAGCAACCCTCCCAACATCTTCCACTGGGACATGGAACAGCTGGCCCCAGAAATTCTCAGGTACTGGTTGATTGGGGCAGGGGGATACAGGGAAGGCACCAGAACTCCTAGTGGGTCTGATCTGTCCTGGACGACCAGGCCATCCATAGGAGGCAAATGGTAGCTTAGACAGGGCTAGTGATGTGGAGGGGGCCCTTTAATGCCCATGGCCCCACCCAGATTCTGAGCTTCCCTTTGCTGTCCCTGAGGGAGGTAGAGGGGTGTCCAGGTGGTAACATCTAGAGGAGGACAAGCTGGAAATTCTGAAGGACAAGACACCTTAAGCTGTGTGCAGGTGGCTCACACCTGTCATCTCATACCTGTTATCCTGGCCACTCGGGAGATTGAGATCCAGAGGATCTCATTTCCCAGCCCAGGCAAGAGAGTCCCATGAGAGCCTCATCTCCAATCTGCAACTGGCAGTGGTACTGTGGCTCAAGTGGTCGAGCACTGGCCTTAAGGAAAATTAGAATTCAGAGACAGTACCGAAGCCCTGAGTTCAAACCCCGCAACCAAAATTCAAAGAAAGGAAGGAAGAAAGAAAGACACCCCTTCCTTGCTTGCAAGAGATGTTGAAGTAGTGATGTTGCTGTGGTTGGGAGACCAGGTGCTGGCCTCACTGTACAGACATTTCTAAGAACTCCCCATGTTTGCCCCAGTGTGAAACCACAGTAGGATGGATGGTGCCTTACCAAGAACTCTATAGGTCGTGGCCTGTGGCAGGCAGGGAGTGGGTGAATGGGAGCAGGGGTGGGATATTAGGGTCAATTATACGCTCTCCATCCATGGAAGAATGGTTTTGGATGCTGGTGTCAAAGTCTGAACTGAAGGGTTGCATGTGGTTTGTGGCATGACCAGATGGGTTTCCCCTGGGTCTAAGAAGGTGGCTGAAGCCAGGCGCCGTTGGTGGCTCACACTGTGTCATCCTAGATACTCAGGAGGCTGAGATCTGATTGATGATCGTGGTTCAAAGCCAGCTTGGAAAGGAAAATCTGTGAGACTTTATCTCCAGTGAACTACCAGAAAGCCAGAAGTGGCACTGTGGCTCCAGTGGTAGAGGGCCCACCTACAGCTGAAGAGCTGAGGGATTGTGCACAGGCCCAGAGTTCAAACCGCATGACAAACCAAAAATAAGGTAGCTGAGATTTCTGCATAGTCGTGTGTACATTTAGGAAATTCCAGGCTGTGTTATGAGCCATTCCAGATGTGTGAGAGGCCATGAGTTTTGTCTTCAGTTGGTCTGAGGATAGTAGTACCATCTTCTTGGGGGTGGGATGTTCAGATTGCTCAGGGACTTCTGAGGCCTTGGGCTACTTGTGTGTGTGTGTGTGTGTGTGTGTGTGTGTGTGTGTGTGTGTGTGTGTTTCCCTCTTCTTTCTCTGTCCACTTCCTGGGTGCCTGTTTGACTCTTTCTGCCTCAGATGGTGCCCCTCCTCCATGCCGACCTTGTGCTTTAGCACCCTATCAAGGTCAACAAAGAGTCCTAAATTGCCAGAGGCCTGCATTTCAGCGTTACTTTGAGACCCAAGTCTGGCCTGTCCAAATCTTTGGGCATCTCCAGGGGATTCTGGGCCAGCAGGGCTGGCTGGCATAGGGTCTCCCCTGCCTCTGTGGGTCCTTAGTCATTCGATGTCCTGTTCTTTTTCTCAGCTGGGCCTCTGGCTGCATGTCCCTCTCTTTAGGCTGGCAGTGAAGTGGAGAAAAGGGGGTTTCTGGTGGCTCTGGCCAACTTGAGCTTGATATCTGACGGAAGGCTGCCCATGCAAGGAAGGTCCGGGGATACATGGGAGGTGAGGCCAAAGTGGCTTAGAAGTATCCGTTGGTGTCTAGGAAATGTCAACGTAACTTGTCGCAGGAAAGTCTATCTTCCTGCCCCAGCTTGGTCTCTCAGGTCGTTCTAGAATATTCTGGATGACCAGAATACAGAGGCACAGACTTTAGATTCTACGTACAGGGAACTGGGGCATGAGAAACTGGTATGGCCAATACCTCAATGTTCTGGGGCATTAGCCTTGACCTGGCTATGCCTCTCTTGTTAAAAGTTCTCTTAATCCAGTGCTGGCCACACACCGGCCACTTGTGGCAGTGCTATAAAAGTGGCAGGAGTGGAAGTGAGATCAAGGGGTGACCGAAATCTGGATTTATGGCCTGATTGGGGGTGAGGTGGAGGCAAAGTGTGTCTGTAAAAAAAAATCTTAGGGCTGGAACTCAGGGCCTAAGCACTTTCCCTGAGCTTCCTTTCTTCAAAGCTAAAACTGTGTCACTTGAACCACAGCTCACCTTTCATCTTTTTTAGTAGTTTACTGGAGAGAAGAGTCTCACATACTTTCCTGCCTGGGCTGGCTTCAAGCCGCCATCCTAAGAGCTCAACATCGTAAGTAGGTAGGATTGCTGGTATGAACCATTGGGACCTCCTAAGGATGTTGTTGTGTGTGCTTTTTTGTGCATGAGTGTGTGTGTGTGTGTGTGTGTGTGTGTGTATTTGCGTGAGTGTGTGTGTATGTGTGTGTTCGTGCGTCTACCGAGGCTTGAACTCAGAGCCTATGTGGTATCCTTTAGCTTGTTTGCACAAGGTTTGTGCTCTACCACTTGAACTACAGTACACATAAGCTCCCAGCAGCCCCTGACTGTGTCTGGGCCATGGCAGTAAGTTCCATGGGACCTGCCCCTCCATCCGTGCACAGGGCCACAGGACCAAGGGAAATGTCACTATGGATGCTCTTTTATAGTCGGCCCACGACTGAAGAACTTCATTGGACCTCAAGCACTGGTGAGCCCTGGAACTCCAGGGATAGCGAATGCTACAAGCACCAGCCAGCCGGCTCTGGATTCCTGAACCCACAACTCTTTCATGAGCCCAACTCAACACCCACCGGAGGTGTGCCTGACAGATTTGCACTCTTATGATATCTACATGAGTAGGCTTTACCTGCCATGCCACCTTCTGCCGCTCCTGGCCCAGAACCGTGGTCTGAGACATTGATTTACTGCTCAGACCCACACTGCACACATGACAGATTTCATTCTGATGAGCCAGACAATGACCTCCATGCCCCAAGGCTGGACACTTCCCTGATAATGTGGCTCAATCTGTAGGCAAAAGCCTCCAAATGGGCTGCTCTCAAGACTTGTAGAATACCTAGACATTGGGAGAAACTCAGGGGCCCACTGGAAAATACTCTGCTTAGAACCACTAAGTGAGATCCAAGCAGGCCAGGTGTTGGTCATGGGTTGCTGTCACCTAGCTTCAGCTTACCACTTGAGCCAGAGGGCCACTTCCAGGTTTCTGGAGTTTCAGAGTCCCCGGACTTTCCTGCCTGGGCTGGCTTTGAACCGGGACCCTCACATCTCAGCCTCCTGAGGAGCTAGGAGGACAGGCATGAGCCACCAGTGCCTGGCTGATCTGGCCTTTCACAAAAGTCGACTAGGAGCTCCTGAAAGCTTTTCTTTATTTTTTTTTTTTGCCAGAACTGGCCTTGAACTCAGGACTGGGCTCCGGTCTCCTAACTTTTTCCCTTGAGGTTGGCACTTTACCACTTGAGCCATAGCACAATTTCTGGCTTTGGGTATTTCACTGGCAAGAAGAGTCTCACTAAGTTTCCTCCTCTGAGCTGGCTTTGCCCCACGATCTCTGAACCCAGTCTCCTGAGTAGCTAGGATTTACAGGAGTTGAACCACTGTTAACATTGGGCTAGAAGCTTTTCTTAAGCAAGAGTTCTTCCCTGCATTTGCCCTGACTCCTCAATGCAAAGGATGCCTGAGTGTCAGGAGCTGTGAAAAATAGGCTTCCAGCCACAAGAAATGGCTGAGGTCCATGGTGAAAAGTCATGCTAATCTTCCCCCTGGGCCTCATTCTGGGACCCCATCCTCTTCCCTCCCAGTGACTCAAGTACAAACCTTGACCCAGACTCACATGTCCTGCCAGATTTGTCTGAAGCCACAGAACCTCCATTCCACCCACACCACCTGCTCTACACCACACCTCAAGACCTTTGCCCATGTTGTACCTTCTGCATTAGGCTCTCTATCCTGTTTCACGCCTTAGAACTTCTGTGGAATTTTGGCACTGGTTATATCACCTGCTGGAGCCAGTCTTCCCTTCCTTTTTCCCTCGAGATATGGAAATTGTGCAGGCTAACTGGCAAATGCTCTATCTTGGTGTGTGTGTGTGTGTGTGTGTGTGTGTGTGTGTGTGTGTGTCTGTGTGTGTGTCTGTGTGTCTGTGCCAGTCTTGGGGTTTGAATTCATGGCCTGGACACTATCCCTGAGCTTTTGTGCTCAAAGCTAGCACTCTACTCCTTGAATCCCAACTCTACTTCTGGCTGTTTGGGTGTTTAATTGGACAAAATTGTTTCATATAGACTGTCCTGCTTGTAATTGTGATCCTCAGAACTCAGCCTCCTGAGTAGATTACTGGGGTGAGCCACAAGCACCTGCCCTCTACCTCTTCCCTCTAACCTCGGCCCTCCTGAGTCCCAGAAGAATATGTCTCACCATGCTCCCTTTTATTTTTTGCCAGTGTTGGGGCATGAACTCAAGGTATGGACATGTTCCTTAGATTCTTTTGCTCAAGGCTAGTCACAGTGCCACGTTTGGCTTTTTCTGTTTGTGTGGTACTGAGGAATTGAAACCAGGGCTTCGTGCCTATTAGTTAAGCACTCTACCGCTAAGCCATATTTGAAGCCCAAGGCTGACTTGTAATAGGAGTTATGAGGGTAGGATTTATTGGCTTACCCTTTGGCATAGAAATCGCTGACTATTTCATAACGTTGCCAAGATTTGGGACCAGTCAATGACTCGGCAATGAGGAATGATGAATGAGTGAGAGCCACTAGGCCACAGAGGCCTAGGCTCACATCCTACAGAGGGATAGAGAATATAGATCCAGAAACTTCGACCACTCCTGGAGGCAGTGGCTGGCTGCTTGGTGTCCCAATGGGACACCTCAGCTAGAACATATTGCATCCATTGCACACACCAGCCTAGGCAAAGCCTTCGGGGCTTCAGTTATTAAATGGCAGAGGGATGCTTTGTTCAAGCTGCCAGCTCATACTTAGTACTCTCTGTGGGCTTGTCCCAGCCGGCCCAGGGGCTTCTGGGCATGGGCAACCTGCTGAATGCCCATCATCCATACATCATCCATGCATACACAGAGACATGGAGTTACTGCTCCCTTTTTTTGGGGGGGGGGATTGCAGGTATGGGGTTTAACTATGAGCCTAGGCCTTGTCCCTTAGCTAATTTTGCTCAGGGGAAGCACTATGCAACTTGAGCTACAGCCCCACTCATGGTGTTATTTTTTTCCTGTGATCTCTTAGAAATAAGAGTTTTGCCGACTTTCCTGCCCTGGCTGAATTCAAATTGGCATTTGCTACATCTCAGCCTCCTGAGGAGCTAGGATTACAGGCAGGAGCTGCTGACATCTGGGTTTCTTTTCTTCCTGTTGTTCTTTTTTTAATCGTGACAGTCTGAAATCTTCAAGGTGTCATTCCAATGGTTTGCATTCGAAGTAAACTACCCAGTCCTGGAGTTCAAATTCTAGGACTGCTACCCACAAATGAAGGGAGATCCTGACAAACTCATTCCTATTTTTGTGAATGCGAATGGAATGCTATAAAAGAAATAATTAAATTTGCAGTTAATGCATGATTCTATTTTAGAATGCCACACAAATATTATTGGATTTATGTCTTCCATTCTAGCACCATAGTATGATTCCCGAAATGGAAGGATATTGACTAATTTTTAATTAATGCTTTTATAAGTATTCTACCATGATACTTCATTAAATAGTGGCATAATGTAATAACTAATTATTGGTGATAGTATACATAATTGAATATCCTCACATTCCCTCTTTTTCTCTCTATTATATATGTATATATATATATATATGCATATATATATACACACACACACACACACACTCACATACATATCTATCAATGTGTATATTGGGCACTACTCTGGCTTGATCTAAGCTCCTCAGAATTTCCTCACAGCTCAGTTTGCTAGAGGCTGGTGTGCTAAGACTGAGACCCCATTTATGAATTGGGCATTCTAGGCTGTGAGTTAAAATCCCAGCAAGGCCCAAAATTTATTCATGAAGTAAGAAGCCAATTTGACAAATTTTTATCTTTTCTGTGAAAGTCCTGGGTCTCAGTACGATGTATAATCCATATGCAAATATAATCTAGATGAAATGATGTAATAAATGAAGTGTTATATGTATAATACTAAATAAATAAGGGTAATAAACCTTATACGCATTAAACCCATGTATGTAAATAGATCTCATATATGAATATTATGCTGAGGCTTTAATTCCGACCCTGGGAACTGGTCTGAATTTCTTGTCTTTAAGGTCAGTGAGCTTCCCCTTCACCCACAATGCTACAGAGTTACCCAGACTCTGAGTTCAATCCCAGGCCTGCCAGAACAATGATGCAAATTGCACCCCAGAGCCTTATTATTTATTTATTTACTTACTTACTTATTTGCCAAGCACAGGGCTTGAACTTAGGTCTTGGCACCTCTGCCACAGCCAACCCTGGTTTCCTAGGACCCGAGATCAAATCTCAAGGCTGGCAAAAATAATAAGGAAAAGGATTAAATTGAGAAGTTCAAGAAGGTGGTTTTACTTTTTTTTCCCTTTGAACTGTGACCATCCTGGGTCTAAATGACAAGGCCCAGAAAGTACACATGACCTTGCATTGCTGATGTTTGGTGGGCTATTAGGGAAGCCATAGCCGAAACCGGCAACTTAGACCTGGAGGTCGAATCCTGGGACTGCCACTAATGAATGGCGGCATGGTCTAAGAAATGCATCCCGATGTTACATCCGTACAAATGGAATGTTATAAAAGTAAGAATTAATTTAGTATTAGATAGCTAGCTCACTAGGTAGGTAGGTAGGTAGGTAGGTAGGTAGGTAGATGATAGATAGATAGATAGATAGATAGATAGATAGATAGATAGATAGATAGATAGATAGGCGATCTGGTCTTAGACATCAGGAGGAAAGAAAGAAACAATTCCCAGTCTTGAGACCTTCTGCAGTGCTCTAGGCCACCAGCATCGCCATCACACACCACAGAGCAGGAAGACTGTCCCTATCCCACTTCTCAGGCATCAGAAGAGCCAAGAGGGCAGAGCCAGGTTCTAACTCAGGTGCTTGGAGATAGTAGAGAAAGGGCCCTGCCTCTCCTTGGAGTGGGGATTTGCATTAATGATGTGGAGAATGAAGGAAGGAGAATGGACTGGAAGAGGTAGAAGAAGGGCCTTCAAATCTGACAGAGAGTCAAAAACCTACTTCCTAAGATCAGAGAGTAGGGTTTTTCTACTCTGTTCCTCCCCTCTCCCCCATGAAACTGGCTCTCTATTATTAACGTAAAGATACACTGAGGCTCCCTTCACCTGAGGAAAAAGGTTAATTAGTCAGTGTTTGAAGAGGCTGAGAAAAGCCTGCCCCTGGTGTAACTCTAACAAATGTTTGAGGTTTCCTCTTTGCAGGCTATGCCTGGAATGAATAAAGTGGTTTTGCAGCTCACTTCCCTGTTGAGTGTGTACATTCTGCCTCCTAATCCTGCAGGCCTAGGTCTCTTCACCAAGCCCGGCTTTTGAAACTGTTTTCTGTCCTTCAAATTCAGTGTTACACTGGAGTTCTTCCTGCTAACAGGGCTAAGGCTTGGATCCTGAGAACTTCATTTGAACCCAGGATGGGTCAACAATGTTTCTTTCCTGTTTCTATAGCTTGAGAACTCTAAGAACATTTAGAGTGCAAGTAACCTCTCATCACCAAGGGAAACACACAGGAATCTCTTGAACTTCTGACCTTTCAGAAGTGGAAGTCAGAGTGTCCTAGACTTTCCTGCCCTGGCTGGCTTCACCCTGTGATCCTGAGACCTCAGTCTCCTGAGCTAGAGTTATGGGCCTGAGCTACTGGTGCTGTGCTAGGTTCAGAACTGTAATGACATTGACAATATAAGTCAAGTGCTTATCACAAAGGGCTTGGGGAGCATATTATGCCTTTCAACATTGGACCTTTCAGAACTCTGTAGGACACAAGGTTATAATGTTAGAGTCTGAGAGGCTGGACATATGGATCTGCTATACTTGAACCTTGAGCCCTGACTCCAACTCTGATGTATATCAATGTTCATTTTCCAGAAAATGTTCTCATAATTAGCAAATTGGAAAAGTACTTTGATTATCCCTCACTCTTTTTCCAGTTGTTTTTCTCATACTGAAGCCTGGGTGCTCTCCCTGCACCCTTCAGCTCAAGGCGAACACTCTACCACTTGAGCCACAGTGCCATGTGAGGTCTTTTGGTGATTCATTGGAGATAAGAGTCTAACAGGCTTTCCTTGTGTAGGCTGTCTTGGAACTGTGGTCTTCAGATCTCAGTCTCCTGAGAAGCTAGGGTTCCAAGAGTTCCCCACCAGCAACTGGCCTATTGTTTTTGCCAGTCCTGGGGCTTGATCTAAGGGTCTGGGTACTGTCTCTGAGCTTCTTTTTCTCAAGGCTAGCACTCTATCACTTGAGCCACTTCACAGCTTCTGGGTTTTTCTGAATATGTGGCACTGAGGATTCAAACCCTGGCATTCATGCATGCTGAGCAAGCTCTATACCACTCAGCCACATTCCCAGCCCCACCCTTAAAATTTTATCCCTCAACTTGCCTATCCTCAAGAAAAGGCTTCTGATTATAAATCATCTAAAGGAATCCCTATAGTAAGTTGTCAAAAGATAACTAAGACAAAGCTCATACTTGGGAGAGACTCTAAACATGTGATGACTGTGACTAATGCCTCCATTTAATTATGTATCATGTTTCAATATTTAATATAGTATTAATGAATAACAAGTCAATGATCTGATTTATTGTGTATAATTTTATACTAGATGTACAAAACATAATAAATATTATGTGTATAATAATATTAAATACAATAAACTATAAAATGAATAAAATAAAATAAATACAAAATCAATAATTATAATAATCAATATATAATATTCATGCATATGTACATATATATCATATATTACACATGTATAGAAATATTTTTTACATTGCAGGGCCTCAATGCAGGCCCTGGGAACTCTAGCTTGAATTTCTTTTCCTCAAGGACAGTGAGCTTCCCCTTCACCAATGGAGTAAAAGAGTTACCCGGAAATGAGCTCAAATCCCTTCAATGGCAGAAATACTGGCTCCAATTCCAAGACAATGACTTAAAATTTTTAATGGAAGCACTTATGTTTATTCAGTTCCATACTGAACATTAAAAAAAAGCAATGTAGAATTTTGTACAGTTATTCAGATATCCTTCCCTTACCCCCAAAGTGCTTCTTTGAGCACTACATTATTTATGTATGTTTTCTATTGTAAAAATGTTGTACAGAGGGGTTACAGTTACATTAACAAAGTAATGAGTACATTTCCTATTGAGCATTGTTGCTTCCTTCTTTGTTCTCCTCCTACCTGTTTGATCTTCATGTGTCCCGCGGAAGATGAATGGGGTCCGTGGAAAGGTAAGTGTGCTGCTGGCCATTCGCCAACCTCCCGTAGCCCCGGAGACAGTCAGATGCAGCAGGGAGTCAAGTCAAGCAGGAATTCGTTTACCACCATGCAGCAAGCAATTTTTAAAGCAAAAAACCACGTGGCATGGAAGGGGAAGAAAAGGAACCAACCAATCACTGTAGAGGTCATCCTATCATGCACCTAAGCTTTCTGTACTTTCTCTGCTGTCTTTCGTGCTATATAACTACAGACGTCACTGTTCCTGGTTGTGGTACACAGTCAGATTTTAGCATAAACAACTCCGACTCTGCCCACTCAACTGCCTCTCAGCGCCACCTTTGCTGTCCATGTGCCCTACAGATTCCCCCTTTTATAATGGCAAACCCACCTCTTTGCTGAGGTTCAGGTCAGGGCACCTCCTATGAGGTTCGCCCAATTGGCACCTCCTCTTTCCGTGGTTCACCTAAAGTATGGAGTAATCTTCAGCACTGAGCTTATCATAATAGACACAGAGAGCCATGCATTGGATCTCTTGGTCTCCACCCTTTCCCATATAACTGCAACCCCCACATCCTGCTCATCTCCCAGTTAGTTATCCTTTTTCCCTCCTCAGTAAAGTTAATAAACGTCAGCCCCACCACAGTTAGAAATGTCCGAAGCAGTTCGATTACTTCTGGGACATATATAAAGTCACTATCTTATAAGGTTGACCTCTTTAAAGCATGGGAGCAGCCTGGATATTGGGGGTACCACACATGAGGCACAGTGCATCCTCGTGGGCCCCCTTGGTAAAGGGGGTCTCAATCTCCAACATCCCAGGATCCTCTAGCCAGGTCAAAGATGTCAAAATGCAGCTCAGGCCACCAGGTCGAAGGGACAGCATCTCTTTTGGTGCTGTTGATGATTTCTCCATTTGATCACTGCCCAGGTCACACATTGAGGTTGATGTGGATTCCGTAGGGCCATTGCCAGGACTAGGAGGGTCAGGACAGCCAACAGCTGGAGTATCACCATCTGCAATTGTTAAAGAACGCAAGAGCTTCTCAAGGGCTGATTGCCCTTGGGGATGGTCAGTAATTATCTTTTTAGCTTTCTCTCTTTTAAACACAAGCCTCGACCAGCATAGCCATTTTACTTTCCTCGTTGGTTAGTTTATCCTTGGGCTTCTTCCTGTATAGAAGAAATGGGTAAAACTTAAAGTTCCTGGCTGAGATCCAAATGAGGGCTGTCTCCCCTATGGAAAAAACATATCTGAATCCCCTGCCCATGGTAACTAGGGGGTCAGGTCTGCTCCATTGTTGTGTCAGGGAGTCCTTCCACCTGACTTTCACTTGGGGCTTAGGATTTAGTTGTCACCAGTGTTTCTGAAACCTGGATTCAATTGCCCCTTTTGAAAAATTTAAATGTTAATGGTAAAAAAAGCTATCTGTAACTATATATGGGGGTTAACTCCCATTTCTTTCTATAATTGCTTGGCCTTGGAGATTATAGGGATTTCCTGTATGAGTAATATGCTATCTCTCAAAGAACTATGACATTGCTTTACTAACAAAACAATGTCCATGATAGTTTTAACTTGTGCTACTAGACCCAAGGTGGCAAAGCATTGAAGAAAATGTGCTTCTGAATGTTTAGTTCTTTCTCCTGTATGTGCTGTAGCCCAACATGCTCCTGAATAGGTATATATAGAAACAAATATATATTTAAGCTTACCAAAGGCAGGAAAATGAGTCACATCAGGTTGCCAGAGGACATTGGGTTTGAGGCCTCTGGGATTTACCTCTGGTGGTTGTAGCGGGGGGGGGGGGGGTACTTTTAAGAAGGGCTGGCATGTTTTACGGGTATGTATTATCCTTTTGAGGTCCTTTACAGGAACCTGAGGAAATCTATGTTGAAAACCTCTCCAATTATTGTGGGTTAAATCATGTAAATGGGTGGCCTCTTGTAACATTAAAGCTTGTGGGCCAGTAGCTAACTGGTCTGTCCAATTATTGCCCATGGATAAAAACCCAGGAAGTTTTGAATGCCCTCTCAAATGTTGAATATGAATAAGGGTTCCCCGTCCATCTAAAAGGAACTTAAGGGTGTCCAAAATGGGAAAACAGGGTTTCCATCCAGCTTAATATGTGCCTGGGGAATATGAGGGAGCAAGTTAATCATATAAACTGTCAGAATACAAATCAAGGGGTTTTTGAATGTCCCGAAAGATCATAATTACGGCAAACATTTCTTTTTATTGTGCTGACCCTTGACAAGGTTGAAATCTTTGTTGGCTTGGGGTCTTTTGTTGCTCCTCAAAGGCTGCATACACAGAGCCTGTTTTACCTCCATCTGTAAAAACATGGAAAGCGCCAGGAATAGGTTTAGGAGAAAATAGAGAAGGCATTATGAGGGGAAGTCACCATAACATGACGGTCCATTTAGATGACCCATAATGGCAGTCAATTTGACCTAGAAACCCTTCCAGGGAGAGAGCAAGTTGAGCATTGGCTCAAGTGAACACTCAACGTTTGCCATCCGAAAAGGAAAAACAATGGAGTGAGGGTCAAGGCCATAATGCCTTTGGGATTGGGTCCTTCCCTTGAAAATAGCATCGGCAAGTTGGTCTGCCTGAGAGTACACCTGAGGTGTGCCCCCCAGAGGAGTGTGAACACACTCTAATGGCTCCCCCTCTTTGACTTAAAACTGCAGAAATCAATGTAACACCTGCAAACAACGAGAGGGAAATGGGCTTAAGAATAGAATACCTTTTCAGGGAAGGTTCATACAGGGCTCTTTGGAACTGTAAAAATATTGCCCGATGGCTGCTTGTAATTATAATAACTTCTTGGGGTGTCCTGTCTTTTAGTCTGGTGAATAAGGGCACAAGACTATTTTAGGGATGGGAACCCATGGAAACAGCCAATTGATTTCCCCTAAAAGACTTTGAAGTTTGGTTAGGGACAGAGATGCTGGAATATCCAGCAAAGGCTTAAGGGGGCTGGCCTGAGTCAAGGTAAGGTGGGATCCGAACACCTTAAAGGAGGTACCATTTGAATTTTATTTAGGGCTATGGTAAAAAAAAAACCCTTTTTTAATATGGTGAGAACGTGGGCTAGAAGACCCTCCAGGCGGCCCAGGTCTTGGTGCCCCAGAATTATTTCATCCATGTAGGCATAGGCAAGGGAGGTGTCTGAACCCAGCACAGGCCCTAAAAGTGTGGCCAAGTATTGTTAGCAAAAGGCCAGGCTATTGGCCATTCCCTGTGGCAGCAACGTCCATTCAAACCCCTGATCAGGATGGGAAAAAATTAAGAAAGGGGATGGAGAAGGCAAATTTCTTGCAGTCATCCAGATGCAAGGGGATCAAAAAAAAAACTATCTTTAATATCAATTACAACCAAGGTATATTCTGAAGTGGGAGTCCAGGGCATTCCTCTTAGGGAATTCCTACTAGCTCTATCCTTTCAGTTACCTTATGTATATCTTGGAGCACAAACCAAGCCCGGATGCTTTTTGGATAACAAATACAGGTGTGTTCCAATGACTCACAGAAGGAAGTATGTGCCCAAGTTTTATCTGTTCCTCCACCAAAAGGTGGCGAGCTACAAGTTTAGATTAGGTCAATGGCCACTGCTCCACCCAAATAGGGCTTCTCGGTTTCCACCTAATGGGAGGTACTTAGGGGACAATTGCCTTTAGGATTGGGGGTGCACCCAAGTGGGTCCCTTATGTTCTTCTCTGTACTTATGAAAGTTAAAAAATTCTTTTTCTTAACTCCCTCTAGATCCTGTTTAAGTTTTTGTGATTTTACTCTATCCAGGATATCATCATAGGATGCTCGATGGTCTGTAGTGACCACAGCATCCATTTGTCTTAGCATGTCTTGCCCTAGTAAATTGGCGGTGAGGTTTTTTGTCACTAAAGGGCATATATTTCCCTGCTCTCCATCTAGGCTATTCCATTTCATAGGGCAACCGACTCTTTGGACTGGGATTTGCCCCCTACCCCCAATATCGGGGGTCCGTGTGCAAGCTTCCAGTTCTAGGGAACTTCCTCCTCCCTGAGTATGGTTCAATCTGCCCTCACATCAATTAGGCAGTGAAACTGCTTTACCCCTATGAAAATACACATTTTAGGGTGGAGTCCTTCCCTCAGGGGGATGGTCCAATGGGCCTGGGTCGTCCTGCCATGAGGTTGCCTGGGCCTTATAGCAGAGGGGGTTCCTCCTTGAGCTAATGGGGCTGGAGGATGCCCCTCCCCTAGTTTAAAGGCTTCCCAACTAAATCAAATTTGGATCAACAATCCTTTTTCCAATGGTATCCCTTCCTGCACTTGCGGCAGGGTGTAGGGAGTGGTTTGAACCCCCCTGGCTGGTTGGCAGTGGGTGGAGGGCAGGGGGATTGTTTTGAACAGTCCCACTTAAAGGGGACCTCCTGTCTGCATTTAAAACAAGTCCCTCTCCCTGATGGCCTTGGGGTTCCTTGGCCCTGGGCTGCCAGAGCCTGGGTAAAAGCCTGCAGATGTCTGAGCCTGTAAAGGTAAAGATAGTGATTGGGCCTGGGGCTGTTGTGTTCCACATCCTGGGAGGCCACCACCCATGTGCTCAGGGAACACTCTCTCAATCCCATGCAGGCTGTGTGGTGGTCTGCATTCATCCCTTCCCAAACCAGTAGCTTTACAAACTGATCTCAGAGGTCCCCTGCTGGCGACTTGCGGTGAACACTCTGTTGGACTTGGTCTATAAAATCAGGTAGAAGGTCACCCAGGTTTTGTCTCACTCCTGCTATGGGGAACTTAGTGGGTCCTTCATCCAATTAGTACCACTCGGCAAGTCCGGCCTGCCTCACCTGGTCGCAGTACGGGCCAGTTATTGAGTGATGTCTGTATCTTATTTTTATATATTATATTATTACCAATTATTTGGTATAAAATTATACCTCCATTAATTAATCACAGTAGGAGACTTAATAAAGTATTAATTAATCAATGACCTATATTTATTGCTTACAATCATATACTGGAATGACTAGCTAATTAGTAATTTAATTAGTACATTTCAAACATTGTATTTGTATTCCTATAGATAGGAAGAAGTTTCCTAGATCTTCAGCAGTGTGCACTCCCGGGATCGAACTCAGGGCCTAGGTGTCTGGGTTGGACTCAGGCTTCACTGACAGTCTCCAGCCTTCGAGCATGCAAGGTCATGTACAATTTTCAAGTCAAGTAATTGAGACCCAGGAGGGTCACAGTACTAAGGAAACAAAGGTAAAACTGTTGTATAAAACTTCCTGGTCTTTTCCTCCTCCATTTTTGTTGGTTTGATGGGGTTTTTTTTGTTTTTTGTTTTGTTTGTTTTTTTGTTTTTTTGTTTTTGCTTTTGCAAGAGCTGGGAGTTGAACTTGGGTCTTAGGATCCCTGAATCATCTGTGGGTGTAAAAGCTGCACCCAGCCTAGGGTAATCATGGTTTAAGACACAATAAAATGCTTCCTTGAGTAAAAGGAGCTCAGGGAAAATGTCTAAGCTCACAGTTCAAGCCTCAGGAATTGCCACAAAAAAAGAGCCAGTAACTCCATGTGTCTGTGAATTTATCCATGTATTTGTATCGGTGAACATCCAGATTCTCTATGAAGAAAGGCACCCAGATAGGAAATTTGCTTTGAATAGAAAGATTTCTTAGCACAGAGAGTACTTTCAAGATGGTGCATGTTCCTTGGTTCCCCTCAATATTCCCAGTGTAGCCTGAGGGGTTCTTCATACCCCAGGCTGCTGGAGAAAGTCTGCCTCATTGTTGGAACAGGCAGAGAAAAATCCTCACTCCTGTACACTCTGTAACAAACAATTCATGCAGGGCAATTAGGGAGGATGTGTGTGGGCAGGATCTGAAAGTCAGGAGAAAAAGGCCTCTTTGTACCCCAATGTTGGGTCTTTGTCCATCCCACAAAAGAAGGAAGGGGTCCTCCATCAGAAAGAATGACATTTCCCCATTTGTTAGGAAATGGATAAACTTGGAAAAAATTATATTAAGTGAAGTAAGCCAGGCCCAAAGAAACATAGGTCCCATGGTTTCCCTTATTTGCAATATCTAGTATATGTATGAGTCAAGCAGAAAAGGTCAGATAATGTGATGTTAGAAAAATGAACCCTTAGATATGTATTTTAATGTTTTTTTTCTTTCATGCATTTGTTTCTAACGCATTTATAAGATTATCTCTTTGTTGCTTTGTATGTCCCTCCCCCACAGTATAACCACTGCTTTCACTATATTTGATGTCAGCATAACTTGTGAAGGAGATGGGGAAAAACAAGTCGTTTAAGGATACAGGTGGACCTGTTGCAACATTGAGAAGTACAAGTTGTCAGGTCGAAAATGAGCTTTATAACGTTGGTGGGGGGGGGCGTGGGGAGGATTAGGGGGGAGGCTGGGAAGGGATGTGAAGGGTAAACAAAGATGAGGCTGTTATGCTTGATAAGAAATGTATGCATTATCCTGCCCATTTAATTGTAACCCCTCTGTACAGTATGTTCACTCAACAAAAATTAAATTAAATTAAACAAAAAAAGAAAAACTCTTTTATTAACAGAGAGCAGCCTCTTTTAAAGCCAAAAAGGGCTGGTGGCATGGCAAGGGAGGAAGAGGAACCAATCACTGTCAAGGTCACCCCCTATCATTAACCTGAGCCTTCATGGGCTGGTTAGGCACTGATCGGAAGATCAATTGGGGCCTGCCCAATCTACTCTCTTCCAGCGCCATCTTGGCTGCCCATGTGCTCTACAGTAAATTGGGCTCTGCCCACTCTACTCTCTCCCAGTGCCATCTTTGCTGCCCATGTGCTCTACAGTAAACTAGGCTCTGCCCACTCAACCCCCTCTCAGCGCCATCTTTGCTGCCCATGTGCTCTACACCGCAAGCTATCTCTCCTCCCAGTGCTCTGTTTTGACAGAAAGTCTTCATTTGTGCCATCTCCCGTGGCAGGCCAAGTTCTCTGCACTCATCCTGTCTTTGTAAGCCTATGTTTCAGTGTTGAAACAAACTGCTACCACTAATTCAAGAGTCTTTCTGGCAGACAATTAGGGAGCTGAACTTAATGAAATGATTCATTATTGGCAACGGTGCCTCCGTGTGTGTGTGTGTGTGTGTGTGTGTGTGTGTGTGTGTGTGTGCATACATCAGTCATGGTGCTTGAACTCAGTTCCTAACCACTCTGAGTTTTTCTCCTGTACAAGGACAGCACTCTACCAATTGAGCCACACAGCCATTTCAGGCTTTTTTTTCCCCTAGGGATGTGGTACTGAGAATTTAGCCCTGGGTTTCACACATGCAAAGCAGTCTAATTCTAAGAAAAATTCCCAGTGCTCCACTTCTGGTTTCTTTCTTTCTTTTCTTATAAGTTGGAGGAGTTGAAGTCTGGGCCTGGGTGCTGCCTCTGACCTCTTCAGCTCATGTGTAATGCTCTACCACTTTAGCTACAGCACCCCTTTAGGCTTTCTGGTAGTTTATTGGAAATAACCATCTCAAGGAATTTCCTGCCCAGGTTGGCTTTGGACCGTGATCTGGGATAGTTTTGAACCAAGACCCTCAGCATCCTGAGCAGGCAGGATGATAGACCTCAGCTAAAGACACCTAAGCCTTGACACTTTGCTGCAAGGATGTCCTTGGCTCCACATGGTAGAACGTTAGCCATGAGCCCAAGAAGAAAGTCAGCAACTAGGCTCTGAGTTCAAGGTTCATGATGGAGAAAACAAAACCAAAACAATTTTCTGCAGGAGACAAGTCACTACAGCTCGGTGTATACATAAATTTGGCCTTGCCTTGGGGACATATATGAGCCTCTGCACAATTATCTTACTTCTGTAGCTCTTATAAGGACCAGATGAACCAATATAACTCATGAAGGACTCAGTATATAGGACCCTGTGAAGGACTCAGCACACAGTATCCCATGAACGACCTAGCACTCCTGGAAGGACTCATCACATAGCTGTATTCCACAAACTGTGATTAGAATTAGGGTGCTTTCATCAGTATCACCATTCTTTTAGATACATTTCACAAACCGCACAAGTTCACATCTAACAGTTTAGAAAGGTCTTTTTTGTGGATAGGGTCATCAGCCTCTGGGATTGCACTCATAGGTTGGAGGTACTGTCCTGAGATCTTTTCCTCAAGGCTACATCTCTACCACTTTGAGGCACAGCTTATAGTCTGGCAGACTTCCTGCCAGGGTTGAGTTTTCAACCCACTAGTGTCTTATCTCATTCCCCGAGCAGCTAAGGGTGAGCCAGCAGTGTCTGGTTCCATGGTGCTGGGATGTAGCTGTTAAACTCTGGCTAAGTCAGGTTAGATGCCAACCATCAGCTTCAGATTCCCAGCTTGCTCTGTGATGAGGTATTTGCAGTGTTATCCTTATATAGTTGCAGTCAGAACAGTCTATCTTTTTTTAATGCCATTCCGGGGTCTTGAGTAAGAGTCTAGACACAATCCCTAAGCTTTTATGCTAAGCTAGTGCTTGGCTGTTTGAGTAACAGCATGACTTCTGGATGTTTCTGTGCACACAGTAGAGAGGAATCGAACCCAGGGCTTTGTATGTACTAGGCAAGCACTCTACCACTGAGCCGCAGGAATGACAAATGTAGAAACAGATATATAGATTGTTTCATAGATATATAGAAATATATATATATGCATGTATGTATAAAACAAGACAAGGATATCTGTATATTATTTGATTTTATATACTATATTACTACCACTTATAGATAAATTATTCCTTTATTTAAGAATGGTGGTTGAATACATAACAAAGTATTAATTGAAAATTAGTCAGTGTACTATAATTATTGTGCATAATTTTATAATATAATCATACACTACTAATGTAATTGTTAGTTTACAACATTCCATTTGTAAGGATGTATATCGGAATGTATTTCTTAGGATCTCCCACCATTCGTAGGTGGCAGTCCTGAGATTCGCACCCCAGGCCTAGGTTGCTGGTTTTGGCTATGGCTTCCATGATAGTCCACCAAACTTCAGCAGTACAAGGTCATGTACACTTTCTGGGCCCTGTCATTTAGACCCAGGATGGTTGCAATGCAAAGGAATAAACTATGTAAAACCGCCTTCTGGAACTTCTCAGTTGTATCCTTCTCTTTTTTCCCCCCGCTTTTTGTTCTTCTTTTTTTTTTCGGTATTGGGCCCAGAACTCTGAATCTGGGTGCTGTCCATCAACTATTCAGCTTAAGACTATCGTTCTACCACTTGAGCCATAGCACTACCTCCAGCTTTATTCTGCTTATGTGGTGCTGAGGAATCAAACCCAGAGCCTTGTGCATGCAAGCTAAGCACTCTATTACTGATCCACCTTCCCAGCACTTCTCCTTTTTTTTTTTTTTTTTTGCGAGTCCCAAGATTTGAACTCGGGTCATAGGATCTTAGGATGGGCTGTGGGTCCAGAGGCTGCACCCCAGCCTAGGATGATAGAAGTTGAGGCAGAGTTGCCACAAGCTGAGTTCAAGCTCCAGGCCTGGCCAAAAAAAATTAAGGCCCTGGCTTGGAATTTGCACCATTTTTCTGGAAGGCCTAGAATTTGAACTCAGGGCCTGGGCAATTCTGTGTCACTGTGGTGCAGAGGAAGCTCACTATCATTGAATACAACAATTTCAGCCCAGTTTCCAGGGCCCGAATTCAAGCCCCAGCACTGATAAATAATATTCATATATGAGATCTATTTACATACAGGGGTTTATTCCTTATGACATTTATTACCCTTATTTTTCCATGAAAAGGTCAGTGTAGAGAAAAAGCCCTTTGCAAACTGAGCTGCCAGCCAGTTCTGAGGACCTGAGAACAAGCCAGAGTAGTGGTTGATAGATATAGATATAGAGATTGAGATTGATATACAGATAGATAGATAGATGTGTAGTTGGCTATATATGAGAGAGAGAGACTATGTGAGGATATTATACTATATATATTATGAATTATTATTAAATTATACCTCCATTTAATGAAGTATTATTGTTGAATACTTATTGAAGCATTAATGTAAATGTAGACAGTATTCCTTAATTGGGACTATCACACCGTGGTGCTAGAATGGAAGACATAATCCAATACTTTTTGTGTGGCATTGTATAAGAGAATCATGAATTAACTGCAAATATAATTATTACTTTTATAACACTCCATTAAACATTCACTTGAATAGTGAAGATTTTCTCAAGATCTCCCTCCATTTGTAGGAGGCAGTCCTGGCATTCGAACTCCAGGCCTGGGTAGTTTACTTCAAAATGCAAACCATTAGAATGACACTGTGAAGGTTTCAGTTTGTCACAATGAAAAAAAGAACAAGAAGAAAAGAAAGCCAGGTGTCATCTGTGCCTGCCTGTAATCCTAGCTCTTCAGAACTCTGAGAGGTAGAGAATGCCAGTTTGAATTCAGCCAGGACAGGAAAGTCCACAGCACTGTTATTTCTGTGGGATCCCAGAAATAAAAAAAGTTGCCATGAGTGTGGCTGTGGCTCAAGGACAGAGTGATACCTTTGAGCAAAAGGAGCTCAGGAAATGTGCCTAGGCTCATAATACAACCCCTGAACCTGCCAAAAAAAAGTAACTCCCTGTCTCCCCATATATGTATGCATGTATTTCTATTGGTGAAGGTCCAGAATCCCTAAGATGAAAGGCACCAAGCTAGGAAAATTGCTTTGAATAAAATGATTTCATAGCACAGACAGTGCTTTCAAGACAGTGCATGTTCCGGGGCTCCCCGATACCAGTGTAGCCTGAGGTTTTCTCGACACCAGGGATTGCTGGAGGATGTCTGCCTCATTGTTGGAACAGGTAGACAAAATCCTCACACCTTTACAGCTGTGTAACAAACAACTCCATCTGGGCCAATTAGTGAGCAGGAGTGTGGGTGGGCTCTGAAGCCTAGGAGAAAAAAGGATCCTTTGAAACTCAAGCTATCTCTCTCTTCAGTGCTATTTTGACTGAAAGCCTCCATTTGTGCCACCTCCTGTGGAAGGCCAAGTTCCCTGCACTTACCTGTCTTTGTTAGTCTATGTTCCAGTGTTGAAATAACTTGCTACAATAAATTCAAGGGTCCTTCTGGCAGACAACAAGGGAGCTGAACCTTATAAAATGATTCATGATTGGCAACAGTGCCTTCCTAGTTTCTGGAAGCTTGCTAAATCTAAGCACATGTGTAATATCACAATACTTCCTGTCATCTAGAGCTGGTGAAGCTCATCAAGTTTTAAAACCTTTGAACTCTCCTAGTTGGGCCCTGGGTGGCTAGGTTTTGGGGTTGAACACAGGGCCTGGGTGCTGACCATGAGCTCAGAACAGAAGCTCAGTGCTTTACCAGTTGGTGTCACAACATCACTTCTGGTATCTGTGTGTGTGTGTGTGTGTGTGCACGAATGTGTGTGCATACACTTGCCCTGGAGCTTGAACTCAGGACCTGAACACTGTACCTGAGTTTCTCCTGTACAAAGATAGCACTCTACCACTTTAGCCACAGAGCCACTTCAGGCTTTATTCTAGTGATGTGGTACTAAATAATCAAGCCCAGGTATTCATACATGCAAAGCACTCTACCCTAAGACACATTCCCAGCAACCCACTTCAGGTTTCTTTCGTTCTTTTCTTGTAAGTCAGAAGAATTGAAGTCTAGGCCTGGGTGCTGTCCTTGCACTCTTCAGCTAAATACAAGTGCTCTACCACTTGAGCTACAGCACCCCTGCAAGTTTTTGTTAATTCACTGGAGAGAATCCTCTCAAGGAATTTCATGCCCAGGCTGGCTTTGGAAAGTGATCCTCAGCTCTCAGGCTCCTGAGTAGCTAGGATGACGGTGCGAGTTATTGGCACCCAGCTTCCACTTCAAGTTTCTAAGTGGTGAATAGGAGATAATAGTCTCTTGGGACCTTTTGTGTCTGGGATAGTTTGGAACCGAGGTTGTCAAATACCAGCTTCCTGAGTAGGTAGGATGACAGACCTCAGCTACAGATGCCTAGACTGTAACACTCTTTTGAAAGAGTGTTCTTGGCTCCACATGGTTCAGTGGCTAGGTCCTGAGTTCAAGGTTCACGACCAAGAAAAATAAACCAAAACAATTGTCTGCAGGAGACAACTCACTAGAGTTAGGTACATTCACAATTGGCAATGACATTGAGACATATCTGAGCCTCAAGATTCTCATCTGCACCATCATCTGACTTCTGGAGCCCTTACAAGGACCAAGGGGAAGAATTTACCCCGTGAAGGACTCAGCACACAACACCCCATGAAGGACTCATCACATAGCTGTATCCCACAAGCTGTCAGTGTTAGGGTGCTTTCCTCAGTACCACCATTCTTTCAGAAACACATAACAAGCCACATAAAGTTCACATCTAATGATTAAGAGGGATGGGTTTTTGGGGGGAGGTGGAGTCAGCCACGGGAACTGCACTGAAAGTTTGGGGGTACTGTCCTATGATCTTTTGCTCAAGGCTAGAACTCTACCACTGTGTGCCACAGCTCAGAATTTCACCGACTTCATATCAGGGCTGGGTTATAAACCCACCAGTGTCAGATCTCAGCCCCCGAGTATCTTGCATGACAAAGGTGATGGAGCCAGCACCATCTGGTTCTGTGGAGCTGGGTTGCAGCCATTTACCTCTGGCTAAGTCAGGTTAGATGGCAGCTGTCAGCATCAGACTTCTGGCTTGCTCTGTGATGAGGTATTTGCAGTGCTATCGTTATATAGTTGCAGTCAGAACATTCTTTTTTTGGTGCCATTCCTGGGTGTTGAGTAAGAGTCTAGGCACAGTCCCTAAGCTTTTATGCTCAAAGCTAGTGCTCCGTTGCTTGAGCGACAGCACAACTTCTGGATTTTTCTATGCACATTGTAGTGAGGATTGAACCCAAGGCTTTGTATGTACTAGGCAAGCACTCTACCACTGAGCCCCAGTAGTGCCAGTAGTGACAAGAGAATAAACAGATCAATTGTGTAGATTGGTAGATAGATAGATAGATAGATAGATAGGTAGATAAATAGATAGATAGATAGATGTGTAGATATATACATATATGCATAAAGAGAGAGGGAATGTGAGGATATTAAATTATATACATTATTACCGATTATTAGTTATGAAATTATGCCTCCATTTAATAAATTATCTTGGTTGAATATTTATAGAAGCATTAATTAAAAATTATTCAATATCCTTCCATTAGGGGAAATCACACCATGGTGCTACAATGCCAGATATAAATCCAATAATTTTTGCGTGGCATTCTAAAATAGAATCATGAATTAACTGCAAATTTAATTATTACTTTTATAACATTCCATTAGCATTCACATAAATAGGAGTGAGTTTGTCAGGATCTCTTTCCATTTGTGGGTGGCAGTCCTGGCATTCGAACTCCAAGCCTGGGTAATTTTCTTTGAATCCAATCCATTGGAATAACACCATGAAGATTTCAGATTGTTATGATTACAAAAAGAACAAGAAGAAAAGAAAACTAAGACCCAGGGGCTCCTGCCTGTAATCCTAGCTCCTCAGGAGGCTGAGATGTAGAGAATGCCAATTTGAATTCAACCGGGGCAGGAAAGTCCGCGAACCTCTTATTTCTAAGAGATTACAGAAAAAAAAAAACATGAATGGGGCTGTGGCTCAAGGGCAGAGCAATACCCTTGACCAAATGGAGCTCAGGGACAGGGCCTAGGCTGATAGTACAACACGGAACTGCCCCTCCCCCAAAAGGAGGCAATAACTCCGTGTCTCTGTGTATGGATGGATGATGTATGGATGATGGGCATTCAGCAGGTTGCCAATGCCCAGCCCCCCAACCTGGGCAAGCTGAGACAAGCCCTGAAGAGTACTAATTGTGAGCCGGCAACTTGAGCAAAGCATCCTTGTATGCCATTAAATAACTGAAGCTTGATGTTCTGGCTGAGATGTCCCATCGGGACAATTATAAGCCTGCCACTGCCTCCAGGGAGACCACGGTTCCTAGACTGTAGGAGTTGTCAAAGTTTCTGGCTCCATATTCTCTATCCCTCTGTAGGATGTGAGCCTAGACCTCTGGTGCCTGGTGGCTATCACTCAATTATCATTCCTCATTGCCTAGTCACAGGCTGCTCCCAAATCTTGGTAAAGGTATGAAATAGTCAGCGATTTCTATGCCGAAAGAGGTATGCCAATAAATCCCACCCTCATAACTCCCTTTAGAAGTGAGCCTTGGGCTGCGAATGTGGCTTAGTTGTAGAGTGCTTGCCTAGCATGCACTAAATCCTCGGTTCGATTCCTCAGTACCACAGAAACAGCAAAAGCCAAAAGTCGCATTTTGGCTTAAGTGATACCCTTGAGCAAAAGAAGCTCAGGAACTTGCCCAGACCCTGATATCAAGCTACAAGACTGGCACAAAAAGATGTGAACCTGGTGAGACATATTTTTTCTGGGACACAGAGGAAGGCCAAGGTTATATGTAAGAAGTAGGGTAGAAGGCAGGTGCTGGTGGCTCACCCTTGGAAGTTACTCAGGAGGCTGAGATCTAAGGATCCCAATTGCAGGCAAGAAAGTCTATATGAGAACCTCTTTTCCAATTAAACACCCCCAAAGCCAGAAATAGAACTGTGGTTCAAGTAGTAAAGTGCTAGCCTTGAGCACAAAAGCTTAGGGATAGGATAGCATCCAGGCCATTAATTCAAACCCAGGAGAGGCACACACACACACACACACACACACACACACACACACACACACCCCACACAAACACACACACACACACACACACACACACACACACACACACACACACACCAAGATAGAGCATTTGCCAGTCAGCTTGCAAAAATTCCATCTCTACCAACTCAATATAACAAAAGAGGTAGAAGGGAAGCAAAGACTTGTTTCAGGAGGTGATATATCCAGGGCCAAAATTCTACAGGAGTTCTAAGATGTGGATACAGGAAAGAGAGCCTCAGGCAGTAGGTACAGCATGGACAAAGGTCCTAAGGTGTGCTGTAGAGCAGGTGATGTTGTTGGAATGAAGGCTCTGTGGCTTCAGAAAAGTCTGGTAGAACATTCAAGGCTGGGTCAAGGTTTGTACTTGAGTCACAGGGCAGAGGGTGGGGTCCTAGAATGGGCCCCAGGGGGAAGATTAGCTTGGCTTTACACCAAGGACCCCAGCCATTTCCTGTGGCTGGAAGCCTATTTTTCACAGCTCTTAACCCTCAGGCATCCATTGCATGGAGGAGTCAGGGCAAACACAGGGAAGAACTCTTGCTTAAGAAAAGCTTCTAGCCCAATGCCACCAGTGGCTCAAACCCTGTAAATCCTAGCTACTCAGGAGACTGAGATAGAGATCGAGGGTCAAGCCAGATCAGGAGAGGAAAGTTAGTGAGACTCTTCTTGCAAATGAACTACCAAAAACCAGAAATGGAGCTGGGGCTCAAGTGGTAGAGTCCTAACCTTGAGGGAAAAAGTTAAGAGACCAGAGACCAGACCCTGAGTTCAAACCCAGTACTGGCACAGAAAAATAAAGAATAGCTTTCAGGAGCTCCTAGTCCACTATGGTGAAAGGCCAGATCAGCTGGGCGCCGGTGGCTCATACCTGTCCTCCTACCTCCTCAGGAGGCTGAGATGTGAGGATCGCAGTTCAATTCCAGCCCAGGAAGGAAAGTCCGGGAGACTCTGATCTCCAAGGAACCTCCAGAGGACCGAACGTAGTTCTGTAGCTCAAGTGGTAAGCTTAAGAGCTAGGACAGAGCCCAGGTCCAGAGTTCAAGCCCCGTGACCAACACCTGGTCTGCTTGGACCTCACTGTGTGGCTCTAGGCAAAGTAGTTTCCAGTGGGCCCCTGAGGTTCTCCCAATGTGTAGGTGTTCTACAAGTCTTGAGTGGAGCCTGTTTGGAGGCCATTGCCTACAGGACGGGCCACAGTACCAGAGAAAGATCGAGCTTTGGGGCATGGAGATCATCAGAATTGCATCTGTCATGGGTGCAATGTGGATCTGAGCAGTAAATCGCCATCTCAGACCAGGATTCTGGGCCAGGAGGGGCAGGTGCAAGATGTCACACCAAGTAACGTCCACTCATCCGGGTATCACAAGTGTGTGAATTTGTCTGGCACACCTTGGGCAGGTGTTGAGTTGGGCTCATGAAAGCCTTTTAGGCTCAGGAATCCACAGCCAACTGGCTGCTGCTTGTAACAGTCGCTATCCCAGGAATCCCAGGGCTCGGAGTCCTGCTTTCCTCACCAGTGCTTGGGTGCAGATTAAGATCTGCAATTGTGAGCCAACTACAAACGAGCATCCCTAGTGTCCTTCCCTTGGTCCTATGGCCCCATGCACAGATGGAGGGGTAGGTTCTATGGAACTTACTGCCATGGCCGAGACCCCTCAGCCCAAGGAAGACTTAGGGAGAAACCACTTGATTTGGCTTGAGAGTTTACTTTGACTATGCCTCACGATTGGCCCCAGTTCTAGCTCAGCTCATCATTACTACCTTCCTCTGTATGTGTATGTATGTGTGTGTTTGTGTATGTGTGTGTGTGTGTTTGTGTATGTGTGATGTGTGTTTGTGTGTGGATGAGCAAGTATGATCTTGGTACTAAGGCTTGAACTCAGGGCCCAGGCTCTGTCCCTCACTTTTTTCATTCCACAGCAGTAGTAGCTGGTGTGTGGCCATGGGCTAAGAAGTGAACTTACACAAGTGGGTGATAGCCATGTCAAGGCTAATGCCCCAGTACATTGAGGGACTGGTACATACCAGTCCCTTATCCCAGTTACCTGGTCCTGGAATCTAAAGTCTGTGCCTCTGTATTCTGGGGATCCGGAATTGTTTAGAAGCACCTGAGAGGCCCAACTGGGCCCAGAAGATAGACTTGCCTGTGATAAGGTACCTTGACTTTTCCTTGATACTGTCTAACACTTCCCAGCCACCTTGGCTTCACCTCCCATGTAGCCCCAGATCATCCTTGCTTGGACAGCCTTCAGTAAGCTATCAAGCTCGATCTGGCCAGAGCCACTGGAAACCACCCTTCCCCCACTCCACTGCCAGCCTGCTGGGAGTGGGATATGCAGCCAGAGGAAAATGACAGAACAACGCATAACTGACCCTGCCACCCCAGAGGCAGGGGAGAACACATGCCAGCTGACTCTGCTGATTCAGAATCCCCTGGAGGCGGCCAAAGATATGGACAGCCGGACTTGGGCCCCAAAGAAAAGCTGGTATATGCAGGTCTCTGGCAATTTAGGACTCATTGTAGACCCTGATAGGGGGCTAAATGCAAGGTTGCCAGGGAGGAGGGGCATCATCCAAGTTCAGGAAGAGGCAGACAGGCACCCTGGAAGTGGACAGAGATGAGGGAAATACACACACACACACACACACACACACACACACACACACACACACACACAAACACACACACACACACGGGTAAGGCAAGGCCTCAGCAGTCCCTGATCACCTGAACATCCTAACTCCCAGAAAGATGGCTCTACAGTCCTCATACCAAATGTAGACAAAACTCAGAGCCTCTCACACATCTGGAATGGCTCATAATTCAGCATGGCACTTCCTACTGTAGTCACTTCTATGAAGAAAAGCCAGCTACCTTATTTTTGGTTGTCGGTCATGGGGTTTGTACTTTGGGCCTGTGTGTAGTCCCCCAGCTCTTCAGCTGAAGGTGTGCGCTCTACTACTGGAGCCATAGCATCACTTCCGGTTTTCTGGTGGTTCACTGGAGATAAAGTCTCTCAGACTTTCCTGCCCAAGCTGGCTTTGAACTTTCATCCTCAGATCTCAGCCTCCTGAGTAGCTAGGATGTTATTTGTGAGCTACGGGCAGCTCCTGGCTTCAGCCACCTTCTTAGACCCAGCGGAAACCCAACTTGTCAGGCCACAAAGCACATTCAACCCTTCACTTCAGACTTTGGCACCAACATCCAAAACCATTCTTCCTTGGATGGAGAGAATAAAATTGACACTACCCTCCCACCCTTTCTCTCATTGGTCCACTCCTTAGGTAAGATAGGACACAACCTCTGGAGTTCTTGGTAAGCCAATGCACACCCTGCTGTGACTTCACACTGGGGCAAACCTGGGGAGTTCTTAGAAATGTCTGTACAGTGAGGCAAGCATCTGTTCTTCCAACCACAGCAACCGCACTCCTTCACCATCTCTTGTAAGCAAGGGGTGCATTCTTTTTTGTTTTTTTGTTTTTTGTTTTTATTTTTGGTTGAGGGGCTTGAAATCATGGCTTGGGTACTGTCCCCGATGATGATTTTTGCTCAAGGACAGTGCTCTACCACTTGAGCCATGGCACCACTTGTGGTTGGAGATTGGAGATGAGACTCTCATGGGACTTTCCTGCCTGGGCTGGGAAACAAGTTCCTCTGGATCTCAGCCTCCCAACTAGCCAGGCTGACAGGTGTGAGCCACCAGAGTGGGACTTATGGTTTCTCATTCCTTAGAATTTCCAACTCATTCTCCTCTAAACACTACCACCTAGACACTCCTCTACATCCCTCAGGCATGGCAAATGGAGGCTCAGTATTGGGGTAGGGCCATGGGTATTAAAGGGCCCCCTTCACATCACTACCTCTCTCTAAGATCTCATCTGCCTCCTCTGGATGGCCTGGTCTTCCAGGGCAGATGAGACCACTAGGTGTTCAGCAGCCTGCCGTGTATCCCCCCGCCGAACCCAACTAGTACCTGAGAATTTCTGGGGCCAGCTGCTCCATGTCCCGGTGGAAAATGTTGGGAGGGTTGCTGATAAGTGGGTCTAGGAGTGCTCAGGACAGAAGAAGTGTCCAGATCCCCGCTGTCAAAGAAGGAGTCACAATGCATGGATTGATCTACTAAGAGCTACAAGGCATAGTCATCCACCTGTCACCCAGGTCCCGTGCAATGCTGTTTTATATTGTCAGTCCTGGGGCTTGACCTCGTGGCCCAGGCGCTGTCCCCGAGTTACTTTTGCTCGAGGCCAGCACTCGTCCACCTGAGCCAAGGTGTGACTTCTGGCTTTTTCTGTGTATGTGGAACCTAGTAATCAAAACTAGGGTTTCCTGAGTGCCACGCAAGCCCACTACTGCTAAGACACAATCCCAACCTTGTAAAGCTGTTCTTCTGTGACCCCTTGGACCTGTCTCAGCACAGTCTTGCACATATTTACCGAGTTTCTCAACAGCAGCCCTGGCTGGAAATGAACACACTCTGCTATGTTGTCCTTGATTTACAGCATCTTTGCTCTCTGTGCTTCTTGACAGATCCTCCTTGTCAAGCAATGCCCCATTTCAAGTGCTGTCTCTAAGAAGCCCACTCCAAAAACCCTGGCAGAGGAGGATCTTTTCCACTCTGCAAGCTGCCAGTATTGTCATGCTCTGCCTTCCAGTTGATGTGGGTTGAGAGCACACAAAGGGGAAGGCTTGGCTTCCACCATCCAATTTCTTTCTGAAGGCTCTGATATACTACCCAAGGACCAGTGCTGTATTTAACTCCATGACAAGGCACTCGAGTCCCAGGCAATCTGGGGGCAACAAATGGGGCCATTTCTTTGTGTGGGCTTGAACTGAGGGTCTGGGAGCTGTCTCTCTGAGATTTTGTGCTCAAGGCTGCTACTCTATCACTTGAGCCACAGCTCCACTTCTGGCTTTTTGGTGGTTCCATGGAGAGTAGAGTCTCACTGACTTTGCAGCTTATGGTTGGCTACAATTTTTGATCCTCAGATCTCTGCCTCTCGAGTAGCCAGGTTGTCAGGTGTGATCCTGAGCCAGAGGTGACAGGCACCAGGGCCTTTCTTTTGAGATTTTGTTTATCTCATGTCAACTAGCAAGCCCTAGTTAAAATAATCATTTACAGGGGATCAAGTTCCTCTCCTAGGTCAGTTAATCCAAGGAGATAAAGTGCCTTTGGAAAAGGTTAGTCTGAGTTGGCTAGGTGAGTGTGTGTATGTGTTTGAGTATGAGTTTCTGGGATACCTACCCACATCACTGTGGTGCTTCATTCTCCCAGCGGTGAGTACATCCAGGATCTCCACCCCAAGGAAGGTGGGTAGAATAGGGTACATAAGGTCACACCAAGTATGATGATCTGAATTCTATCCCACAACTGAAGCCGGGAGAGTTAATAGAGAGAAGGAGAGGTTTAGTGGAACATCAAAGGAAGCCCCTTACCTTTGGCTACAAGTACCAGAGAGAAGACTGAATCCATCCTTTTTGGTTGTAAGATAACAGGTGCCCACTATTCATTTATTTTTTTTTTTGTGAGTCCTAGGTCTTGGATTCATTCACTGAGCTTCTTTTACTCAAGGCTGAGGCTCTAACCCTTGAGCGACAGCACCACATCTGCCTTTTTGTGGGGGGAGAGGTGGTTTATGGGAGATTAGAATCCCTCAGACTCTCCTGCCTGGGCTGGCTCTTAGTCATAACCATCAGTCCTCAGCCTTCTGAATAGCCAGGATGATGGGTGAGAGCCACTGGCACCTGACCGCCACCATCCATGTATAATCCCCTAGGGCCAGTGCCGGGCCACCCTCAGTGCACCCTCCTTGTTGTGAGTGGGAAGCAGACATGGGTGGGTTTGATACTTCAACAGCCTACCTACCTTTGAGCATTGTTCTGGGTCAGTCTGATGGCTGCTTCTTCCTTATCCACAGCAATGACTTGGCTCTGTCACAAGAACAAATGTTCCCCAGGAGATGTTAGTTCTCAGGTCTTTCCACTGCACACCGCCCCCCACCTCTCCGAAACAACACACCACAGCAAAGTGAAGTAGACATAGAGTGAATTCATTTTCTTATAGTCAGAGTCTGGCCAGATAGGTGGCGGTGAAGATCAGAGGCCCGGGATCATGCTGTGCAGTTGGACAACGGAACACTTCCTCATCCACTTTCCTTTAAATGTCTTAGCAGAGGGTAGTGGGGAAGGTTTCACCATACGGACTGACAAGGAATAACCATCACAGTCTATCCCGAGCACAGAGAGGCTTACCTCAAGGAGCTAGTTCAACAGGCTGAGCGAGACAGCTCCTAAACCACAGCCCACCTCCAGAATGAGAGGGACACCGTGACTCACAGCCACATGGGGACCCTGGGCCACCTCCTCCAACACCCATTTAACCAGTTCCTGTGAGAGAGTGAGAGAGAGAGAGAGTCAGAAGTACACTTAAGCAGGGTGCCAGTAGCACAGGCCTATAATGGTAACTACACAGGAGGCTGAAATATGAGGATCATGGTTCATAGCAGCCCAGGCAGGAGTGTCTGTGAGACTCTTATCTCCAAAGAACCACCAGAAAACCGGAAGTGGTGCTGTGGCTCAAGTGGTAGAGTGGTAGCCTTTATCTGAGGAGCTTGGAGACAACGCCCAGGCCCAGAGTTCAAGCCCAACAACTGACAATAAGTGGACTTTCCACCACAAGAAGTGGACTGAATAGCACTCATTGTCCTAGGGAGCATGGCAGAGAAGTCAGGCTGAGCTTCCTGTCAGCTGGGGGTCATGAGTAGGTCACCCAGTTTCTCTGTGCCTCATTTTCTCCAGCTACAAAACTCAACAGTGAAGGATCCCCTTCCTCATTGGATAGTGTAAGGATGAAAGGGAGCCATGTTTTGTTTCATAGTCCCATACCTGCATCACGATAAATAATAGGCCCCATCTGAGCTCTTTCCAGGTATCTTCCTGTCATATGCTCACATAATTGCCAAGAACCATATCTGATGACCACTCCCTCAATGCCTGGTTCTACCCCACAGATCCCCCTGTATTGATCCCTTCTTTCCTCACAACTGTCCTGTGAAGAGACTGAGGTCAGAGTGTTGAGGCCCAATGCAGAGCTTCAACTGTGGTCAAGAATCAGCTGCCATGGATTAAGAGTTTGGGACAATCCATCTAACCAATAACTGAGCATGGCGTTATATGTCTAGCATCCCAACTAGAGAAGGACCAGGCATGGTGACCAATTCCTGTCACAGGAGGACTGCAATCCAGCCCAGCCTGAGCATATTTTGAGTCTCTATCTCAGAAATGACCAAGACAGAAAGGCTTGGCTCCTGTGGTAGAAGACCTGACTGGAAAGCCTAAGGCCTTGAGTTTATACCCTAATATACCGAAAATAATCAGAGGCCCACTGCCAGAGGCTCGTGTCTATAATCCTAGATACTTAGAAGGCTGAGATCTGAAGATCACAGGTCAATATTTAAAATAGGGTTGGCCTCTTCCATCAGACATCATGATGAGAAGACCCAGTCTGACCCATGCAAATATGCTCCATACTAACGGGGCTCACATCCATACTAAGTGCTGGCCATGTTCCCTGTTGCCCAGGGGAGCCACCCCCTGTGGGCCCCACCCCCAGGTCCTCCCAATCTCCCTCTGTCACCAACCAGGCCCAAGGGAGTGAACAGTTCCAGGGCACACAAATCTCTTCATCTTATAATTTAGCAGCCCTGAGTCCCCTTCAAGTCTCACCCTTCCAGGCCCCCAGACCTCAGCCATAAAGCCCATTCACCCCCAAAGACAGCGGTTAGAAGTTATCAAAGATTCAGGTGCTCCTTGTTACAACCCACTTCTATACACACACACACACACACACACACACACACACACACACACACACACACAAAGCCAGCTCAAGTGGCTCCTGTCTGTCTTCCTAGTTACTTAGGAGGCTGACATCTGAGGATCACTATTCAAAGCCAGCTCATGCAGGAAAGTCTGTGAGGTCCTTATCTACAGTGAACCACCAAATAGCCAGAGGTGGAGCTGTGGCTCAAGAGTCAGAGCAATAGCTTTGAGCACAAAACTCAGGCACAGCACCTAAGCCCTGAGTTTAAGGCCACTTTTTCTACCTCCAAACATACACAGATGCAGACACAGACAGACAGACACACACACACAGACACAGACACACAGACACACACACAGACACACAGACACACACACACACACACACACACACACACACACAGAGACATGTATAGCCCAAGGCTTCAGCAGTCCCTGAGAACGGAACCATGAACTCCCTCCATTAGAGTCATATCTCATCCCCAAGAAGCTGGCACTCCCGACTTCAGACCCACTGTAGACAAAACAATGAGCCTCTCACATATCTGAAATGTCTCACAACCCAGCATAGAATTTCCTATCATACACAATGCTATACAGAAAACTTAGTCACCTCTTATTTTCTTGTTGGTCATGGGGTTTGAACACTAGGCCAGGGTACTGTCCCTCAGCTCTTCAGCTGAAGATGAGCACTCTCCAATTGAGCCACAGCACTACTTCCTGTTCTCTGGTGGTCCATTGGCCATCGAATCTCACAGACTTTCCTGCCCAAGCTGGCTTTGAACCATGATCTTTACAGCTTTATGAGTAGCTAGGATGACAGTTGTGAGCACTGGCGGCGCCCGGCTTCAGCCACCTTTATATACCCAGAGGAAACCCAATTTGTCAAGCCACAAACTTCTTGCAAACCTTCACTTCAGACTCTGACACCCAGCATCCAAATCCATCCTTCAATGGAGAGAATACAGACACAACAATCCCACCCCTGCACCCATTCACCCAATCCCTGCCTGCTACAGGCCACGTCCTCCTGAAGCTGTGGCTTCAAACTGGGGCAAAATTGGGGAGTTCATAGAAATGTCTGTACAGTGATGCCATCACCTAGTCTCCCAACCACAGCAACCGCCTGCCTGCCCCCCCCCCCCACCTCCCCTACCCTTTGCAGGCAAAGATGTCTGACTTTCTTCCTTTTTTTCTGTTGTGGGGCTTGAACTCTGGGTCTGGGTGCTGTCACTGATCTCTTCAGCTCAAAACAAGCACTCAACAACTAGAGCCACAGCTTCACTTCCAACTTTTTTGGGGTGTTTAATTGAAGATAATGAGTTCTCATTGACTTTGATGCCAAGGGTGGCATGCAACTACAGTCCTCAGATCTCAGTCTCCTGAGGGGATAGGATGACAAGCATGGAAAATATCTTTCACTGGATGCCAGTAGCTCATGTTTGTTATCCTAGGTACTCAGGAGCTGAGATCTGAGGACCATATGTCAAAGCCAGCCGGGTCTGGATAGACCCTGAGACTCTTGTCATCAAGGAACTGACAGAAAACCGGAAGTGGTAGAGTGCTAGCTTTCAGCATCAAAGCCAAGGGATAGGACCCAGTTCCTAGTTTCATGCTTTTTCTAGCAAAGACCCACCCAAGAAAGAGAAGCAGTTGGGCACATGGGAGCTCGAAGTTAACACATAATACTCAAGACCCCCAGAACAGGCCCCATCATGCTCTGATTCTTTAGATTCTATGTCCTACATCATGACAGTCTTAGATGGGACTGACCATGCACCTAGTTAGGACATTCAAGTACAATCTCATACTGAGGATCCCCTGACCTTATCAAAGACTCAGGATCTCTCACTGTACTGCCTCATTACTGAGCAGTGAGGTGAGTTCTAGTTATCCAACCACAAGATGTGGGAACGAAAGGATTTCTGGGCCAAGGGTCCCTCTCTCTTCGAAAGGAGAAAAGGGCTTATCCATCCCAGGAATATTCCTAGGTGGTGAGTATCCTCAAAGAAACAACAATGCTCAGAGCCTAGTGCCTCTAGTTTTCCCACCAGCCTCTACCCAACATTTCCCCACCTTCAGTTGGCCCTCTCTGAGTCCCAGATCTGCCATCTAGACTAAAGGCTGAGCCAGCAAAGACACCCACCTCTGCCTCTGAGAATGGCAATCACAGGGTCCTAACGCCCACTCGAGGAAGACTGGCACCACTGAACCCGACTCCAGCCCTCATTCCCTGTCTATCCTGTGCCAGTGGCATGCTTACCTCTTTCTCTGGTCGAGAAATGAACACCGGGGATGTGACCTTCAGATTGAGCCTGGAAATCCCAGTCCCCAAAGTCGTACTGCACAGGCTCCTGCGGTGGATTATAGCCAGGTGGTCAACGGGCACCAGGACATTGAATTGCAACGTGGCTGGGTCAAAAGCTCTATCAGTGATGGTCTAGGTTGACAGGCGAGGTCCTGACACACCTGAACTGGGATCATCCTCCCTCTTCATCTTCCTTTTTATCCCTTGCTCCCCCCTCTTGACACTCCATCACCCCAACACCTCCCTAGCCCTTACACATTTCCTTCTTATCTGACCAGAAAATAAACTCCTTGGGGCCGGAGATGATTAAAACCTGGTGACCCACCCTGAGCCCAAGGGTATACTCGAGGCTGCTTCCCGCTGCAGTCGGTGACCACCAGGCTTCTGGATGTCATGAAGTTGCTGAGGGGTCTGTGGCTTGGTCCTACATACTGCCTTTATGCTCTGAAACTGTCCCCACAGAGATGTGAATGGTTGGCTCCTTGATCCAGGGACTCCAAACCAAGGTTTGCATGTTCTTCCTTCTTCCTTCCTTTCTTCCTTTTCTCTCTCTGTAATTCCCTCCTCTTTCTCTTTCCTTTCTTTCTCTCACTCCTGGGCCTTGAACTCAGAACCTGGGTTATGTGACTGAGCCTATTTACTCAAGGCCAACAGACTACAGCTTCAGCCACACAAACACTTCTGCTGTTTTCTTTTTGTTAGTTGGACATAACAGTCTTACAGGCTTTTCTGCCCCGGCCTTAAGCCTCTATCCTCCCATCTCAGCCTCTTAGTAGCTAGGATGACAGGTGTGAAGCATCGGCATCCAGCTCAAACCAAGGTTTCTTCATGTACTGTGGAATCAGCACTGGAACCTTTCATTGTCTATCGACCCCCCGGAGCCTGGCTCACACTGTAACTGTTTTTTGGATAAATAAATGAGCATCTTCCTATGACAATACTACAGAAAAGTCCCATCTGATACAGCTAAGCATCCTGGTGGGGGGGAAGCCTGATGTAGCTCTCCCACAGTTCTCTGTCTTCCCTCTTCCTGCCCTCCTGGTGCCACTGCACTTAACTGTTTTGGCTCCGAGGAAGTGAGCCACAATGTACTTGCTGGATTCCGGGGCCTCTGGGATGCCTATCTTCTCAAAGATCTCTGTCCAGTGGCTGACCATCTCTGTGGCACTCAATTTCCCACACAAGTGTGAACGAGGTTGCCTTGAGCTGAAGGCCTGGCTGAAGGGGCCTCCTCTTCTCCCCCTAGGGTTAGCCAGGATGGTCTACCATATCCGGCCCCCAAGATTCATGTTGCAGAGAAAGGATGCTTGAAGGATCCCGGGTTTCTGAATCTCCAAGAGTCCAGTGCAGATGCTGGGAATAATCTCTGCTCACAGCAGGCAACCTGGAGATGGTGAGGTCACAATCTCTGCCCCCCCCTATGTCCTCGACTGTGGTGGTCACCCTAGAGAGAGCAGGAATAGAATCAACAGCTGCCAGAGAAAGGCAGTCAAGGCATGATGTTCATAGCAGGAGACCATCTGGCTAGGGAACTCTGCCTGTGGTGCTTTGAACGTCATTGTTTGGTGGCTGAAATGGTCTGTCAAATTTGACCCATAATCCCAGGTGTTAGTGGAAATTGCCGGCTTCATGATAAAACCCTGGAAAACATGGTATTTAATTTGTCCCAATCAAAAGGTTCCAAAGTCAGCTGTCCCCTTTTCCTTCTAGACAGACTACAGCAGGTTACAGAAACTGGCATTCAGAGGAGTTCCTGGAAGATGGCGGAGGAGAAGCTCAAGGCTCAGCAAGCTCTCGCAAAGAAAGCAGTTTTAGAGTTCCAGTGAACAGTCCTAAGCCAGAGAATCACACCAAGTGTCCCAGCACAAGACAGAGAGTTAGGCCAGAGAGGGAAAATCCAGGCAAGGAGACAGATCTGAGCTATTGCCAGCAGCGGCCTCTGCTTCCGCTGCGGCGGTGGCCGTACCGCCATACCTGAAAGAGAGAGAGTCTGGGATGAAAGAGCCAGATGTGGCAGGCAAGCGGATTCCACTCAACACCACCAAGAACCGACAAGGAGCAGCCATCTTCATCCTGCAGTTCGCAGACCAGAGACGGCCCAGGAACCAAGACTCGGCGTGAGTAGAAGCCTGACGTCCTCAATCCTTCATAGAGAGCAGAAGAGGGAAGGCCACCCCACCCCCCACCCCCATTACGGGAGAGCTCCATCTTGGATACCAACAAAGCTCGGCGGAGCTGCTAGCTCCAACTCAAGCCTTGGAATAAAAGGCGTCATTTATCAGGTCACAAGAACTTAACGGCATGAACTGCCAGACTCAGCTCCACCCAGGGAAAAGTCACCCAGTTCAGGTGCCAGCCCTAGGAGTGGCTTTCTTCACTGGGTAATCAGAGCCAGAGGCTGCCCCTACCTTTAGCAGCCTCTATATCAGTAAAGAGAAACCCTGAGAGTGGCTCCAGGCTGGGCTCTGTGAGTTTCTCACAAACTAGTCCCCAGGAAAAGCTACTGTTTACTGAAAGGCCTCAACTCTACCCAGAACCTAGCCTCATCACAGCATCTCCAAACTTGAGGAAAAAGCCATCTCCCTCTTTTGTGATAATCAAAGCAGACCCCCCTCCCATTGAACTAACTTGGGAGGAGGATCGCAAAATCCTGGGTAAAGCAGAGCATTTTTCTGCCTGTCCAAACAAACTGACTTAAGAAATCAACAAAGCCACAGGACCACAAGCAGACAATAGACTGCAACCAGAGGCTGATTACAGACACAAGGGAGATACAGGATTTTTCCCAACCCTCCCAAAAAAAAATCAAAGAATTTTTTCTTCTTCTTCTTCTTTTTTATACCTTTTACAAAAAATTTTTTCTTTTCTAAAACTTTATTTTAATTTTTAAATTTTTTGAAAAAAATTGTTTTCTAGAAACATTTTTCCCCTTATAATCTTTATTTTAGTGATACATGCGTGTGTGTGTTTTTCATTTTTTTTCCTTTTTAAAAAATTTTTTTTCTTTTTGTTTTTTGCTTAGCTTGACTGAACTTCTGATCTGTTTTTTTGCTTTCTTCCTTATCCTTCTCAACTTTTTCTCTCTTTCGTTCTTCTTTATGGGACTTAATTGTTGTTCTGCACATCCTCACATAAACCCGTAGTTGACTCTTAGACCCTATCCCATATTGTGTACACACTTAATCCACAAATTTATTTCTCAATTCAAAACCTCTGAGACTTAAATTCCTTAATAGCAGTACTACCTCTTTATACCTATATAATATTTTAAGTATTTTTATTTTTAAATTTTTCACATCTCCTTTATATCCCTCCCTTTCTTTCATTACATTCACGTTCTTTGAATAGTTTGTTCTGGTTTCTGCATATTATTAATTTTTATTTTTGTATTTTTTCTGGTCTCTTTTTTTATTGCTTTCTCTTTCTTCTTGAATTCTCTCTCTCTACTTTCATCCTATCCAACCTATTTCCTGCTTTGAGACTAGGACTTAGTTAAGTTAACTCTCCCTGTACCTTCCCACATCACACTATTCCTATATTTTACCCACAACTCTCCCTAGCCCTAATGATTTCTGGTTTATTAAATTCTTCTTTGAGGTTCATAGTCCATTAATATATAGCTGTTTGATGTTGAATAGAGGTATCTGTTGAACTAGATTGTATCTGCAGACTATTGACTGTGCAAATTCAGACTTTCGTTGATGCTTGCCTTAAGTTAGTGTTCTAGCACAAAACTGGTGTTCTTTTTATCGCAAATGGGCAGAGTAAGCTGGAAAACCACAAGAAAAATGGCATTATAATCAGGGGACAGAACAGATAATGAATAATCCAGAGGAGAGTTCCCAAATAGCTCTACAAACACTGCTGACAAACATGATAAATGAAAACATACAAAGAACCCTGTATGAGCAAGATAGGAAGAGAGAGGAGGCAAACAAAAGGTCAATACAGGAAAAGATTGAAAACCTACAAAAGACTCTGTATGAGCATGATAGGAAGAGAGAATAGGCAAACAATAGGTCAATGCAGGAAAAGATTGGAATCCTACAAAGGACTCTGTATGAGAGTGAGAGAAAGAGAGAGGAGGCAATCCAAAGGTTTATACAGGAATATCATGAGTGTGAGGAAGCTACTCAAAAACTGCTACAGGATTTGCATGAGCAGCTTGAGAATACTCAAAGAGAACTACAGGAATGGCATGAACAGGAGGAAGCTAAGCAAAGAGGAATACAAGAATTGAGAGAGCAGGATGAGAATACAAAAAGATCACTAAAGGCATTCATGGGATCCATTAACAAAGAGTTGAAGCAAGTCAGGGAGACCACAAAGGGAATGCTGAATGGAACCCAACAGAAGGAATGGGAGTCCAAGGAAACCATAACAAATCAACTAACTGATTTGAAAATAAACACTGAACACCAAATTAAGGAAGTAAAGAAGTTCATACAAGATCTAAAACAAAGCTTCAACAAAGAATTTGAAACCATCAAAGCTGACCAATTGGAAGGAAAAAAAATAAAAAACAAAGTAGAAAGTCTTGACAGCAGGTTAGACCATGCAGAAGACCGAATCTCAGGGATTGAAGACAGGCTGGATATTATAGAGAAAGAACATACAACCATCCAAGACAAGTCCAAGAAATATGATAGATCTATCCAACACTTGGAAGACACCATCAGAAGACCTAATCTAAGGATAATGGGTGTAGAGGAGCACGTAGGAACAGAAGTTAATGGTCTAGGAAATTTGTTTAACAGGATCCTAGCAGAGACCTCCCCAAACATGCAAAAAGATGGACCTATTCAGATACAAGAAGCTTTTATAACTCCAAATAGACCATCCCAGGGTCACATTATAATCCCCACAGGATCAACTCAGACCAAGGAAAAGATCCTTAAACCTGTGAAGGAGAAAAGATTAATCACCTATAAAGGAAAACCAATTAGAATCACCTCAGATTTCTCAGCAGAGACAATCAAAGCAAGAAGAGACTGGAATGATGTATGCCCAGCCCTAAAAAGAAACAACTATCAACCAAGAATACTGTACCCATGTAAACTGTCCTTCATAACTGAAGGCCAAATATAAAACTTCCATATCAAAGAAAAATTGAAACAATACATCTCCACCAAACGAGCCCTACAAAAGATTCTTAAAGATGTCCTACATATAGAAAACCAACAAGACCACAATAAAGGCCAAGAAACTGCACCCAAACTGAGAATCCAAGAACCATAGGAAGAACTCAGTTTTTGCAACGCCCAAGAAGGTGGATAACATGGCAGGAACTCCCAAATACCTCTCAGTCCTATATCTTAACATTAACAGACTTAACTCTCCAATTAAGCGACATAGACTGTCTAGTTTGATTAAAAACAAGATCCTTCTATCTGCTGCTTTCAGGAGTCACATGTTGCCCATAAAAAAAAAACACAATTTCAATGTTAAAGGCTGGAGAAAAATCTACCAAGGAAACGGACCCCATAAACAAGCTGGAGCTGCAATCCTAATATCAGATAAAATAGACTTCAAATTAAAATTCGTGAGAATATGTAAAGAAGATCATTAAATACTAATTAAGGGATCCCTCCTTCAGGAGGATATTACAATTCTACATATCTATTCGCCAAACAATGGAGCACCCAAATTTATCCAAGAAACACTACTTTCCCTCAAATCCCACATAGATCCAAAGACATTAATTATTGGGGATTTTAACACACCACTCTCCCCACTAGATAGATCAACTCTGCAAAAACTCAACAGAGAAACCGCAGATCTAAACACCTGCAAAATCAACTAGATTTAACAGACATCTACCGAATATTTCACCCAGCAATATCATAATACACGTTTTTCTCAGCAGCACATGGAACATTTTCTAAAATAGACCACATTTTAGGCCACAAAGCAAACTTGTCCAAATTCAGAAATATTGAAATTATACCTTGCATTCTTTCTGACCACAAGGAAATAAAATTAGAACTCAACACCAAAAGCCACCAAAGAAAGTCCGGTAACTCATGGAGGCTGAACAACACACTACTGAATCACGAGTGGGTCATGGAAGAGATTAGAAAGGAAATTCAAATGTTCATGCTATTCAACAAAAATGAGCACACAAATTACCAGCTCCTCTGGGACATAGCAAAGGAAGTACTCAGAGGCAAGTTTATAGCTCTGAGCTCCTACATCAACATATTGGAGAGATCTGAAACCAACAATTTAATGACACATCTGATACGCCTTGGAAAAGAGCAGCAAGATAAACTCCAATCCAGTAGATGGAAAGAAATAATCAAAATTAAATCAGAATTAAATGAATTAGAATCCACAAAAACTACAGAAAGAACCAACAAAACCAAAGTTGGTTCTTTGAAAAAATTAACAAAATTGGCAGACCCTTAGCAAATCTTATCAGAAAAAGAAGAGAACACACCCAAATAAATAAACTCAGAGATGAGAATGGAAACATCACCACAGAAACAACCAAGATTCAGAACATTTTAAGGGAATACTTCTCAAAACTTTATGCTAATAAGTGTGAGAACTTGACAGAAATGGACCTTTTCCTAGCAAATATTGACATGCCAAAACTAAACCAAGATGAGTTAAACCATCTTAACAGGCCCATATCAAGCATTGAAATAGAAACAGCAATAAGAGACCTCCCAGCTAAGAAAAGTCCAGGACCAGATGGTTTTACAGTGGAATTCTACAAGGCCTTCAAAGCAGAGCTCACACCAATACTCCTCCAACTCTTCAATGAAATTGAAAGAGAAAGTTCACTACCGAACACATTCTATGAAGCCATCATAACCCTCATCCAAAAACCAGGCAGGGACTCATCAAAGAAAGAGAACGATAGACCCATTTCTTTGATTAACATTGATGCAAAACTTCTCAACAAAATTTCGGCCAATCGACTCCAACAATTCATCCAAAAAATCATACACCACAATCAAACAGGATTCATTTCAGGGATGCACAGCTGGTTCAATAAATGCAAATCAATTAATATTATTCATCACATCAACAGGAGCAAGGATAAGAACTACATGGTTATCTCAATAGATGCAGAAAATGCATTCGACAAGATCCAACACCCCTTTATGATGAAGGTTTTGGAAAAATTAGGAATCTATGGAACATTCCTCAATACAATAAAGGCTGTATATGACAAACCTACAGCCAGCATTATACTTAATGGTGAAAAAATAAAGCCATTTCCTTTTAACTCACGAACAATATAAGGACGACCACTCTCTCCACTTCTCTTCAATCTCGTATTAGAATGCCTAGCTACAGCAATAAGAAAAGATGCAAACATAAAAGGGATCCAAAGAGGGAAAGAAGAAAAAAAACTCTCACTTTTTTGCAGATGATATGATCTTGTATTTAAAGAACCCCATAGACTCCAATCCCGAATTACTAAAGCTGATTCAAAACTTTGGCAACGTAGCAGGGTATAAAATTAACCCCCCAAACTCAATGGCTTTTCTGTATGTAACAATGAGAAAAGTGTGGCTGAAATTAGGAAAGTAACTCCATTTGTAATAGCCCCTCAAAAAATAAAATACATAGGAATTAACTTAACGAAAGAAGTGAAGGACCTCTATGGTTAAAACTTTACAATCTTGAAAAAGGAATTCAATACAGAACTTAGAAAATGGCAAAACCTCCCATTCTCCTGGATTGGAAAGATCAACATCGTGAAAATGGCAATACTTCCCAAGGCTATCTACAAATTCAATGCGATACCTATCAAAATTCCAACCTCATTCTTCAAGGAAATAGAAGAGGCAATCCAAAAATTCATATGGAATAATAAAAGACCCAGAATAGCTAAAACGCTCCTCAAGGCAAAGAACACTGCTGGAGGAATATCAATACCAAATTTCAAGCTCTATTATAAAGCCATAGTAATCAAAACAGCTTGGTATTGGCATAAGAACAGACCTCAGGACAAATGGAATAGAATTGAAAACCCAGAAATGAACCCACAGACCTATAGCCATCTAATCTTCGATAAGGGAGCTAAAATAATAGAATGGAAGAAAGACAGCCTCTTCAGTAAATGGTGCTGGCAAAATTGGTTAACTACTTGTAGAAAACTAAAGCTAGATCCTTATATATCACCCTGCACCAGTATCAACTCCAAATGGATCAAAGACCTCTGAGTCAAAGCAGACACTCTGAAAACATTACAGGATGGAATAGGAGAAACCCTAGGTCTCCTTGGCTCAGGCCGAAATTTTCTTAATAGAGACCCGGATACACAACAAATCAAAGAAAGGTTTGACGAATGGGATTGCATGAAGTTGCAGAGCTTCTGCATGGCAAAGGACATATCTTGCAAGATCAATAGAAAGCCCACAGATTGGGAGAAGATCTTCAATAGCCTTACAATGGACAAGGGTCTCATTTCTAAAATATACTTGGAACTCAAAAAATTAAATCCTCCAACAACAAATCCTCAAAGAAACAACTGCCCAATAAATAAGTGTGCTAAAGACTTAAAGAGAAACTTCTCTGAAGAAGAAAGAAGGATGGCCAATAGACACATGAAGAAATGCTCAACAACCCTAGCCATAAAAGAAATGCAAATCAAAACAACATTGAGATATCACTTCACCCCAGTTAGAATGGTTATAATCAAGAACTCTAAGAACAACAGATGCTGGAGGTGATGTGGACAGACGGGAACCTTACTTCATTGTTGGTGGGAGTGTAAACTTGTTCAACCACTTTGGAAACAGTATGGAGGTTCCTCAAAAGACTTCACATAGAGCTCCCCTATGACCCAGCAATACCACTTTTGGGCATTTACCCTAATGTTTACAAACAAGACCACACTAAAGCTACCAACACAACTATGTTTATTGGAGCATTATTTACCATAACTAAGATATGGAACCAACCCAGATGCCCCTCAGTAGATGAATGAATCAAGAAAATGTGGAATATATACACAATGGAATTCTATGTCTCCATCAAAAAGAATGACATTTCCCCATTTGTTAGGAAATGGAAAGCCTTGGAAAAAATTATATTAAGTGAAGTAAGCCAAGCCCAAAGAAACATAGGTCCAATGGTTTCCCTTATTTGCAATATCTACTACATGTATGAGTCAAGCAGAAAAGGTTAGATAATGTGATGTTAGGAAAATGAACCTTTAGATATGTATTTCAATGTTTTTTTTTGCTTTCATGCATGTGTTTCTAACTCATTTATAAGATTATTTCTTTGTTGCTTTGTGTGTCCCTCCTCCACAGTATAACCCCTGCTTTCACTATATTTGATATCTGTAATTTGTGGAGGAGATGGGGAAAAACAAGTCGTTTAACGTTTCAACTTTGAGAAGTAGAAGTTGTCATGTCGAAAACGAACTTTACAACTTTGGTGCGGGAGGGGTGGGGAGGTTGTGTCGGGGCGGGGGAGGGGGGTGGAGGCTGGGAAGGGATGTGAAGGGTAAACAAAGGAGAAGGCTGCAATGCTTGGTAAGAAATGTACTCATTATCTTGCTTATGTAATTGTAACCCCTCTGTACAGTATGTTCACAAAAAATAAAAATTAAAATAAAAAAAAAAGAAACTGGCATTCAGAGAGCCCTTGCTAACTGCCATGGCCTCATAACGAGCGGGATCCGCAGGGGGAATGCACGTGCCTACCACTGCCCAGCTGGAAACTGCCCAGGCGGGACACAGATTGGAGTTTTCTGGAGCCCAGAGATGATTGACCACTGGTACAATGCCGCGCGAGGGAATCCATGTCACCAGTGGGGGTCCAGAGCACCCTGCCCAGATTCCCACGGACACAGTCAATGCTCTGGGTAAGTTTGCCTTCTCATCCTTGGTCGTGGTGAACCATGTGCCATGTCACACCGTTCACCACTCTCCAAACCCTCCTAGCCTCACAGCCCCTGCCCTCCTCCCTCACCCCCCCGCATTTAATTCCTTAATTATATTTGGCAGGCACATTCCCATCCCTTGAATTAGCTCCAAGTATACACATGAGAGCAGACTGTCTGGCTAGAAGAATACGGCTGCATTCACACTTGCCTCATCATCCTTCTGGCTGAAGACAGAAGGACAGGTGTCCACTCTGGTCTGCAATTCACACAGGCCTCCTAGGGGAGACCCACACAGGTCCAGCAGCTACTGTGGGCTAGAGGAAATAGGGAAGAGGTAGGTGGAAAGGAACGTCTACTGAAAATTTCTCCAAAAAGGAGCCAAGAAACGTTCAAGGAGAAAACAAAAATTATGGCTGGACTCATACTTGGCATTGAAGAAAAAAGAAGCATACACACACACATACACACACACACACACACACACACACACACACGCATACATATAAAATGCTTTTGCTCTTTTTAGACACAATGACTTAAATATGTTTTCATTGTTCTCCCTGTTCTCCGAACACACATACACACACACACACACACACACACACATAAATCCAGACCTGTGACAGAAGACTCCTCCATGCAGCACCTGCAATTTGCCAACTGATCACTCACCTGAGCACAGACAGGCAAGTGTAAGGAGAACTATGATCTCTCTCTCCTTCTCTCTCTCCCTCTCTCTCTTCCTCTCTCTATCCCTCTCTCTCTCTCTGTCTCTCTCTCTCCCTCCATCCCTCTCTCTCTCTCTCATGCATACACACACACAAACACACACACACACACACACACACACACACACACACACACACAGACGCACACACAAATAGACCCAGCAGTGTCTCTCCTGAGTTTGTTGGTTCCTCCTCTGGGACAAGGTACAAGCTGGAGTACAGGGATTCCCTTGTCAAACTAGTGGCTCCCACCCAAAGGAGCACCGCTCTAATAACGCAGAACCACTCTGCCTCTCCCTTTCTCAAGGGCCAGACACTTTCCCTTGGGAACTACCAGCATTTACTCACCATTCACCAAAATCCCAGGCCAGGATTCTCTATGAAGGTGTCCTGAGATAGGTGGATCCTCAGAGCCAGGATTAAAAACAAGCAGGGGTGTCACAGTGTCCCAGAGGGGTGTCTGACCTGGGGTGGGGGCAGTGTTGCAAAATGCATGGGGTCCTAAAGGCTACATACATGGACAGACTCCCTATTTCCAGTCTAGATGCTTCTGGGTGACTTCGGGGATTCTTGTGAAGGACTAGGAGAGCAGATGGAATGTGAGCCAGCAGATACTGGGAGAGCTAGGAAATGTGATCACCCTGTGAGAACTGTTGACAGCTGATGTGGGGGGACAGGTCAGGTATATGCGTGTCGGAGGGGGTGTGTTCTTCCCAGATATTCACCTTCTATCTGATTCCAAGTGCCCTCACATAACTATTGGGCTTTTCTGGGACCCTGCTCAGGTGAAAGGGTGACCGAGCACAGAACATAAGGGCTCACACAGCAAGGAGGGCCTATCTTTTGCATCCAACACCCACCACCCCCAGCAAAAAGCAAAAGACCCAAGAAGGCAGGTGTGGAGGTGCTGCTTCCCACCTCTGACTAAAGCCACCAGGTTCCCAACAGGGAGAGGAAGGGTGCAGATGCACAGCTGTGTGGCTCCCACTGTTCCAGGCCATGAGCTCTGTGGCGACCCCTCCTCACCCATTCCTGCATCACTCCATTTCCTGGTACACCGTTTACTAGTGTGGGGGTGGGATCCCGGGGTCAACACCCACTCCCACTCTCCAACCCTGGGGTACATTTGTGGCAGGGACATGACAGCCTGTGGGGCATGGGGCACACAATAGCAGGACAGGAGAGGGGAGGCAGGAAGGGAGGGTCCATGTCAGCAGGAGAGGGTCTTTTGGCAGGAGGGTTCCCAGGGTGCAGGCCCATGGGGCAGCCACTCATGTGTGCTACTGGGAGAAGCTGTAGGCAGAGGCTCCAGAGGCATGCAGGCCCAGAGTATGAGGACTGGGATCCGAGACCTGCTAGGGGCTGCAAGCAAACCAGGGGCATGCCATCTCTGCTGGGCGACTTCAAGAGGCACCGTGGGTCTGAGCCAAAAACACCATGTTTGAAACGCGATGCTGCAGGAAGTGGGCAGGCTCACGTCTGCGGGGCATGTAGGGGCTGCACATGGCCTCTGCTCCTCCTCATCAGCCAATACTGCCCCCACCTCAGCCACCTCCACTGCCATACTCCCTGGGCAGGGACCTCAGACTCAGGCCTGCCATGGCCACCACACCTCCGAGTAGCTGCCTGTGGCAATGTCCTGCTGCATAAGCTCCACATGCTCTGTGCTCCCCGACAGGACATGTGCTAAGATTTGGGAGGCTGCCAGCCTATAAAGCTGCTTGCCTTTGTGTGTGTGCTCACTCTTCGATCTGCTCTCTCTCTCTCTGCCCTCACTCATCTCCTGGGCTGCCTTGTCCCCACGGAGTGCACCGGCCCCCTGCTGCGAACACAGTGTGCCCTGGGTCCTACCCCTCCTCCTCTTGCCATGCTCCCTTCCCCTTTGCCCCAACCCCCACCCCTGCTGCAAGCCCAGCCCTGACTGGGCTCTAAGGCTTCCAGGCCACGCAATTGTAGCCTCACCTCAGCTCATCACTCCCCCCTAACCCCAGTACCTGCCCCTGTGATCGAATCTCCCCTCAGCCCCACCACGGGAGGAGACTCTCCTCCTTCCCCCTCCACTCTACACACCAAGCAGGTGTACAGTGACCCTTGTGTGTGTGTGTGTGTGTGTGTGTGTGTGTGTGTGTGTGTGTATGTGTGTGTTTGTGTGTGTGTGCTTGTTGGGGATAACTGCCTCTCAAGGACTCAGAACATAGCACCCTTTGAGATGACTCAGCACACAGCACACTTCAAAAAACAGCCCAAAGCACCCTGGGTAGAGGACTCAGTACACAGCTCCCTTTGAATGACTCAGTATATAGTACACTGTGTAGAGCACTCAGCACAAAGCATCCTTTGAAAGAGGGAGTCCATAGCCCACAGTGTAAAGGACTCAGCACATGGCATGCTTTGAAAAACTCAAGCGCACATCACTGTTTCGCAGGGACTCAGTAGATAGCATCCTGTGTTAAGACACACACAGCCCCCTTTGAAAGACTGAGTACATTGCACTCTGTGTAAAGCACTCAGTGCATAGCACCCTTCAAAAACTAAGCAGATAGCACTATTTTGAAAGACTCAGCACATACCACAGTGTGGAAGGACTCAGTACATACCACACTGTCAAAGGATTCAGCCCATCGCACCATTTGCAGGACAGTAAAGAGCACCCTATTTTAAGGTCTTGGCACAAAGCACTTGAAAAATTCACCTCCTCCCTCACTTCTCAAAGGCTCAGCACATAGCAGGACCCTTTGGGGTGAATTAGCACACCGCAACTTTTGAAGGACTCAGCATATAGTACGTTGTGTAAGGGACTCATCACACAGCACCCTTTTAAAAACCCAGCATGGCCCACTCTTCTCAGGGACTCAGCACATAGCACCCTTTGGGATGACTCAGAAAACAGCACCTTTTTGAGGACTCAGCACAAAACTCCATGTGGGAAGGCCCCAGCAAACAGCACCCTGTGAAGGACTCAGCACATAGCTGTATGTCACAATTTCAGCTGTCATTAGAATTAGGGTGCTTTCTTTAGTATCACCATTCTTCAGAAACACTTCACAAATCCTACAAGTTTACTTTAGCCAACCTGTGTTTCATGGGGCAGGGTCAGCTGGGTGTCTTGAACTCAAAGCTTGGGGGCTCTGTCCCTGATCTCTTTGGTTCAATGCTAGCTCCAATTTTGACCCATAGCTCCAATTTTGTTTTTTTGGGGTTGTTCTTTGTCAGATCTTATGGTGATCAGGAAGGCCAAGTTGGGGTGTCTGTGGGCAAAGACTCTTAGCTCGGCCTGGAGCTGACCTCTCCCTTCCTTGTGCCCCTGGGATCCGGGACTCCTGGCACTCTCTTGGCCTAGGGTGGAACAGACCTGCTCTGGCATCAGCACCCATGGTGAGCAAAAGTCAGCTTGGCCCTGGTCACTTCCCCCAATTGAAATCTAGAGGAAAATGGCACGGCCTCTCATGTTCCACGTCTGGCCAGCAGGGGGCAGGAGTTGCCCACCATGGGGATTGTACCTGTGAGTTGTGTTTACTCTTGATCCAAGCCACCTTGGACAGGAAAGTGCATGAGACCCCTACCTACAATTAACCATCATAAAACAAGTGCGACTGTGGCTCAAGTGGCAGAGTACTAGGCTTGACCAAGAAAACTCAGGGATAGAGCCTAGTCCCTGAGTTCACACACACACACACACACACACACACCACATGCATGCAAAATCAGAGATTTCTACACTGCAATCTTTGGGTATTCTCTACCTGTTCCCCACTAAGCCTGATAGCTGTTGGCCTAGGTATTTGATGCATACAACACCAACTGGCATCTTTAATTTTGGAGAACAGAATGGCTAGAAGGTGAGCCTTCTCCGATCCCAGCTCCTTGATTGGGTCATGGTCTATCCAGGCCCTTTGCGACTCCTTTTACAGACTTGACAAAATGCCTTCAAAAGTCATCACAAGCTGGGCACTGGGGGCTCATACCTGTCATCCTAGATACTCAGGAAGCTGCGATCTGGAGGATCATGGTGCCAAGCCAGCTTGGGTAGGAAAGTGTGTGAGACTCTTATCTTCGATGAACTATCAGAAAACACTCAACTGGTAGAATGCCAGCCTTAACCAAAAAGAGCTCAGGGACAGGGGCCAGGCCCTGAGTTCAAGCCAGAGGCCTTGAAGAACAAATCTTTGTTGGAGGTTTTTCTTTCCTTTGAAAACAATTTATTGTTTGAGATAAGCATAACATAGGTCTCTTCCCTGGCCACCAATGGGCTATTAGATGTCCCTTGAATTCGGGCCGCTTCCTGGCAGCTTCTGCCCTAACTGACCTTCAGTTTACCCTTCCCATCACATGGCAGATGGAGGCCTGAGAGAAGGCTACCTGGCCACTTATTTCTGGTGGCTGACGTGGCTTTTGAGAATCAGTATGTCACATAGAGAGTCATCATCCACATCAGTCTACAGAAGAAAGAAAGGGAGCGCTCCTTGACCAAGCCTACCAGCTGTAGGTGGCTCTGGATGTGGGGCATCTGCTGCAGGATGTGCTCCAAAGGGGAGTAATCTATAGGGTCGGGAACCCAGACCACTCCTCTGGCAGTTTCCAAGCTGTCTTGAAGTTGCAATTCTTCAAAACCTTTCTGCTCCTCCCTCATTTTGCCCACCCCAGAGCCTGAGGCATCTGAAGCAGCTGCAGTTATGGGGGCTCATCCTGTGCAGGCATCTGGAGCCTTCTATCTGCTCCTTCCCCTGCAAGAAGGGACAGCAGCTCCCTCAGCTCTCTTTTCTCCATCTTCTCCTGGGAGAGCCAGCACACACGCTTGGCTTTCTCCAGACACAGTTCATCCAGGATGAACATCTGCTCTTTACACGCCATGAGGGACTCCAAGACTGTGCAGATGTGTGCCAACAGCTGGCTGCATCGATGGTGGTGCTCATCTGCTGGACTATGGAAGTCCACGTCATCATGCAGGTCATGGATGAAGCAGATTTTGTTCTCGGATGCCCCCTTCCCATTTCCCATCCCCACGCCTGCTCTGGTGTCAGCTCATGGGGCAGGAGGCCTGTGGTTCCAGCTCTGTCTGCCACTGAGCTGCTGTGTGGTGATCCCTGCAAAGGGGTCACCACTCCTGCAGCAGGAGTTTCCCCCTGTGGATTTCAGCCTCTGAGTGCTCGCAGAGCCACATCCCTCTAGGTCTGGGGCATGTCTCCATCCTCTGCGATTCTCAATTTCTGGAGGTGTCACCTCCTCAACTTTTGCTTCTCCAAGGCTCACAACCTATGTTGTCATGCAGGACAATGCTTCCACAATAACCTGCCATTAAAAAATTAGCCCCCTGGTTTGCAATTCATGCCAATTTTTCTGCCAGACCTGGTATTTGAACTCAAGGTCTAGGTAAATATGCAGCACTGTGAGAGAAGGGAATCTGATCATGCTTGAAGACAAGAAAGTCAGGCCTGTTCCCTAGGTCTGAATTCAAGCTTCAGGCTGGGAAAACATACTCTTCATATCCATTTTAAACACAGGATTTATACTTCCATACAGATATTCATTACGTATTGTGTTTGGTGTAGTTATTCATTTTATTTCTGGTTTTATTCATTTATTTAGCAACTATTTTATTGACTCTGATGACACTGCTACCATTTATTACATTGTTTACATCCTATCACAGCATCCAAATTTGTAGATATGATATCCATCATGCCTGACACTCAAGACTCTCCCAGAAAAGGAAAACATGTGTCATACTCGGCTTCTTACTGCAAGATTATATTTTTGGCAGTGCTTGGATCTGAAGTCAGGGCCTAGCAGTCCCAATTCATGAATGGATGTGTGTGAGCACAGCAGCCTCTAGCCAATGAAGCTGTCAGGTGGTTCCCAAGTGCTGAGATCCAGCCCCAGTTTTGGCCAAAACAGTGATACATGGATAGGCAGATGGTGGTATACAAATAAATACATATTGGAAAGGAGCACCAGATCTGTTTGTCTATGATTGAATGAAACCTACTATATTCCTAACAACTTTTAGGCATTTATTATACTGCCACTGAAGGAATATTATTCTTTTCATGTTCAATAAACTATTAATTAAGATCAATCCGTATGATAGGATTATTGCATCCAATTTTAGACTACACTGAAGCATGAAGTACTCTTTCAATAGGTATTCCTATGCACAGGAATTAGTCTCTTGTGATCTCCTGCCATTGGTAGGTGTCAGGATCGGGATTTGAACCCAGGGCCTATGGTTGACAGGTAGGCCTATGGTTTCCCTGATAGCCCACCAGCCTTCAGCAATGGCTGGTCAGGTCCAATTGCAGCTGTGTCATTCAGAACCAGGATGTTCACCGTGTAAAGATAAAAAATGTAAACCCCATCCCTCTGCAGCTCACCACTTTTTGTGGTATCCTACTTTATTTTTCTTCGTGCAAGCCCTCTGGGCCTAGGATCCCAAGATCGGCTATGGGTCCAGAGATTGTACTGCAGCCTAGGGCGATCGAAGCTGAGGCAGAGTTGCACGACCTGAGTTCAACCCCTGTGTTGGCAAAATAAAGATTAAATTAAAAAATTAATTAATCATTTAACTAAATAAAAAAATAAAGCTCCCTGGTTTGGAATTTGTGCCAGTTTTCTTTCCTAGCCTGGAATTTGAACTCAGGGTCTTGGTAAATGTGTTGCAATGTGAAGAAAAGTTCAGAGTTGCCACTACTTGAGATCAAACCCTGTGCAAAGCCAAAAATAAAAAAAATAAGTCCCTGAGATCGGCAGGGGGAGTAGATGTGGAGATGGGAGGGAAGGGATGTTTTGGGGAAAACAAAGGAAGAGGCAACAATGTTCAATAGGAAATGTGCCTTGCTCATTTAACTGTAACCCATCTGTATAATATTTTTACAATAAAAAAATGAAAAAAGTCATGCTCAGAGAAGCCTTTTGGGGGTAAGGGAAAAATGTCTGAATAGATATACAAAATTCTACACTGCTTTTTCTTAATGTTCAGTATGGAACTGAATAAGCATAACTGCTTGATTTTTAAAAATTTAGTCACTGTCTTGGAACTGGGGGCAGTATTTCCATCATTGCTGGGATTTGATCTCACATTCCAGGTAACTCTTTTGCACCATGGGTGAACGAAAAACTCACTGTCCTGGAGGAAAAGAAATTCAGGCTAGAGTTCTGAATGAAGGACCTGCAATAGAAAAAATATTTCTATATATGTGTAATATATTATATATTTACATGTGTATGTTTATTACATATTATGATTTTAATTGATTTTGTATTTATTTTATTTTATACATTTTATAGTTTATTGTATTTAGTATTTTTATACACATAATATTTATTATGTTTTTCACATCTATTAGAAAATTATACAAAATAAATTAGGTCATTGACTTGTTTTTCATTAATACTTTATTAAGTGTTGAAACATGATATATAATTAAATGGAGGCATTAGTCACAGTCATCACCTTTAGAGTCTCTCCCAAGTGTGAGCTTTGTCTTAGTTATCTTTTGACAACTTCCTAAGGGATTTCTTTAGATGATTTACACTCAGAAGCCTTTTCTTGAGGATAGGCAAGTTGTGGGATAAAATTTTAAGGGTGTGGCTGGGAATGTGGCTTAGTGGTATAGAGCTTGCTCAGCATGCATGAATGCCAGGGTTTGAATCCTCAGTGCCACATACTCAGAAAAACCTAGAAGCTGTGGAGTGGTTCAAGTGGTAGAGCGCTAGCCTTGAGAAAAAGAAGCTCAGAGACAGTACCCATACCCTAAGATCAAGCCCCAGGAGAGTAGAAACAATAGGCCAGATGCCGGTGGCTCACAACTGTATACCTAGCTTCTCAGGAGACTGAGATCTGAAGACCACAGTTCAAATACAGCCTAGGCAAGGAAAGCCTGTTAGACTCTTATCTTCAATGAACCACAAAAAGACCACATGTGGCACTATGACTCAAGTGGTAGAGTGTTCACTTTGAACTGAAGGGCTCAGGGACAGTGCCCAGGTTTGAGTTCCAGACAGACAACTGGAAAAAAGTGAGGGTCAATCAAATTACTTTTCCTATTTGCTGATTAGGAGAACATTCTCTAGAAATGAACGCTGATGTACACCAGAATTGGAGTCAAAGCTCCAGGTTCAAGTGTAGCGCATCCATATGCCCAGTCTCTCAGACTCTAGAATTACAACATTGTGTCCTACAGGGTTCTGAAAGGTCCATTGTTGAAAGGCTTAATATGCTCCCCAAACCCTTTATGATGAGCCTTGACTTGTATTGTCAATGTCATTACAGTTCTGAACCTAGCAGAGCACCAGTACCTCACACCTGTCATCCTAGCTGAGGTCTCAGGATCACAGGGTGAAGCCAGCCAGGGCAGGAATGTCTATGACACTCAGGCTTCCACTGCTGAAATGTCAGAAGTTCAAGAGTTTCCTGTGTTTCCGTTGGTGATAAGTACTTGCACTCTAAATGTTCTTAGAGTTCTCCAGGTATAGAAGCAGGAAAGAAACATTATTGACCCATCCTGGGTTCAAATGAAGTTCTCAGGATCTGAGCCCTAGCCTTGTTAGCAGGAAGAACTCCAGGGTAACATTGTATTTGAAGGTAGAAAACAGTTATGAAAGCCCTTCTTTCCTCCTGACATCCAAAACCAGATTCATCTCTCATCTTTCTATGTATCTATCTATGTATCTATGTATCTACCTACCTACCTACGTACCTACATACCTAGCTATCTCTTTGCCAGTTCTTGGGTTGAACACAAGGCCTTGGCACTGTCTGTAGCTCTCTACTACTTGAGCCACAGAACTAATTCTGGCTTTTTCTGTGTATGTGCTACTGAGGAATCGAACCCAGGTCTTCTTGCATGGAAGTAAATGACTCTCAGTAATCCACATTCCCATCCCCTTCATCTTTTTTTAATGGTAGTTTTTATGCTACCATTTTATGTTCCAAAGTTTAATTTTCTGAATATTGATTACTTCTAAGAAACCTCATCTTCTCTTTCCCTGCCTGGTATGTGCTTGTTCCTGCATTGGCCTCAGCATAAAATGTAAATAAAGGCTGCTGAGGGTCACCTGCTTTACCTGGATGGCTGCACAGATTGTTCTGTATATCTGTTTGTTGCCAGTTCCAGATCTTGAACTAAGGATCTGGGCACAGTCGATGAGCTGCTTTTGCTTAAGGCTAGCCTCCTACAACTGGAGCCATACGCCCCAACTTCTGGTTTGTTGGCACTGAAGTAGGAAAATGGGCTCAAGGACATTTCTGCCTAGGGTGACATTGACCATGATCCTCATATCACAGCCTTATAAGTATCAAGGAGGAATGCTGAGAGACACTTGTGTCTGCCTTATCACTGCTCTTGCTGATGTTCTTGGACAGACAGGTGAGTTCCCTATTCTCAGGTTTAAGTGGTGGGAGCTGGAGCCCACAGTTCGAATCCTGATCCTGCCACCTTCAAATGGCAGGAGAGCCTAAGAAACTCATTCCTATCCATATGAATACCAATGGAATGTGATGTTTGTCCTGATTGAATGGGCACTCCTTGAATCATTCTAGGATAAAATCATACACAATTATATTATAGGACACTGATCGATTTTAATTACTAAATTATGAAGGATTTAAACAATCAAATTCATTAAATGGAGGCAGGATGAAATACCTAAGAATTGGGCATGACATAGTATAGAGATGCCATTTTTTCTTCCAGGACTTTCTTTAGTTAATTGGTATATACCATTTTCTGAATGTAGTTTAGTATATGAAACTAGGATATATTATATCTGACCACAAAATCAATTATTTAAACACTTTTTATCAGTAATGCTTAAAGCGAATTGTAGAGGTACATCCAAATTACGTATATTTGAAGGCAATGCTTGGTTAGTCCTCTTCTCACATTCCCCATTCCTTTCAAGAGAATAATACACATTTTAAGGAAATACTTAGAATGTTTTGGATAAATACGTTGACTTTAAACCAGTGAGTTGCTCTATGATGCATATTGTTATTTTATATCCAGAAAAGCTAAATTCTTACTTTATCATTTTCCTTAGGCTTTATATTCAGACTTAATCTCTGATGGGTGACAAAGATATAAACATTTTTAAACAGTGGCTGAATTTAGGCTGAGGTATCTAGGTACAATGATACTCATGCAGATAGGCCTCATCAGTCATGAGACCCTGATATCCAAATGTTAACCAATGCTTTTGGTGTCATGCTTATGAGATTTTGTGTATTATAAACAGTGGCTATTAGAATTATTTTGTAATCAACATCATTTCACGGGTTAGGAACGGAAGTGAGACATTACACTCAGAACAAAATTTAAGGAGGCATCCAAAATTAGTTACCAAGTTATACATCATTTAACACAATGTTTTAAAAATAGCAAACTAAAGGAAATAATTAATGAAAAAATCAACATTTACAATAAATACAGAATCAGTATGACTGATTTATCTTTTTTATTGTGAAAAGTACTATACAGAGGGGTTACAATTACATGAGCAAATAATGAGTGCATTTCTTATCAAACATTGTAGCCTCCTCCTTTGTTTCCCCTTCCCATACCTTCCCATCCTCCTCCCGCACCCCCATCATCCTCCCCCCACCAAATTTGTAAAGTTCATTTTCGACATAACGACTTTTACATCTCATTGTTGAAATGGGTCCTCCTGTATCCCTATTTAAACGATTTGTTTTTTCCCTTCCCCTCCACAAATTATACAGACATCAAATACTGTGAAAGCAGGGGTTATACAGTGAGGAGGGACATAAAAAGCAACAGAGAAATCATCTTATAAATGTGTTAAAAAAAAAAAACATCACATGAAAGAAAAAAAAATTTGAATATATATCTTAGGGTTCATTTCCCTAACATCAACTTATCTGACCTTTTCTGCTTGACTCAGACATATACTAGTTATCACAAATAAGGGAAACTATAGGACATATGTTTCTTTGGGCCTGACTTACTTCACTTGCTATCATTTTTTCCAAGTTTTTCCATTTCCTAACAAATGGGGCAATGTCATTCTTTCTGATGGAGGCATAAAATTCCATTGTGTATATATACCACATTTCCTTGATCCATTCATCTACTGAGGGACATCTGGGTTCGTTCCATATCCTAGCTATGGTAAATAAGAATGCAATGAACATAGTCGTGCCTGTAGCTTTAGTGTGGTCATGTGTGTGAACATTTGTGTAAATGCCCAAAAGTGGAATTGCTGGGTTATAGGGGAGCTCTATGTGTAGTCTTTTGAGGACCCTCCATACTGCTTTCCAAAGTGGTTGAACAAGTTTACACTCCCACCAACAATGTAGTAAGTTTCCCTTGTGTCCACATCCCGTCCAATATCTGTTGTTACTAGAGTTCTTGATTATAGCCATTCTAATTGGGGTGAAGTGGTATCTCAATTTTACCCCAGTTGCAATACAGCTTACATGATGACTTTTCTGGTTATATGTTTAGTTAGGTCTTGATATTTAGTTGTAGAAGTTATGTTTTTTCATATATTTATTTGTCAGGTCAAAGAGGAAATGAATTCCTTGCCAGAGTCAACATCCATAGAAATGTTACAGATATATCCTGCAACTTTGCCAAAGTTTCAAATCAGCTCGAGTAACTTGGGTCTTTTTCTGGATCTAACTTATTTAGTGTGCAATTTTTTCAGTACTAGAAAGATTTTGACCACCATTTATGAAACTAGTATTTTCCAGTAACTACTTCTCTCTTTTCATGAGATTTTTATTTCATTTATATCATGTATTGAAGTTTTCCTTTAGATAACCCACATTCAGTCTTCTACAAAGTGTAATTTGGAGTAGTTTAAAATTATGTAGACTCATGTACACTGCTCAGATTGTATAGTTGCATATTTTTTTCTTGTTAAATCAGTAGGAATCAGTTTTCAATATGGATATTATTGGACTTATTCACTGCATTTCTGAATTTTTAAAATATCTCATGATTTTGTTATTTTATTCTTTTAATTTTGTGCAGATCTCAATTCTCATACAGTCACATTTGTTTTAAACAATTTTATCCATTCAAGGGATTTGCTATATTAGGTTTATCTAGACGAATTTAATTACAAATTAACACAACCGTATTTTTGAGACACAGTTATCTTTATGGCTCTACTCCAAGTTAATATGTATTTGAGTTATTTGTGCTTTCAAAAAAAAATGGACACAACATGTTTTTGTTCCGGGGGGAGTTCTACTTTGTTGGTTGTTTTTTCAGTTGTAGTGACTTCAACATATGTGTGCATTATATATAAATTGTTTTGTGTCTATATTTTGTTTCATATAACAGAAAGTACAAAAAGAATCAGTGATTGAGAACTTTTCCAAATAGAATTCTAAGAGAGACACTTGAAGCTTTGTGACAACTGGGAATTGGCAGGTCATCAAAGAGGTGGGGTTAGCAGAATAACGGAGACATTTTTTGACATGATTTTAATTCTTCCTCTTCTTGCCTCACTATTTCTAATAGTGTTACTTTAAAGTCTTTAGTGGAAAGAAAATCATTATGTCTGTATGAACTCAGAATTTTAGATTCAGTTGGGACACACTTCACATTCATATTTCATTTAAACTTGAAAAAAATTTTTCCTTCGTTTAAAATCACAGATGTGAATTTATAATGCTAAAATAGCATCTACTAATTTATATGAAATGGTTCACTTCACACTATATGTAATATAGACTCTAACAATAATAGTGAGTAATATAGTATGTAATAATTGACTTTGGGGGAAATCAATTGCAGTGGATTTTTGTGAGATACTTAGTAATAATAAAACTTATATTTGATTCTATCGAAAAACTCACAGTTACATCTAAAAGTAACTCATAGTTATAAACTAATGCTGACAAAGTAAGATTGTTTCTTGGAAAAAGCCAGAAGTTTCAATAAGCTTGCTTTTTAAAAATTGTCTTGGATCTGCGCTTTGTTCACTCATGCCTGTAATCCTAGCTACACCAAAGTCTGAGATCTGAGGATAGTGGTTCAAAGCCAGCCTGGGTAGAAAAGTCTGTGAGACTCTTATCTCCAACATAACTCTTGAAAACTAGAAATGGTACTGTGGCTCAAGTGGTATAGTGGTATCCTTGAACTGAAGAGCTGAGGGACAGTGCCAAGGCTCAGAGTTCAAGACCCATGACCGACAAAAAAAAGTGACATGGATTTTTACTTTATAATTTCATGATTTTTATTGTAAAAATACACACAGAGGGTTTACAATTACATGAATAAGGTAATGAGTATATTTCTTATCAATCATTGTTGCCTCCTCCTTTGTTTCCCCTTCCCATCCCTTCCCATCTCCCCCTCTGCACCTCCACACCCCACGCCAAAGCTATAAAGTTTGCTTTTCGACAGAATATCTTGTAGATGTCATTGTTGTAATGGGTCATCCTGTATCCCTATTTGTTTTTCCCTTCCCCTCTCAAAATAATACCAACATCAAATATTCTGAAAACAGGGGTTAAACCGCGGAGTAGGAACATGCAAATCAACAGAGAAATCATCTTATAAATACACTAGAAAAAAGAAAAGAAAAAAAATTTGAGTCCTTACCAAGGGGTTCATTTCGCCTAACATCAACATATGTGACCATTTCTGCTTGTCTCAGACATAAATTAGTTATTGCAAATAAGGGAAACCATGGGACCTATATTTCTTTGGGTCTGGTTTACTTCACTTAATTTTTTCCAAGTCTTTCCATTTCCTAACAAATGGGGAAATGTCATTCTTTCTGATGGAGGCATAGAATTTCATTGTGTATATATACCAAATTTTCTTGATCCATTCATCTACTGAGGGGCATCTGGGTTGGTTCCATATCTTAGCTATGGTAAATAATGCTGCAATGAACATAGTTTTGCTGGTAGTTTTAGTATGTTCTTGTTTGTGATCACTTGGGTAAATGTCAAAAGTGGGATTGCTGGGTCATCAAGGAGCTCTATGTAGAGTCTTTTGAGGAACCTCCATACTACTTTCCAAAGTGGTTGAACAAGTTTACAATCTCACCAACATCCCGTTCAGGATCTGTTATTATTAGAGTTCTTGATTATAGCCATTCTAACTAGAGTGATGTTGTATATCAGTGTTGTTTAGATTTGCATTTCTTTTATGGCTATGGGGGCTGAGCATTTCTTCATGTGTCTATTGGCGATCCTACTTTCCTCTTCGGAGAAGATTCTCTTTAAGTCTTTAGCCCACTTATTTATTGGGCAGTGGTTTCTTTGAGGATTTGTAGTTGGGGGATTTAATTTTTTGAGTTCCAGGTATATTATAGATATGAGACCCTTGTCCCTTTTAAGGCTAGTGAAGGTCTTCTCCTAATCCATAGGCTTTCTATTGATCTTGAGAGCTTTGTCCTTTGCCTTCCAGAAGCTCTGCAATTTCATGCAATCCCATTTGTCCAACCTTTCTTTGATTTGTTGTGTTTATGGGTATCTATTAAGAAAATTTAGTCCTGTTCCAAGGATATCTAGAGTATCTCCTATTTTGTACTGTAATGTTTTTAGAGTGTCTGCTTTGACTCCGAGGTCTTTGATTCATTTGGAATTGATTCTGGTGCAGGGTGATATATAAGGATGTAGCTTTAGTTTTCTACAAGTGATTAACCAACTTTGCAAACACAATTTACTAAAGAGGCTGTCCTTCTTCCATTCTATTTTTTAGCTCCTTTCTTCAAGATTAGGTGGCTATAGATCTGTGTGTTCATTTTCTGGGTGTTCAATTCTATTCCATTGATCCTGAGATCTGTTTTTGTGCAAGTACCAAGCTGTTTTGATTACTATGGTTTTGTAGTACAGTTTGAAACTTGGTATTGATATTCCTTCAGCACTGTTGTTTCTGTTGAGGATTGTTTTTGGTATTCGGGGTCTTTTATTGTTCCATATGAATTTTTGGATTGCTTCTTCTATTTCCTTGAAGAATGAGTTTGGAATATTGATAGGTATCACATTGAATTTGTAGATAGCCTTGGGAAGTATTACCATTTTCATGATGTTGATCTTTCTAATCCAGGAGCATGGGAGTTTTTTTTTTTTTTTTACCACTTTCTAAGTTCTGATTTGATTTCCTTTTAAAGTTTTCATCATAAAGATCCTTCACTTCTTTGATTAAGTTAATTCCTAGGTATTTTATTTTTTGTGGAGTATTATGAATGGAGTTGCTTTCCTAATTTCAGCCACGCTTTTCTCATTGTTGGCATACAAAAAAGTCATTGGTTTCTGAGAGTTAATTTTATACCCTGCTAATTTGCCAATGTTTTGAATCATCATGAGTAATTTCTGAATGGGTCCATGGGATTTTTTAAATACAAGATCATGTCATCTCAAAGAGGGAGAATTTTACTACATCTTTCCCTATTTGGATCCCTTTTTTATTTGTATCTTTTCTTATTGATGTAGATAGTCATTCTAATACTAGATTGAAGAGGAGCAGGCAGAGTGGACATCCTTGTCTCCTTCCTAAGAGAAAATGGCTTTAGTTTTTCACCATTAAGTATAATGCTGGCTGTAGGTTTGTCATATAAAGCCTTTATTGTATTGAGGAATGTTCCCTGGATTCATAGTTTTCCCAGAGCCTTCATTATAAAGGGGTGTTGGATCTTGTCGAATGCTTTCACTGCATCTATTGAGATAACAATGTGGTTCTCACCCTTGCTCTTGTTGATGTGATGAGTTACATTAATTGATTTGCATATATTGAACCAGCTTTTCATCACTGAAATAAATACTGATTGATCGTTGTGTGTGAGTTTTTGGATGAAATGTTGATGTCGATTGGCCAAAATTTTGTTGAGGTGTTTTACATCAATGTTCATCAAAGAAATGGGTTTATAGTTTTCTTTCTTTGATGAGTCCCTGCCTCGCTTTGGGATGAGGATTATGATGGTTTAATAGAAAGATTTCTGTTGCGAACTTTCTCTGTCAATTTCATTGAAGAGTTTTTGGTGTATTCGTGTGAGCTCTGGTTTGAAGGCCTTGTAATATTCCTTTTTAAATCCATCTGGTCCTGGGCTTTTCTTAGATGGGAGGTTTCTTACTGCTCTTTCTATTTCTATGCTTCTTATGGTCATGTTACTTGATTTATCTCATCTTTGTTGAGTTTCTGCAAGTCGATATTAGCTAGGAAAATGTCCATTTCTGCCAGGTTCTCAAACTTATTAGCATAATTGTTTGAGAAGTATTCCCTTACATTGTTCTGAATCTTGGTTGTTTCTGTGGTGATGTTTCCATTCTCATCTTTGAGCTTATTTGGGTGTCTTGTCTTCTTTGGTAAGAATTGGTAAGCGTCTATCAATTTTGTTAAATTTTTTTGAAGAACCAATTCTTTGTTTTGTTGATTCTTTATATGGTGTTTTTGGATTCTAATTCATTTAATTCTGATTTAATTTTAATTATTTCTTTCCATTTCTTGGATTATGGTTTATCTTTGCTGCTCTTTTTTAAGGAGGTTCAGATGTCTGATTAAATTGTTGGTTTCAGATCTCTCTAATTTATTGATGTAGGAAATCACAGCTATAAACTTGCCTCTCTGTACTGCCTTTGCTGTGTCCCAGAGGAGCTGGTAATTTGTGTGTTTATTTTTGTTGAATATCATGAACATTTGTATTTCCTTTCTAATTTCTTCTATGACCCATTTGTGATTCAACAGTGTGTTGTTCAACCTCCATGTGTTACAGGACTTCATTTGTGGCTTTTGGTGTTGAGTTCTAATTTTATTCCCTTGAATGCAGTTTCTCACCCTTTACTGTGGTCTTGTTCATTTTCTATGAGTAGGACACCTTTAAGTATCTTTTGTACAGCTGGTTTGGTGGAGATTTATTGTTTCAATTTTTCTTTGAAATGGACTCTTTTTATTTGACCTTCGGTTATGAAGGAGGGTTTAGCTGGGAACGGTATTCTTGGCTGATACTTACTATCCTTAGGGCATGGCATACATCATGCCAAGCTCTTGCTTTATTCATCTCTGCTGAGAAATCTGAGGTTATTCTAATTGTTTTCCTTTTAGAGGCGACTGATCTGTTCTCCTTGACAGCTTTAAGGATCCTTTCCTTGGTCTGAATTGATCCTGTGCAGATTACAATATGACGGTGGGATGTTCTGTTTTGGTCTGGTCTACATGGGGTTCTAAAAGCTTCTTGTATCTGAATAGGCCAATATTTTTGCATGTTTGGGAAGTTCTCTGCTAGGATTCTGTTAAATAAATTTCCTAGACCATTAACGTCTGTCTCTAGGTGCTCCTCTACACCCAGTATCCTCACATTCGCCTTCTGATGGTGTCTTCCAAGTGTTGAATAGATCATATTTCTAGGATTTGTCTTGGATAATTGTATGTTCTTTCTCTATAATATCCAGGCTGTCTTCAATCCCCGAGATTCGATATTCTGCAGGGTCTAACTTACTGTCAAGTCTTTCTACTTTGTTTTTTATTTCTTTTCCTTCTAATTGGTTTGCTTTGATGGCTTCAAATTCTTTGTTGGAGATTTGTTTTAGATATTGTTTGAACTTTACTTGCTTAATTTGATGTTCAGTGTTTATTCTCAAATCACTTAGTTGATTGGTTATTGTTTCCTTGGACTCCCATTCCTTCTGTTGGGCTCCATTCATCATTCCTTTTGTGGCCTCTCTGAATTGTTTCAGCTGTCTGTTTATGAATTCCATGAATGCCTGTATTGATCTTCGTCTAATCTCATCCCACTCTCTCAATTCCTGTATTACACTTTGATAAGTTTCCTCACATTCACATAATTCCTGTAATTCTCTATGACTGTTTTCAGCCTTCTCATGTTATCCCTGTATTTCTCTTTAACTGTTCTCAACCGGCTTATGCAATTCCTGTTTTAATCTTTAAGTAGCTCCCTAATGCTCACAAGATTCCTGTATTAATTTTTGTTTGCCTCCTCTCGCTCTCTATCATACTCACACTGAGTCCTTTGCAAGTTTTCAATTATTTCATTCACCATGTTTACCAGCAGTGTTTGTAGAGCTTTTGATAACTCTCCTCTGAATTATTCATTAACTGTTCTGTCAACTGCTTTCATGAGTGGGAGTTCAGACACCTGGACTTGCCATTTTTCTTGTGTTCTTCCAGCTTATTGTGCCAATTTGGTATGAAAGTAACACCAATTTTGTGCTAGAATATTATTTTAAGGTAAGCATCAACCAGAGTCCTGTAGTCGCACAATCAAAATGGCTTCAAATACAATATAGTTCAACAGATACAATCTATTCAACATCAAACAACCATGGATTAATGGGTTACAAACAGCAAAGAAGGATTTGGCAAACCAGAAATTATTAGCTTTAGGTAGAAATGTGTGGAAAAGTAGGACTAGAGGGATGTGGACAGATTAAAGGAGAGTAAATTGAACCAAGTCCTAATCTCTGAGAGGGAAATGGATTGGGCAGAATTATAGGAGAGATATTTTAAAGAAAAATGGGAAAACAAAAATTCAAGTTTAAGAAGTGAAACACAATTTATGTAAGTTTAAAGAAATGATATTGAGAGAAGAAAAGAATAGGACGAGAAGAGGGGAGGAGAGAAGGAGACATGAAAAATTAAAAAATAATTTTTTATATTGGTTACTAGAAAATTATGTAGGTATAAAGAGATAAGACTGCTCGTAAAGAATTTAAGCCTAAGAGGTTGTGAATTGAGTAATAAATTTCTGTATTAATTATGTACAAAGTGGGGGATAAGGTGTAATAATTGACAACAGGCATATATCTGGGGATGAGCAGAACAGCAATTAAGTCATGCAAAAAAGAAAGAGAAAATATGAAAACAATAAAAAGGACCAAAAGGTCAAAAGATATTAAACACACACACATACACCAAAAAAAAATATGAGAAAAATATTTACAGAAAACACTTTAAAAATAAAAATTTAAAAAAATCATAAAAGAGGTCTTTGTTTTTTTGAGTTTTTTTAGGGGGGGCGGGGCATGGGAAGAACCTGTATCTCCCCTGTGTCCATAACCAGTCTCTTCGTCTAGTCTCTGGTCTGTTTGTGGTGTTTGGTTTTCCTATAGCTTGATTGGTTTCTTAAGTCAGTTTGTTTGGGCAGAAAATGCTCTGTGTTAGGCAGGATTTTGTGTTCCTCCTCCCAGGCTAGTTCAATGGGAGGGAGATCTGCTTTGAGTATCCGAAAAGAGGGAAATGGCAATTTCCTCTAGTTTGGAGAAGCTGTGATGAGGCTAGGTTCTGGGTAGATTTGAGGCCTTTCAACAAACAGTAGCTTTTCCCTGAGGGGCTAGCTCCTGAGACACAGAGTCCAGCTTTGAGTCATTCTCAGGATTTATGTTTACTGAATTTCAATTGTTTGTCTAGGCTTCTGTAGGGAGGGACAGACTCTGCCTCTGTTTACACGGTGAAGAAAGTCACTTCTCTGAGGGCAGAGCTCTCTCTGCCTGGGCGGGGTGACTTTCCCCTGGGTGGAACTGAGCCTGGCAGGTCCCTTCTAGTTCCTGTGATTTGCAAAATGACTCTTTTGTTTTCTTCAAAGGGCTGAGTTGTAGCTACCTGCTCAGCCAGGCCTTTGTCAGTATCAAAGATGGAGATTTCCAGTGGTGGAAGGGGAGAGGGCTGACATTCCCACCTCTGCTCCCTGAGAAGGAGTGAGGATTTCAGGGTTCTACTCCTGTCAGTATCTTAGTTCCTGGGCACTCTCTGGTCTGCAATCTGAAGGACGAAGGTATCTGCTCCTTCTCAGTTCTTGCTGGTGTTGAGTAGAATCCCCTGTCCGCTGTGTCTGGCACCTGTGTCCTGGGATCTCTCTGTTGTAGGGATGATGGCTATGGCCGCTGCTGCTGCAGCTGCAGATACAGCAGCCACGGCTACTAGCAAGTCCTCAGATCTGTCTCCATGACTGGATTTTCCCTTTCTGGACACACTCTCTGTACTGTGATGGTACATTTGGTGTGATTCTCTACCCTAGGACTGTTCACTGGAACACTAAAACTGCTATCTATGAGAAAGCTTTTTAGTTTCCAGCTTCTCCTCCACCATCTTCCTCAGAACTCCCTTAACACTTTATTATGACATGATATTGTGACATCATATTGACATTGTGATATTACTCTACCATTCTGTTTTCACACACCTATTATGACATCACATGTTTGAAAACTCATGGGTTTTAGGACTTCTATCTCCTTCCTTGAACTCTTTTCCTCATTGTAAACTAGTAGCAATTGAAATCAGACATGTGATTGTAATATTACAAACTCATAATGACATCACTATTCCATGGGTGACCTCATGACCCCAGTGATATCACAAACCTATTGCATCATCACATTGCCATTGTGACATCACCATCACATTGTGACGTTTTAATCAGTTATGACCTCTTAGCATCTTTGAAACAGCATATGGCCTTTGTGACAAAAAAATTCAGTAGTTTACCTATGTATTCATTGTGGTCTAACAATTGAGATCAGTTATACCATTGTTATATTACAAACCCGTCGAAGCAGAATCACCAGTGTGACATCATTAACCAGTCCTCTCCTCATAAATTTGAAATGATGCCCTTGTGATACATAAACCCTTTTTGATCTGATAATCTGTTTTTTACTTATTTCAGGTATGACATGTGATATTAGAAATGCACTCTGATATGAAAATTATGTCATCACTTTGTCAGATATCATGCACATTGTAATCCATTGTGACATTACATACTTGTTGGGAGTTCATAACGTTTGGGCTAATGCATATCTTTGTAGATCTCACAATCCCATTCTGGATTTATATTCACATTTGTTAAAGGAAAATTGAAGTCTAGCATGTCATTGTGACATCATCAATCCATTGTGACATCATAAACCTATTGTGACCTCACCACCATTATGGCATCACCAACTAATTATGACATCAAAATATTATTATGACTTGATATTGTGACATCATATTGCCATTGTGATATCATTGTCCCATTGGGTATTGCAAACCTATTATGACCTTATAACATTTTACAAAATTCATGGCCTTTGACACTATTAACTTGTAAACTCGTATACTTACGTTGCACAAAACACAAGACAATCTAATAAGGCACATTGAGGATAACTTTATTTATGCTAGTAATGGGCCTGCATTTACCTTGTCCTGGGCTGTACACACATTGACAAGCCAGCCCCAAACAGCAAATCTCAGACCTCCAACCCTGCACATAGTTAATTAGTGTGCAAACCACCAACCCCCCAAATTATCATCTCGAAACTCCACACTTCAATAGGTAAGGCTTTTTCCTTTTCTCTTACTCCCTCCTTCTTTATAGACATGTCCTTCATTTCCCTTTTTCCTTTCCATCACTTCCTTCTTCTCTTTAGGCCTCTCCACTATCCACAGGCCTACACTTCTCTGGCTTGGTGGCCAATTGGCATCCTTCTCCTCCTGCACTCCCTCAAATTCCTCTCCTCCCAAGTCTTTCCCCTCCTGCTATCTCACCACTTCCTTCCTTCAAGGTCTTCACTTGATTTTCTCCAATTCCATTGCGCTGACCATGCAGCCTATATATAGGTTGAACCCCTCTCAGACCCGTGGGTCTCTTGCCTAACAGTTTTCAACCATCACTTCATGAACTGTACATTCCTCAGTAACTTATTCACAGCTCATTTGAGAATGACATCCTACCCCCTCCAGCAGCATGCCCTGTCCCCGTTTGTGGCATGACCCATGTACTCCTGTGGGCCAGGACATGGGGCCACATTGATTAGTGAGTCATGCTGATTATTAGGGCTTTGCTGCTTTATACATCCCCTACTGGTTTTCATGTCAAATCAAATCCTTGATTCCTTCTTACCAAATCCTAAAAATTCCCATCTCTCCACCCACTGAACAGGCTTAAAATGTAAATTTAATTGTAAACAAGTAAATTATAAAAACACACTAGTTATTACTAATTAACACTTAGTAAGTCTTATCCTTAAGGGACCCTCGGAGTGTCTGCACAGTCCATCTTGTAGCCTTCTCTTTATATGGGTCCACTGCCTATTTCACTAGAGACTGATGTATCTAATGGTGTTTTTCGTGCTAATATAATAGGCAACAGTGAAGTTAGCACGACCAAGTAAGGTCCTTGCTACTTCGGTTCCAATTCAGGAGTATGATGCAGTTTTACACACACCAGCTGTCCAGGCAAGGAAGAGTGGGTGGAGTTTCTTTTTTTTTCTTTTTTCAACTCAATTTCTTAGTTTATTTCATTTACTTGAGGTCTAGCTTTTGAATTTAATGCTGAAGTGAGACTTGCTATAGAATACACTACATTACTCTCTCCAAAGAAATTTTCCTTCCAACTGGATTTAATTTCTTATTTTATATTTGAACTTATTTTATCGTCAACCTAATGTTTATTTATTTTTACACAGTTTTTATTATTATCATCTATAAGTAGTTTTACAAAGAAGTTCCCATCCTACAAAACAGTACATGAATACAAGGTGTCTGACAACATTATCACTCATCCCTCATAACCCTTCCCTTCTCACACGTTTTGAAAAAATCGAGATAGGTGATTACATATATTTCACATATTTCACAGTATTGTGGAATTGTGATACTTAGTAAAGTCACAAACACTTTTTAACCTTGACAAGGCAAATTATTGTTATCATGGTCTAAAGTTTGTTAATTATATGAGCTTTGACAATCCAAATTATTTTTCCCACCTCAGATGATGTTTACATTTTTTCCTTTTGCTTAGTGTAGGCTATTCCCTCTTTCCCTCTTTCCCTCTTTCCCACTCATTCCTCCCTGCCCATCACTGTGTTTGGGTTGCTTAGTTATATTTCTTCTATGTCCAGTGCAGCTGATGGGCCACTTTGTTGTATGTTGTTCCATTTTCCACTTATTGTGTTCCTCCTCCTGGCTTCCCTCCATTGCGTGCATATTTCAACCATCTACATGGTCAAGAACATGGGGTCATTAATGGTGATACAACAAAATGAGTGGCTGTCCTTTTTTCTCGAGTCCTGTTTACTTTGTCATACCTTCTTGCATTTTGGCTTTAGCCTCCACATATCAGGTAGACCCTGTGCCATTTGTCTTGTTGTTCTTGGCTTACCTCACTCAAATAATTTGGTCTAGTTCCATTCACTTCCCTGCAAATGCCATCATTTTTTCCTTTTTAAAGGCTGCATAGTGTTCCATTGTATATAGGTACCACAATTTTTGGATCCACTTATCAGTAGTGGCTCATCTGGATTGTTTCCAAATCTTGGCTATTGTGAACAATGCTGCAATAATCAATGAGGTGTGTGTCTTTGTATACTGGTTCCTGTTGTTCATAGTAGATGCCTAGGAGTGGTATGACCAGTTCATAGGAGAGGTCGATATTTAGCTTTCTGAGGTTCCTCTACACTGCTTTCCAAAGTGGTTGTATTAATATACATTACCACCAGCAATGCAGTAATGTTTCTCTTTCTTTGCATCCCTTCCAGCATTTGTCATTGGCTAAATTTAGGATGTGGGCCATTCTGAATGGAGTAAGGTGGTATCTCAGATTTGTTTTTATTTGCATTTCTTTTAAAACCAGGGATTATGAACATTTCCTCATGTGTTTCTTTGCTGTTTTTTTTCTCTTCTTCTGAGGACTATCTGTTTAGCTCCCTTGACCATCTTAAGATTGGTTTGTTAGATTTATGAAGAGTTAGATTCTTAAGTTCATCATATATAATGGCTATTAGACCCTTGTCTAATATATTGCTGGCAAATATTTATTTTATTTTATTTTTATTGTGAAAAAACTGTATAGAGGGGTTACAATTACATGGGCAAGTTAATTGCTGGTAAATATTTTCCCCAATTATTTGGCTTTCTTTCTAGTTTGATTTCTGTTTTTTATCTGTGCAGAAACTATTTATTTCAAGGTAGTACCATCAAGTCATTCTCAAATTTGTAGTGACCCTGGAAATCTGTTCTGGAAGTTCCTGCGTATGCCTATAAGTTCAAGTGTCTCTCATACTCAGTCCTGCAGTAGTTTCAGAGTTTCAGGCTTGATGTTAAGATCTTTAATTCATTTTGAGTTGATGTTAGTGCATTGTGAGAGGCTAGGATCCACTTTTAGTTTTCTGCATGTGGCTAGTTTTCCCAACACCAGTAGTTGAAGAGGTTGTGTTTCTTCCACTGTATGTCTTTGGCTCCTTTGTCAAATATCAACTGACGGTTCAAATGTGGCTATATTTCTGGTTCCTCTAACCTGTCTCATTTATTTTTGGGTCTCTTTTTGTGCCAGTACCAAGCTGTCTTTGTTAATATGGCTCTATTGTATAGCTTGAAGTCCTGTATCATGATCTCTCCTGCATTCTTTGTTTTGCCTAAAATTGTTTTGGCTTTGCTAGGTCTTTTGTTGGTCCATATGAATTTTTGGACTATTTTCTCTATTTCAGAAAAGTAGGTCACTGGAATTTTATTGGAAATAGCATTGAATGTGTTTATTAATTTTGGCAGTATGACCATTTTCACCATATTAATTCTGCCTATCCAGGAATACGGGAAATCTTTTGATTACTGGTATCCGCTATTGTCAAGGTCTAGTATGTTGGGATCCCTGGGTAAGGGTCACGAAATCACCAGGACACAGGGGATGCAGAGTGCAAACAGCAATTGCCACTGCATGCTGTGCTTTATTGTTAGTGGTTATTTAAAGACAAGCAAGCATGATCTTTGCCAAGATTTGGTCAGAAAACCTTCACACAAAAATTTCAACAGATACATTTTTACTTGACATATGAGACAATGTCTTGGTATATTATTATCTAAACTATTTTAGAGCAAGCTCAAAACACTTCTCCAATCTCAGGAAAATGCTTGACCAGCTGTTCATCTAGGCTTAAGCAAGCAGAAAAGCTACTTCCTCAGCTTTCAGGAGTCTGTGACATGTGTTTTGAGATAGGGAGAGAGAAAATTTTCCCTCTCTAGCCCGGCGTGCCAAGAGCTTTCCTAATCCCAAACACAGTCCTCAGATAATCCTGAGGCTGGAGCCTGTATCATTCTGCCCCCTCAACATAGACCCTGAGTCTTCACAATTTCCTTCTTTTTTCTTTTGTTTTAAAAGTAAAGCTTTCCACAGGGTTATCATAGAAGCTTGCATTGGGTTCATAAAAATCAAATATAACAGCACAAGTGCAAACAGAATAATCACAATCATAATTCCCATACCATTAGCAGTATGTGACATGGTTTGTAGTATTCTTTTCAGATCCAATCCTTCCAACTGCTTAATAAATGTATCAGCAATATTAGAAGCATCATCATTGGCAAATTGTTTACAAAAAATATCATGTACATTAAATTGTAACTGAGCAATCAATTGAGCAGCAGTAGAATTTCCAGATAAATACTGCTGTAATCCATTTCAATCATGTATAGATTTATTATATTTTACATTAGTAATGCAAAAGGTAGTAAAATTCCAATCACATTTTAACAATAACTGTTTCTCCAAAACCAATAACTTTTTCCTAACCATCCCACTGTCTGTTTAATAATATTAATCTGTGTTTGTAATTGAGCATCAATTTTTGCCTGTAAGACCCACAATTTATGTGAATCCCAGTGCCATTCTTTCATAAAGTGTTTAGTTTATAAGGAAGTGTGTAGGTCAATTCCAGACACCGCAGCAACAGTGGTAATAGCAATTTGGATTAAAATCACAGCTATAATGGCTCCAATCATACGTTTTGTACGTTTTAGTAGTTTGGTAAAAAATTCAATAACAATACTATCCAAAGGATTTTGGGACCATTCTCTTCCTAATTTAACAGGTAGCCAAATATGAGTTCTTTGTGGAAAATCACTGTCATTAAAATTAAGAGAGGAATTAATGCAAGAATACAGGGGACAATTAAAACAAAAAATAGTAGGATAAAATGTAAAATTTCCCACTAAAACTACATAAGGCAGAGGCACACAAGCAGTTACATTATAAGATTTGTACAAAGTAAAATTATAAGTGGATGCAGAGTTCGCCATCCCCGAAAACAATCCATTTGGTAGCATCATGGGTTTCAGCTCCGCTGCGATCTTCTAAAGATGAGTTTGATCAACAGTGGGTACAGACATGAAAGCCCATCGAGCATCTGTAATGCCCCCATCTCCCCAGGCCATCAATCGAGCTCCAGTTAGCAATCCATTAATGGCATCCGGCATCCTAGTGACATTTGATAAATCACATCTGGTAATATTTCATTCTGAACATGTGTTAATAAATTGTCCAAAAGTTCCCCAATTAATACAATTATTGAACATTTTTCCAAATGTTCCTCTACACTCTTGCCACACAAAAGGCTGATATTTTAAATCAATATAAGTAAAATCAGGGCACATTGGTAAGGATAACTCGCCATCAAAGGTGACTCTTTCCCAGCTACTATTAATGGACTAAGTAGTTAATCGCTGCAGCTGTGTTTTAGAATTGGAAGTGTGTTTCCCAGGTAAAACCCAATGTTGCCAATTCATAAGTAAACATGGAGGAGGCTCCAGAAAAACAGGCAAGGAATGAGTATAGTAAGTAAAATTTAAAAAGCTATCATTATCCTTATTGTAAAATGTCAAATTATTCCAAGGAGGAGATAAAACAGCAGGAACAGTATAGACGGTTATATCCATGTCTCCCCAAACAACAGGTTCCAAAAAAGGAGGGTTAGGAACAAAGGCCCAATAACTTACATTAGCATTAGCATGAACAGGATTCACAGTAAGCAGGGCACACATGGCCAGAACAAGTTCTCACCTGTGACAGGTTTACCAGTGTTTTGTAACATCTTTTGTCCTTCTCCAGTCAACTTTTAAACCTGCCCCCAGGTGGGCAGTGGCGATTTATTCTTCCTCAACTGGTGGACGATTTCTTGCAGGATATGGGGCTGTCCTCACTGGGCCGCGTCTATATCCATCGTACAGGAAGCCAGTATTGTTTGCCATCCTGTGTAGACACAAAACTCTATCCTCGCCCCTTATGTAATAATGTTCCTAGTTGCCATTCTGCTTTCAATGTAATCTTAATCCATGTGGGAGCATTTAAATAATGTTTTTGTGATATTTGTTCAAAATGGCGCTCAGCTCTAGTTAAAATATCTCCTTGTGGTAAGTTTAAAAAGTTAAGAACAAAAAGAGCTTGATATAAAATTATTTTAGGTTTTTGCATGGAAAACCACAAATTATTCATACCTTCATCCAACCTTTTCCTCCTTTTTAATTTTTTAATTTGTTTTTTTAGTGTGCCATGAACTCGTTTAATACTAATTTGTCCTTGGGGGTTATATTCTATTCCTGTAATATGTACCACATCATAAAGTTCTCAAAAATCTTTTAAATTTGATATTTTTAGGCTGGTCCATTATCAATCTTTATTTTGGCAAGCACTCCCATAATGTCAAAAGCTTCCAAGAAGTATTCTATTACATGGTTAACAGTTTCTCCTATAAGGGCAGAAGCACAAACAAATTTTGAATAAGTATCTATTGTAACATGTACAAACGAAAAATGGTCAAAGGCTTGTACATGAGTTATATCCATTTGTCAGAGCTTGTTAGGTGGTAATCCTCGAGTATTTACTCTAGCAGGTACAACTCTCAAATGCATTGGTCTGCAGATAGGACACCTTTTAATAATTTATTTAGCTTGGGAATAAGGTATTTTATAATGCATATGTGAATGGCCAGCATTTGTATGTAAATGAGCATGATCCTGTTCAGCAGAAGCAAAACTAACTAATTTATCAACCTGATAATTGCCATATACAAGGTACCCAGGTAATGAAGAATGACCCTTAATGTGATTTCCAAATACTTTGGCTTTACGTTGTTGCAAATGCTTTTAATTGTTTAAATAACTGAGTTAGCTGGGGTTTAGATGAATATGTAATAGCAGTGACTATATTAGTCACATCTACTACAGCTTAGGCAGAATCAGTAACAATATTAATATCTACCACAAAATCTTTAACACCTTAATAATAGCAAAAGTTGATTTTGTTGAACTGATGCTAAAGTAGTTGTTTGTACCCAATATTTATTTGTTGCACAATAAGCACTTTTTTTTTTTGAGCCATCTGTAAAACCGGTAATAGCAGTGGGAATAGGGGCCTTGGTAATTATATCATTAATGACAAATTGTTGTTTATGCAAGCAATCCCACAATCTACCTTTGGGAAAATGATAGGAAAATTGCCCACTAAAATTTACTAATGCTATTTGTAGCATTTCATACATGTTTAACAAATATTTTACTTGGTCTTTTGGCAAAGGAAAAATAATTTCAAATAAATCATACCCCGATAGGGTAAATACCCGTTGCCTGGCCTGTTGAATAATAACTGTCAACTGTTGTTCATAAGGCATAATATTCTTTGTAAATCTATGCCGTGTATAAATCCATTCTAATCATAGCTCATTTTGTCCTATAATTCGTGTTGGGTATTTCCATGTATCCAAAATATATAAATTTAAGGGGTGATTCAGCATTACTCGATGTAAAACATTTCTTTTTTATTTTTTGCTCTACAAATTGTAATTTATTTTTAGCCTTCTTAGTTAAAATTTTTTGCTATGTAAATCAGGCTCCCCTTGTAACAATTAAAACAAATTATGTAATTGATAAGTAGGAATTTCTAAGGCTGGTCGCATCCAATTAATATCTCCTAATAGCTTTTAAAAATAATTTAACGTATGTAATTGATCACGTCATAAAGATATTTTTGAGGTGTCACTGTTTGTCTGGAAATAACATATCCTAAATATTTAACCACTGTATCTTTTTGTATTTTTTAGGTGCTACTTTAATTGTGATAAAAATTTAACACAGGGTTTATTAGTTTTTTGAATTACTTTAGTCCAAGAGCCATAATGCTCTTCTACTGTCCGAATCCTTTCCCATGCTATGTCTTATAACTGCTCATGGATCTCTTTCAGAGAGTTCACTTGCATACGAGCCTCCACATATTGTTCTGTTACACTCAACATGGGAAAGGTTATGACCTGTAGGCGTGGATTACTGCTCTGTGCATTTTGTCTAGACCTTTCTGTACATAACTCAGTAAACCACATTTGCCATTGTAGGTATTTAGGTTTCTTAAGCAAGGCTCTACAAAGCATCTTCCGATCCTCGGGAACAAAATTATTGTAATGTCGAGCAAGCCCATTAAGTAATTCCTTAACCTAATGATACTGAGGTCCATACAAAGTCACTGCCTTTTTAAGTTTACCAATATCATAAACAGCAACACCTTCATATCTGGCTGGTTGAGCTATACCATTCATACGGGGTGGTCGAATTACAGCATAAGAAAAAATAGGCATTTCATCATCAAACTCACTGTCTGAGTCCTCTGTTTCGTGAGGGAGTGACGCTGTAAAAATTGTATCAGCAGGCAGAGGAGCCAAAGGCTGCTTTACTTTCACTTTCTCAGGTTCTTCTTTCACTCTGCTAACTTCCAACTCCATATGTTGTAATTTTGATAAAATCAATTCCATTTGCTCAGACATTTTATTTACACTTTCAGTTTGTTCCTTTTCAGCCCATTTTTACCTCTAGTTTTTTCTCTGTTAATTGCAATGCATCCTTATCTATTGCGTCCTTAACCTCAGAGTCCAATTGTAAATCTACAATAGATGGGGTGGCCTCTTTCTTTAAGTCTGCTATTAATGTTTCCTCATTCAAAGCTTTAAAAAGGGTATGTAAAATAGCCCAAAATCTAATAGGACCAAAATCTAATCTCTTCCCCTTCTCGAACAGCTCTTTCTTCATTATTCTTTACTCGTTTACAATTATCAATATCTAATGTTCCTTTATCGGGGAACCAAGGATTCCATTCCCTAACTACATTAATACACATTTCTATGTCAAAAGAAGAAATATTTACACCATAGGCAGCAAGAAAATGTTTAAGCATATGTAAGTACGGAGTAGACTTAACTTGTCCAATCACCCTGTAATTAAAAGTACTTACCTGAATATCCCTTCCTGAATTCAACAATACAGGGTCACTGTTTGGGCGCCAATTGTCAACGTCTAGTTCATTGGGGTCCCTGGGTAAGGGTCAGGAAATCACCAGGACACAGGGGATGCAGAGTGCAAACAGCAATTGCCACTGCATGCTGTGCTTTATTGTTAGTAGGTATTTAAAGACAAGCAAGCATGATCTTTGCCAAGATTTGGTCAGAAGACATTCACACAAAAATTTCAACAGATACATTTTTACTTGACCTATGAGAAAGTGTCTTGGTATATTATTATCTAAACTATTTTAGAGCAAGCTCAAACCACTTCACCAATCTCAGGAAAATGCTTGACCAGCTGTTCATCTATGCTTAAGCAAGCAGAAGAGCTACTTCCTCAGCTGCCAGGAGTCTGTGACATGTGTTTTGAGATAGGGAGAGAGAACATTTTCCCTCTCTAGCCCGGCGTGCCAAGAGCTTTCCTAATCCCAAACACAGTCCTCAGATAATCCTGAGACTGGAGCTTGTATCGTTCTGCCCCCTCAACATAGACACTGAGTCTTCACACTCTATGATTCATTTTTTAAGGCTTTTACACTTTCCATGAAATAGACCCTTTACATCTTTGGTTAGTTTAATTCCTAGATACTTTTCTATTGTGAATAGGGTTGTTTCCTTGATTTCCATTTCTGCTTGTATATTGTTGGTGTGCAGAAAGACAACTGATTTTTGTGGGTTAATTTTGTATCCTGCTACTTTGACAAATTGGTTTATAAGCTCTAAGAGTTTGGGGCTGAGCTTTAGGGATCATTAATTTATAAAATAATGCCATCTGAAAAAAAATAGTTTGTCTTCTTCCTTTCCTATGTGGATCCCTTTAATGTCTTCTTCTTGCCTTATTGCTCTGGGTAAGAATTCCAGAATTATACTGAAGAAGAGTGGAGATATTGGGCATCCTTGCCTTTTTCCTGTTTTTAGGGGAATTGGTTGTAGTTTTTCCTCATTAAGTATAATATTGGCCTTTGATCTGCCGTGTAGGGCTTTTATGGTCTTTTCAAATGTTCCATATAGTCCTATTTTTTTTCCAGAACTTTTAACATGAATGAGTGCTGAATTTCATCAAAAACCATTTCTGCATCAATGTTGATATTCATGTGGTTCTTGACCTTGGATCTGTTGATGTGATGGATTACATTTATTAACTTACATATGTTAAACCATCCCTGCATCTCTGGGATGGAGCCTACTTGGTTATAATGTATGATATTTTTTGTGAGGTTTCTGGATTCTGTTGTCTGCAATTTTATTGAGGAGCTTTGCATCTGTCTTAATAAAAGAGATTGGTGTATAGTCCTTTTTTTGTTGAGTCTTTGCCTGGTTTGGGTGTGAAGGTGATATTGGCTTCATAGAATGAGTTTAGGATTGCTCCCTCTGTTTCTATTTCTCTGAAAAGCTTGAGGAGTATGGGAATTAGTTCCTCTTTAAAGGCCATATAGAATTCTGTAGTGAATCCATCAGGTCCTGGTCTTTTACAGTTGGAAGACTTCTGATTACTTCTATTATCACTTTGTAGGTTATTGACATGTTTAATTGATTTATTTCTTCTTGGTTCTGTTTGGGCAATTTTTTTTTCAGGCAGGAAAAGAATTTATTTACCGAACTGCTGCCCCCACCATGCATGGTGGAGAAGCATGGCTGAAAAGGAAGGGGTGACCCACCTCTGGACCAAGACTTATCTAGGCCAAGAACAGGAGAAGGTGTGGCCAGGTGGGGGAAAGGTGTGGTCACACTGGATCCAGATGTGACCTCAGGGTCTGGTACCCTCTTAAGATCAGATGGGAGGCATGTGACCACAGGTGGCCCAGGATGTGACCTAAGAGGAGGGGAAAGTGACTGCTTCCAGGTCTGCCAGTTACCTATGTAACAGATACTGGGCTGAAACTTAGCCACGAGGGAGGAAGGTGTCCCTGTTCACACCTTATATTCCAGCCTTTTGATAATTATGAAAAAGGGCGAAGATTCTCTCTGGCTACTTCCTGCTTTCACGGGTGTCAACAGTAGGGGTAAAAGGCTGAGATATGGTCCCCTCTAGGAGAAGGCAGCAGGAAACAGCTGTCACTTGGGCATTGAGTGCTTAGATGAAGTCTAGAGGAGACAAGTCTCTTGGATGAAGTCTGGAGAAGACTCAGGCATTGAGGGACTGAAAAAAATATTATAGAGCAAATAACAAGAGGAAGGACTTGGGGCTGAAAATGTTGGTACAAATGTAGCTAGCTATTTCTGACATCTGGTGACTAGGTAGAGAATAAGTCAAGTAACAAAGGCAAGAATATAAATTCCTTTCCAGTTGAAAGTTAAACAGGTATTGACATTAGATGGGCAGTCTTCTTGCTTCTGTTGATCTCCCGGCTCTGGTTAATTTTTAAAGTGCAGGCACAAAATGGATGATGTGATAATATCTCCTCTTACTCCTTTCCATTTTTCCTTGTTCCCCAGACTGGCTGAATCTAGGTGCTTGTTACTGGGATGGTTTGTCCCAGTTGGTATTCAAGGAGGTTTGAACTCAAGACCTGGGCACTGTCCCTGAGCACTTCTGCTCAAGACTAGCACTCTACCACTTTGAGTTATAGTACCACTTGCAGTGTTTGCTGGTTAGAGATAAGAGGCTTGAGCAAATGCTTCCTGCCTGGCTGATTGCAGGTTAGTTGGGAAATGGAGTCTGAGGGATTTTTCAGCCCGGCCTGGCTTTGAACTGCAATCTTTGCCACAAAAGCCCTTTGTTATTTCCAACTAAAGTAACAAGAAGATCAAATAAAATAAGTAGAGCTTACCTGGTCCTTATCAAGAATTGACCAAATATTCTGCAATGAAAAAACTCATTAGATAAGAGAATCTTAGGACACATATGCCCAATATTTTAGAATCATGTTGTCAGTACTAGAACACAACACAAAACAAAAAAGGCAAAACGCAAAACCTAAATTTTTTGACAATATTTTTTAGACATCTTTGCTAACAAATCACATCAGATGGTTGGGCCTCAGTTACCAGGGTCTGTGAAAAGAGCAACTTGATAGCAAGGCACATTAGAATAGGTGGTTGGAGGAGTAGTAAGCTTGGTGGAGCGGAAAGGGTTGTGTGGGGCCAAACCCTTAATCAACCATGTGGCCAAGATGGTGAACTCAAGATGGCAAATTTCTGAAAAAAATGCAAAGAAAGCCTAAACAAAAAAATCAAGCTTAGTTTGGCAAGCCTTTGAGAGGGAACCCAGAGGGGGGCCCTGGAACCCAGCCCATATTCCATTCTTCAGGACACAATCCAAAAAGTTGTAGAAAAGAAAGGGAGAGATATAGAAAGTTGGACATGAATAGCAGAGAGCATAGAGAACCTGAAAGTAAACAGACTTCTGACCATGTACCATTGCAGAGGCAATAATCGTCTAAATCTGAGAACAGTATTAAAACATTAGGTGCTCTGGCTATCCAAAGAGCACAGGGGGCATATCAAAGGGGTTTCACGGCTCGGGCATGACTCACAGCACCCCAGTAAATGTGTAGGAGAGTCAGTCTGGTGAATGAAGAAGAGCTGACCAGGCAGAAGCAGCATCCCGACTTTCCACAGAGACCTCTAGAGAGAAATGGCCAAGCCCCACAAACCTAGCATCCTCAGCTTCATAGGTGACCAGCCTTTCGGCTAAAGGCCATACGAGCTATCTGTCATGGTGCCACATCTGCAGAGAGATTGACCAACAGAGAGCCATAGAGAGTAGTTTCACTCACCAGACTGGACAATTAATGTGGATGTGGATGTGAAGGCCAGCAATGGTATTGGTTAAAAGTCTCAAGGCAGTTCGGTTCACAGAAAAGTGGTGGTTAGGAAATTCTAACATTTCTGACTCAAAAACCACATCCGAATCATGGCACCATATGTAAGGTATATGAAATAGGTAGATTTCATTAGGAAGCCAATGAAGAGAACACCACATGCTATTCAGGCAGGAAAAGATGTTTGTTTGCTGAACTGCTACCCCCACAATACATGGTAGAGAAGCATGGCTGAAAAGGGAAGGGCAGAATAGAAATTTCAATTTCTGTAGAAATTTATCCCTCTCTGCTAGGTTTTCCTTCCTTTGTGATTAGAGTCTGGAATTACTTCTTTACGATTGTTTGGATATCTTGGATGACTGTTGTAATTTTCCTGGGATATCTCTGATATTATTGATTTGGGTCTCCTCTCTTATTTTATTAGTTACTCTTGCCAATGTTCCTTCAGTTTTATTGACTTTTTTAAAAAAACTTTTTATTTTATTAATTTTATTTATAATTTTCTTAGTCTCTACCTCATTAATTTCAGCTCTTATTTCAGTTATCTCTTTCTGTCTAGCAAATTTAGGTTTAAATTTTTCTTGTTTCTCTAGTAGTTTTAGTTGCATCATAAGATTGTTTACTTGATCTTTGTTTTCTTTTTTTTTTTTTTTTGGAGGGTGGGGTCTGGTCATGGTGCCTGAACTCTGGGCCTGGGCGCTGTCCCTCAGCTCTTCAGCTCAAGGCTACCACTCTACCACTTGAACCACAATGCTACTTCTGGCTTTTTTTCTTTTTGTTTATGTGGTGCTGAGGAATCGAACACAGGGCCTCATGCATGCAAGGCAAGTATTCTACTACTGAGCCACTTTCCCAATCCGGTCTTTGTTTTCTTGATGTGTGCACTGAGAGCAATAAATTTGCTCCTCAGGACTGCTTTTGGTGTGTCCCATAGATTTCGCTGTGATGTTTCTTCATTTTCATTGAATTGTAGGAAGTTTTTAATTTCTTCTTTAATTTCTTCTGTGACCCATGTATTGGTCAACTGTGTTCTGTTTAATTTCCATGTGTTTAAGTTTTTTCTACTTTATGCCTTATTATTGAGAACTAGTTTGATTCCACTATGGTCAGATAGAATACAGGGTATTATATCTATTCTCTTGTATTTGCTTAAATTCCTTGTATGAACTAAGAAATGATCTATTTCAGAAAAAAATAGGGGGTTGGCAAGAATAAGACCTTGCTGGTGTGAATGCCTGTAATTCTAACTAGTCAGGAGGCTCAGATATGTGTATTCAGGTTCAAAGCCAGTCCAGGCAGGAAAGTTCATGAGACTTTTCTGGGGTTGTTCAGGACCACACCCTGCCTCAAGTCTGGGGTTGTTCACCCCCTTTGCCATCATTGGCCTGGCTGGGCTGTTTATGAAAACCAGTATGGAGAAGCGTTACACCCCACTATGGGTCCGGAGTTGTTCGCTGCTGCTGTTGATGCCGCTGCTGCTGCCACAGCTGTTGCCACTGCCTTAGCTGCTGCCACTGCTCCAAGATCAGCTGGGCCACTTATGCAAGCCAGGCACCCCACCACCAGTCAGGTGTTAACCACTGCTGCTACCTCAGGCTAGGCTGGGCTCCTTATGCGGACCAGTATGGAGAGGCACAAACCGCCACGGATCTGGAGTTGTTCACTGCAGCTGTCCCCGCCCCATTCACTGCTGCCGCCCCGGGCTGGTCTGGGCTGTTCCTGTGGGTTAGTGTCAAGAGGCATTGTGCCCAGAGTCTGGGTGGTTTGCCACCACTGCCAGCTGCCGCTGCTTCTCCAGGTTAGGCTAGGCTGTTTAAACCACCAGGACAGAGGAGCCACGCTGCCAGTCTTGGGTCATTTGCCACTGCTGACAGCTGCTGCTGCTCCTGACTGGATTGGGCTGCTTGTACCAGCCAGGAAGAGGTGCTATGCCAGGGAGGGTGAGGCGAGTTTTCGTGCTGGCTCTGCCTTCTGAGATTTCTGCTTGTATTCTCTAGGTTGGCACCACCTCTTGGCAGTCTTCTGAGAGCCTTGGGATGCTTGTGAGTGTGTGGTCCACAGACAGTCCAGAGCCTGGCCACTTAAGGAGCCGGGCATGAAACCCCACCAATTAAGCTGCTTAGTGTGGAGCCCCATCACCAACAATGGGTGGGGGAAGGGTCTTCCCACTTTACTGTCTCTGTAGGTTTTTCCCTTTTCTTTTTTCACTTCCTCTATCTCTCTGAGTAATTGCCTTTTTTGTGGGTCATTTCGAGAAACAGAGCATTGAAATCCAAACTCTGTATTTGGTTGGAGAGAGCTGAAGTGTTTCCCTGCTGTTCCATCACCATCTTGGCCCCTCCCTTTCAGGTGGAGTTTTTCTTAGGTGGCCAGTGGGCCTTGATTACCAAAGGATAGGTACATAAAAGAATATGTTTTAATGCCTGCAATCTGTAGTTAGACATTTCTGTTAATGTAACCTTCCCAAGTTTAGGAACCAAAGGGGGTGGTCTACACTAAAGTATTTCAAAGGGATTAAATCCTTTAACATAGAAGCTACATCTGGCTCAAAGGAGAGCAAAGTGGAGGAGGCTTACGTAGCCATGGCCAGTATTTTTATTTAATTTAGTTAGTTTTCTTTAAGGTCATATTCATTCTTTCTAGTGCCTTGAACTCTAAGGTCTATAAATGGATTGTAACTTCCAATTTATTCCTAGGTTGTTAGTTAATAATTAAGAACTTGGACCATGAATGCAGGGCCATCTTTGGACCCCAAATCTAAGGGTAAGCCAAATCAAGGAATTAGTACACACCTCAGCTCAGCCTGAAAAATTGTCCACTATTACTAACAGATACCAATAGCCATACTTTCCAGGCTTTACATCTGTGGAGTCCACTTTCCCAAATTCATGATCTGAGGTTCTTCATATATGAATTCTTTCCATAGGTTCCAGCTTTTCAGCATTTACCTGATGGAAATTACCTACACACATTACAAAGAATTGTCAGGCTGAGGCCCCACTAGTTTCAGAAGTTTTAGGCAGTGGCCTCACTCAATTTACCTGGGTGCAAATATCTATATGTAAACTGACAGAAAGCTTGAGCCTGTATGTTATTTTCACAAGTTCAATATCAACATTTGCACACTTATTACTATTGTGTTCGCTTCTTCTTTTAATCTTAACAACTAGTAGCTCTAGAGAACCAACTGGTTTTAGAGTGGTCTCCCAAGCTACATGATCAGCTCAGATGTTTCCCTGTATCTTAGGGTCTCTAGTTTCTTTACTTCCTGTATTGTACTCTGAACCTTGGAGTCTTCTTCCATTTTATTCTCCTCCTTTTCTCTCAAACTTGCTTTCGTGATCCCACTCTAGTTCTCAATGTGCTCCTTAACCTGCAAGTGTTTTGGCAGGGTCACAGGAGAGTTCTTTGACTAGCCAACTGCTGCTCCTTCTCACAACACCTTTGCTTGCTCTTCAGCTCCTCCCTTAAGTTCACAAAGGTGCTATTGAGAGGTAATTTTTCCCACCTCCACCTGTTCCATTGGGACATGAAGTTTCTGCATTACATTTACGGTGAAGATCTCAGAAGTCTTTTTGGCTTTTTATTCTAGTAGTCTCTCTTTCTAGTTTTCCACTTTAGTGTATTTTTGTGACAGATCTTCCAACTGTTTGTTTAGCTCTTCTGTTTTTGTTCCTAATGCTCTTTTCCTTTCCCCGGCACTCTCTGTCAGAGCATGTGGTCCTTTAACTCTTTCTGAATAGTACCAATCTCTTTCTTGAGCCTGATATTTTCCAGTTCACTTTTCCTGGCCTCCTCTTCTATGACACAGCACTTCCCCGTCTTCTCTGCTAACTACTCTTTCCTTCTTTCTCTGTTGCTTTGAATTTCTGGTGACACTCTTCAAAGCTTATAATCAACATGTACTTCAGCCTAATACATTCTTATATCAGGTCCAGCTCCTTTGTCATGGCGATGGTTTTTTAATGCAGCATTAGGATCTCTTCTTGGCCTCACTTGTGGTTAGCAAGGATGGCAGCATTGCTGTCTTGTGCTTGTTTGCCTCTGACCTGTGGTCCCCTAATTTGCCTCATGCTCACCCAGGCTAATGTACTTGAATTTCATTTGATTTTGAGTGTTTTCTAGGTTCTTTTTGAGGATTTTCTTCTCCTTTTTGACTCGCACAATTTCTTAATTTATATCTTTAAATCTTTTCTTCACGTCAAATAATTTTCTCTGTTTTCTCCAATGTGCTCTTCTATGTGCTTTTAATCTCTTAGTGGGTTTTGACTGGTATATATTGGAGACTCAGTCTTTTATAAGACTATGTTTTGAGATAGAATGGTGGAATTTTTTCTTTGCCACATTTCTTAACTTCAGAGGGCTGCTTTTTAAATTAAACATAGTTGGAATTCAGAGCCCCAAGCTCCTTTGCATGTTTCTCCAGATATATGAACACATTTTCCAGGTGGTTAATGTGATTAATTAACCTGTCATTTTCTATCTTTCTCCTCCTTGGGCATTCCTTTTCCCAATGTCTATTTTGTTTGCAATAAGCACACTGATGTAGTCCTAGAGGTTCCCTATTGCCATTTGCAAATGAATTGTACTGTCTTTGCCAAGGGTTTCTTGATCCCTATTCTGGTGTTCCTACCAAAACTCAAACCCTTTTCTTAGACTCTTTTTCCCAGGTATCTCTGTTAACAAACACCCTCTGGGCGACTAATTCCAAAGTAGAATAAACTTTTCCCTCAAAACCTTCTGACTTTTGAAGCTTTATTCTAATATTTGGGGCTGTCTGGGTAACAAATGCCATATTTAGGAGGACTCTTTCATTCTCCAGGGCTTCAAGATCTATAGGCCTATACATCCTATAGGCTTCTGGGAGAAGTTTCAGAAAAGCATTAGGGTACTCACTGGGGAACTGTAAAATCTCACCCACCTTAGATTGATGATTTGGCTTTTTAGCCACTGCGGTATCCCTGCTAACAGAACCTGGCAGTAATAGGTAAGCACCTCCATACCTCAATTGCTGTTAGTCTCAGCTTGGGTAAGTCTGTGCAAAGACTTGCTGGTTCAATAGTGGGGCTACTCTCTGGTCGAAGGACCACCTTCAAGTCACCAAGCAGGATTCACTCCCTTTTCTACCAGGTGAAAAGTGACTGTAAAATTTGCTGACACTCATCCCAGATGTGCTTGTGTTTGAAAATTACTGTCTCTAACGAAGTAATGAGCCCCTTTTTTTCTGAAAAGCATGGATTTTGCTGTTTCCAGTTATACAGGTCACTAGTTGTAAAGGGAACATATATTAGAAATGGGGCTTGCCCACCATCTCCTCCATGTTCCTGTCTCAAAGGTAATAAGGGTAACATACCACATTGTACCGCCTCAGATTGGTACAAGTAACCACTTTTGGTATGGGAGGACTTAACATTAGAGGTGATGATGGCAAAGAATAGGAGAGAGAGTACATCAGTGCATCTTCCCCTGAGGAATTCTGTAAACCTGGAGGAGAATATGTTTTGTATATGACACCTTTAGGCCTTGTTCTCCCATCCTGAGAAAAGGAGTAAACAGAGGTGCATACAGGACACAGAACTATCAGCATACACACACAGACCAATAGCCACAGACAACCCACATCTCCCATGCCTCTCAATGTTGACCTCTACAGGAGGTCCCAGATGACAGAGAGAATGTCCCAGATTGTCTCTTGAGGAGGCCACAGATGATCTTTGGAGGATGTCACATATGTCATTCCTAGGAGGCCCTAAAAGACCTCTCATGGAGGTTTCAAATGGCTTCCCAAGGAAGTGTTAGATGACCTCCAAGGGATGTCCCAGATGTCCTCTCAATGTGGCTGAGATTACCTCTCGAGTAGCTCCCAGATGGCCACTCACAGAGGCCACATATGAACTTCAGAGGAGGTTCCAGATAACCCTCTTGAGAAAGCCACAGATTACATCCAGAGAAGGTCCTATATGGCTCCTCAAGGAAGTCACAGATGATGTCCGAAGATAGTCATACATTTCTCATCAAGGTAACCCGAGATGACCACCCAAAGAAGCTCCAGATGACCTCAGGAGGTGGTCCTAGATTGCCTCATAACGAAACCCCAATGACTACTTTTGAAGAGGTCTCAGGTGGCCTCCTGAAGAAGCCCCAGATGACCTCTGGAGAAAGTCCAAGATGGCCCCTGGAGAAGGCCCCATATGAACTCCAGAGTAGGTCTCAGATGGTTTCTTAAGGAAGTCACCGATGTACACTTGATGAGGTTCCAGATGGCTTTCTTTGGAAGCCCTACACAGCCTCTCAAAGAGTTCCCAGATGGCTTCCAAGGAAGCCACACTTGACCTCTAGAGGGGGTCCTCAAAACAGGCTGGCAAGCTTGCCCAGACGTAGCCTCAGAGGTTCCTAAATGACTTTTGTCCCTGTTGGTCCTCTGGAGACAAACACTCGAGGTAAACTCTCAACCCTGAGTGCTGACACTCTCTCCTATGGGGATTTTTCTCTGGGGCCAAGGCCTGTTGCCATCCAAATGGATTATGTCAATGTGGTCTCTAAAAATTAGGACCTTTATAGTTCAAGAGAATCCATCGAGACACAGTTAATATAATAAATGTTCTCCAAACCATCAACCCCCAAAATTATGATATCAAGAGCTCCAAACATCAAAGGGCAAGCCTTTTTCTTCCCTTCCTTTGTCTCTCCTTCACAGTCCTATAATTCCTTCGAGGTCTTTCCCTTTTTCTCTTCTACCAGTTCTTTCTTCTCTTCAGGCCTCTCCACTCTCCACAGGCCTGAACTGCTTTGCCTGGGTCGTCAGTTGCCATTCTTCACCTCCTGCTCTCCCTCAACATCCTCTCCTCCGAGGTCTTTCCCCTTATGCTATCATACCACTTTTTTCCTTCCAGGACTTTTCCCTTTTTCTCTCCACTTCTATTGAAGTCTGTACCCCTTCTCCACTCCAACTGCCTAACATTTTTCAACTGTCACATCCCAAACTGCCCACAGCCCAATAAATTCTTAACAGCTCAACACGTGGAGATTAATGCACCAGCACCTCCCACCAAATGCCCCACCTTCTTTGGTGGCATACTTTGTCCTCTCCAGCTTGCCAGGAGATGGGGCCACGCTGATTATTGGACCCTATATATTATTGGGACCCTGCTGATTATTACAGTATCTTCCTTGTGAACTGGTAGCAACTGAAATTGGAAATTTGATTGTGATATTACAAACTCGTTGTGACATCACAAACACATTTTGACATCATCACCACCACGACATCAGAAAGCAATTGTGACCACATTGTCATTGTTACATCATGATTCCATTGTGACATCTCAAATCTATTATGACCTCTTAACTCCTTTGAAAAATCACATGCCCTTTGTGTATCCATATCCTTGTTGTTAAGTAATGACAATTGAGATCAGACATGCCACTATAACATCAAAAAGTGTTTGTGACATCCTCAACAGTGTCATATCACTTTTTCATTATGGAAACATCAGCTCATTGTGACATCACCAAACTCAATGACATATTGCATTATGACAACAATTCTCATTATAACATCATAGACATATTGTGAATGCCTATTCTGTGATTCTGTGGTATGAGAATTGATATGAGAAAGGCACTTTTGTGCCTACATAACCATTTTGACATCATAATCACTTTGTGACATCACAGTGCCATTGTGCTATCACTAACACAATGTGACAACACAAACTTCTCCTGTCCTCATAACTTTTGTGACATGTTGACATTGTGATATCTTAGACCTTTTGCCCTCAGAATGTGTTTTCAACCTCATATTTCATGTGTTACATGAGATACCAGAAATCCACTGTGACATCATGACCATTGTGATATCACACTGACAGATGTCATGATCATCGTGTAATATTATGACTTCACAAATTTTGATGTCACAGTTAGTTTCTGATGCCATACAGATAAGGGGTAATCGTAGGTCTATGATGTCATAATTGGTTGGTGATATCCAAATGATAAAAAGAATCCCATTTGTCATGAAATCACAGAGAATAAGAGTTCACAAACAGACTGAGGTATCTCCAAAGACAGGTGTTGTCACAAATGTCCTAAGAGGCTTGTGATGTCACAGTGTGACACAATATTCATGGTGTCTGTCAGTATGATGTCATAATGATCATGATGTCACAGTGGATTTATGATGTCACATATCATAACTGAAATATTATGTTTTAAAGCAGATTACAAGCCTATAAAGGCCCTAAGACATCACAATTGCAGCACATCTCAAGACTTATGAGGACAGGGCAGATTTGTGATGCCACGGTGTGTTAGTGATATCACCATGGCACTGTGATGTCACAAAGTGATTATGATGCCATATATTTATGAGATCACAATGGTTTTCTGATATCAACCCACATGCCACATTTGAAATAGAATGAAATAAGAGAATAGGCATTTACAATGTGTCTAAAACATCACAATGACAATATAATGTCATAATGCTATGAGGTCATTGTAAATTGGTGATGTTGCAAGGAAGTAATGATGTCATAATGAATATGTGGTGATGGGGTCACAAAGGGTTTGTGATGTTACAACGGCATATATGAATTCAATTGTCATGTGTTCACAATGAGGATATGGGTACACGTATGGACTGTGATGTCACAAATGCCATGTGTGTTTTCAGAGGTACTTAGGGGTCATGATAGCTTTATGGTACACAGTTGTGATGAGGTCACCATGGGTTTTTGATATCATGAAGATTTTGTAATATCTCAAACACATGTCCCAATTCAATTGCTAGTATTTCACAATGTGCATAAAGTTCACAAAAGGGGCTTGAAGTCCTAATGGACATGGATTTTTAAAACTGTTATGAGGTCATTTTAGGTTTGTGAATACACAATAGGACAGTGATATCACCATGGCAATATAAACTCACTACATCATTTCAAAATATTCTTTTGGTGTCACAATTAGATGATGATGCCACATTCGTGATGAAGTCACAAAAGATCAGTGATGTCACAATGTGTTGGGCATGTCACAATTACATGATGGTTCTCAATTGTCTTTAACTTACAATGAGTATATGAATTCACAAAGGTACTGTGGCTTCTCCAAAAGTATGTGTTGTCACACATATATTGAAATCCTAAAAGATTTGTGATGTCAGAATTTGGCACAATGGTTATGACATCTGGCAGTGTGATCTCACCATGGTCATGATTTCACGGGGAATTTGTGATATCAAATGTCATATGTGAAATCTAATGAGGTCGACAACAGATTATGAGGACAAAAAGGCCTAAGGTATCAGAATTGCAGCATGTCACAAAAGATGATGACAGGATAGGTTTGTGATGTCACGGTGGGTTTGTGATATTACAGTGGCAACGTGATGTACAAAGGGATTGTGATGTCACAATGGTTATGAGTTCATGATTTGTTTATGATATCAACCTACAGGCCACATTTGAAATAGAATGAAATCAGAAAAGGCATTCATACTGTGTCTATGATGTCACAATGACAATGTGAAGTTCTAATTCTATCATATCATTTTCATTTTGTGATTTCACAATGAGCAGATGGTGTCAAAACTTCAATGTGATGTCACAATTGTGATGATCTCACAAATTGTTTTTGATGTGAAAATGTCATGTATGATTCTCAATTGTTACTATTTCACAGTGGGGATTTGGGTGCACAAAGGGACTGTGATGCCACAAAGCTATGTATTTTTTTCAAAGGTTATAAGAGGTCATAATAGATTTGGGATGTCACAGTGTGATCCTAGTGTCAAAACAACAATGTGATTTCACAATGGGTTTGTAATGTCACAGTGGTGATGAGGTCACAATGGGTTAGTTATGTCACAAGTTGTAATATCACAATTATTTGTCCAATTTCAATTGCTCCTAGTTCACCATGAGGACATTGTAATAACCAGCAGTGCCCCTATAATCCACGGGAACAGATAGTCATCATGGCCTCCTGGTCTAGACCACCGGAGAGGGGAGTGCATGCCACTGGAGGGGGAAGGACATGCTGCTGAAGGAGATCGGATGTCAAGCCCCACATGGTGAGCTGCCAAGAAGTGATTTGGCATGGACATTTGGGAAGTTATGTTTGAAAACTCTTATGCAGGAAATATATTCCATTGGGGGAAGGGTACAGCCTATATATAAGATGCATGTTCAGAGCAACAGAAGGGGAGAGAAAAAGGAGAAAGTCCTGGAAGGAAAGAAGTGATGAGACTACAGGAGGGTAAAGACCTGGGAGGAGAGGAAATTGAGGGAGAGCAGGTGGTGAAGGATGGCAACTGGCCACCTGGACAGGGCAGGGCAGGTCTGTCAAGAATAGAGCAGCCTGAAGAGAATAAGGGAATGGTTGAAGGAAAAACTGAAAAGACCTGAAAGATAGGACAGGTCTGGATAGAAGTAGGATGAAGAGAAAGGAAAAAGCCTTGTCTGTGAAGTGTAGAGCTTTGGAGTTCATTATGTTGGGGGCTGGTTGTTTGCAGACCAGTTAACAAATGGCTGGGTTGATCTTGAGAGGTCTGAGGATTCGTGGTTGAGGCTGCATTTAGCTCTGGGCATCCAGCTCAGGTCAAGGTAGTCGCTTGTTACAAAATTTGTAAGGTCAAGACAGGTTTGTGATGTTACATTGCATTAATAATATCACAATGTCAACATGAGTTCACAAAGGGATTGTAACGTCACAATGGTGATGTGGTCACAATAGGTTTCTGAAATCAACCTATATGCCACATTTGAGATAGAATGAAATCACAGAATAGGCAATCACATTGTCTCTATGACCTCACAATGAAAATGTGATGTCATAATGCTATGAGGTCATTGTCATTTTGATATATCACAATGGGCAGTTGGTATCATAACAACGTGATCTCACTCGAGATGATGTCACAAAGCATTTGTAATGGTACAATGGGATGCCTGATGTCAGTTGTCCTTTGTTCACAATGAAGACATGGTTATCCAAAGGGACTGTGATGTCACAAACACCATGTGCTTTTTCAAAGGTGCTAAGAGGTCACAACAGGTTTGGGATGTCACAAGGTGATCATGATATCACTGTGGTAAGGTGATGTCACAAAGGGTTTGTGATATCACTTTGGTGATAAGGTCACACATGGATAGTGATGTCACAATGAATTTGTGATATCACCATTATATGTCCAATTTCATTCTACTAGATCACAAGATACGAGTTCACATAAGGAGCTAGAAACCAGAAAGGCCATGAATTTTGTAAAATACTAGGAAATAATAGATTGGTGAAAATGCAATGGTGAAAATCCCATTGACAATGTGATGTTACCATTACATGAGATAGTATTTTTTTGAAGTCACAAACAGTTGGTGATGCCATACAGGTGAGGAGGTCACATAGATTTGCGATTTCACAATGGGATGGTGATCTCACAGTCTCATGCCAGATCTCTAATTGACAATGAATATATAAGTTCACAAGTGTTAATGGTCTCTCCAAAGGAATATATTAGCACAAGTTTAATGAGTTTTAACAGGATTGTGTCATAATGCGACTCAGTGGACATGACATCTGGCAGTGTGATGTCACAATGGTCATGATGTCACAGTGGATTTATGATATCACGTGTCATACCTGAAGTATTATGAGTTCAACAATTTATGATCTCAGAGAAGCCAAAGATAACACACTGGAAGCATGTCAAAAAATTATGAGGATAGGACAGTTTTATGATGTCACAGTGGGTTAGTGATATCATAATGCCAATATGGTGTCATAAAGGTATTGTGATATCATAATGGTTAGTGGTCACAATGCATTTCTTTTTTTTTTTTTCTTTTTGGGTCCGGTCGTGGGGCCTGAACTCTGGGCCTGGGCACTGTCCCTCAGCTCTCAGCTCAAGGCTGGCGCTCTACCACTTAAGCCACAGCGCCACTTCCGTTTTTTTCTTTTTGCTTATGTGGTGCTGCGGAATCGAACCCAGGGTCTTGAGCACGCAAGGCAAACGCTCTACCACTGAGCCACCTTCCCAGCCCTCACAATGTATTTCTGATATCAACTCACCTGCCACATTTGATATAGAATGAAATCACAGAATAGGCATTCCAAAGTATCTGTAACATCACAATGACATTGTGATGTCATAATGCTGCGATGTCAATGTTGTTTTTATTATGTCACAATGGGCTGATGTTGTCATAATGACAATGTGATGTTACACTGGTAATGATGTCACAAAGGTTTTGAGATCTCAATTGTCATTAGCTCAAAGTGTTATGGGTACACAAAGGTCTGTGATGTCACAAAGGGCATGCTTTTTTCAATGCTTTTGAGATCACAGTAAGTTTGAGACATCACAATGTGATCATGGTGGCACAATGGCAATGTGATATCACAATGAGTTTGTGATGTCACCGTGGTGATGAGATCACAATGGGATAGTGATGTCTCATCAAGTTTATTATATAACAGTGACATATACAACTTCAATTTCTTCTAATTCACTATGAAGATACTGTAATAACCAGTGAGGCCAGAATTATCTGTGGGAGCTGATTATCATTTTAAATTCTTGGCCTGGCCCCCCGGAGAGTGTGGGGAATGCTGCCAAAGGTGGAGGTGTCTAACCTCACATGGTGAGCTGGCAAGAAGTGATTGAACATTGGGCAGTTTGGGAAGTGATGGTTGAAAACTGTTAGGCAGGAGACCCGTTTGAGTGAGGAGGGTTACAACCTATATATAGGTTGCATTTTCAGAGCACTGGAAGGGGAGATAAAAATGGGAGCTCACGGATGGAAGAAAGTGGTGGGACAGCAGGAAGGAAAAAATCTGAGAAGAGAGGAAGTTGAAGGAGAGCAGAAGGTTGGCAAGTGGTCACTGGCACAGAGAAGGGCAGGCCTGTGTAGAGTGGAGTGGCCTGAACAGAAGAAGGAAGTGGTGGAAGGGAAAAAGGGAAAGACCAGGAAGGAAGGACAGGTCTGTGGCGAAGGAGGGAGGAATGGAAAAGTAAAATGCCTTGCCCATTGAAGTTTGGAGCTTTGGAGATGATCATTTTTTGGATGTTGGTTTGCAGACCAATTAAGAAAGGGTGCCCACTGGAGGTCTGAGGTTTGGTGGTTACGGCTGCTCTTGGACCTGGGTATCAAGTCCAGGGTAAGGTAATCAGTCCCCTTTCTAGTGTAAATTGGTTTATTATATTAAATGTGACTCAATGGTTTTTCTCCTTGCCTTAGAGGTCATAAGTACAGGAGTTCACAGAAAGAGCTTGAAGTCTCAAAGGCCATGAATTTTCTAAGATGTGATGTGGCCATAATAGGTTTGTAAAAACACAATGGGACAGTGATATCATGCTGGCAATACCACAATGTCATGTCAATGCTTTAAGACCACAATTAGTTGTTGATGCCATTGTCATCATGAGGTTACAATAAGTTTGTGATGTCACAATGGGTTCATGATGTCAGAGTGGCATGGCAGTTCTCAATTGTCAATTGGCAATGAATATATGAGTTCAAAAAGGGACTGTAATGTCCCCAAAAGCATGTGTTGTCACAAATGTGATGCCATTCTAACAGTTTTTTGATATCACAATGTGACACAATGGTCATGACCTCTGGCAGTATGATGTCACAGGGGATTTCTGATATCACATGTCATACCAGAAACATGAAATTGAAAACAGATTGTGAGCTTGCAAAGAGCCTAATATATGACAATGGCAACATGTCACTAAACTTATAAGGACAGGACTGGTTTGTGATGGCACAGTAGGCTAATGATATCACAATGCCAATGTGATGTCACAAAGGACTGTGATATCAGAATGGTTATATGGTCAAAATGGGTTTCAGAAATAGAATGAATTCCTAGAATAGGCCTTCACACTGTTACATCTATGATGTAACAATGTCACTGTGATTTATAATGCTATGATGCTATTATCGTTTGGTGATGTCACAATGAGCTGATGGTGTCATAATAACAATTTGATGTCACTGCTGATTTATAATGCTACAATGGTTATTAGGTCACATTATGTTTCTGATATCAACACACATGTCAAATTTGAAATACAATGAAAAAGTTGGGCGCTGGTGGCTCACACCTGTAATCCTAGCTACTCAGGAGGCTGTGATCTGAAGATAACAGTTCAAAGCAAGCTCAAGCAGGAAAGTCCATGAGACTCTTATATCCAATAAAAACCACTAGAAAACCAGAAGTGGCGCTGTGGCTCAAGCGATAGAATGCTCACCTAGAGCTGAAGAGCAGGGAGTGCACCCAAGCTCAGATTTCAAGCTCCACGACCCACGACCCACACACACACAAAAAAAAGATTAAAAATAGACATTCACATTCTGTCTATAACATCACAATGAAAATGTGTCCTCTTATCACTGTAGTTTTGTGATGTCAAAATAGTTGATGCTGTCATAATGAGAATGTTATATCACATTGGTGATGTCACAAAGGGTTCGTTATGTTACAATGGCATGTCTGATATCAATTGTCAGTTCATAATGAGGGTATAGTTACACAAAGGGATTGTGATGTCACAAAGGATATGTGTTTTTTCAAAGGTGCTAAGAGGTTCTAATAGGTTTGGGATGTCACAATGTGATAGTGATGTCAAATGACAATGAAAGCTCACAATGGGTTTGTGATGTCACATTGATGATGAAATCAAATAGTTTTGTGAAGTCACATCACATAATCACATGTCCAATTTCAGTTTCAACTATTTCACAATGAGGATATGAGTTCACAGAAGAAGAATGAAATATAAAAGGCCATGAATCTTCTAAAATGCTATGAAGACATACTAGATTTTTGAAAAAACAATGGAACAGTGATATCACAATGGTAATGGATGTTGCAATATGATGACAATATAGTTTTGATATCACAATTGGTGAGGCCACACTGGTGATGAATTTACAAGAGGTGTGTGAGGTCACAATAGGTTGGTGCTATCAAAATGACACATATGATCTCAATTGTCATTAACTCTCAATGAGTATATGAGCTCACAAAGGGACTGTGATGTCTCCAAAGGCATGCGTTGTCTCAAAAGTGATGCAGTCCTAACAGGTGTGTGTTGTCAGGATGTGACAAAATACTCATAACATCTATCAGTGTGATGTCACCATGATCTAGATGTCAACTGAATTCAGGTATCACATTTCGTTCCTGGATTGGGTATGAGAAGATTGCAATTTCACAGTGGGTTAGTGATATCACAATGAAAATGTGGGATCACAAATGGATTGTGCTACCACAATGGCTATTAGAACACAATGTGTTTCTACTATAATAGGTTTGTGTTGTCACAATTGGTTGGAAATATCACCATGCCATGCCAGATCTCAAATGTCATTAATTCACAATGAAGATATGAGTTCACAAAGGGACTGTGTTGTCTCTAAAGTCATGTATTGGCACAAATGTGATGAAGTCCTAAAAGATTTGTGAGTTCACAATATGATACCATGGTCTTGATATCTATCAATGTGATGTCACAATTTTCATGATGTGAGAGTCAATTTCGAATATCATATGTCATACCAGAATTATTATGAGTTTGAAAACATTATAAGCTTACTAAAGTCAGCATATCACACAAGTTATGATTAAAAACTCAAGGTCTTTGGAGCTTAAATTTCTTTCTTCGAAATTGTTTCCTCATTGTGAACTAGTAGAAATTGAAATTACACATGTCATTGTGATATTACAAACTCATAGTGACATCACAAATTCATTTGGTCTCATCACCACTGTGACAACACAAACCCATTGTGACATCACCTTGCTGTTGTGCCTTTGCAATCACATTGTGACATCACAAAGCTATTGTGAACTCTTAGCACCTTTATAAAACACATGACCTCTGTGGCATCACAGACCCTTTGTGTACCCATATCCTCATAGTGAACTAATGAAAATTGTGATCACACATAGCATTGTATCATCACAAATACTTTGAGCAATAATTATGACTGTGAAATCACATTGTCATCATGACATCTTCATCTCATTGTGACATCACCAAACCCCAATGACACTATATCATTTTTTCTTTTTATTTTCTTCTCTGTTATTTATTGTAAGTATAGTGTACAGAGGGATTGCAGTTACATTAGCTAGGTAATGCGTACATATCCTATCAAACATTGCTGCCTTGACATTATATTGTCATTTGGATGTCATAGACCCATTGTGAATGCCTATTCTTTGATTTCATTCAATTTCAAATGTGCCATGTGAGTTGATATCAGGAAACCATTGTGAACTCATAACCTTTGTGACATCAAATTTCTTTGTCACAGAACATTGCTTTTGTTATATCACTAACCCACTGTGACATCAAATACCTCTCCTGTCCTCATAATTTTTGTGACATGCCATTGTGATATCTTAGGCCCTTTGTGAGTTGAAATACTGTGTTCGACCTCATATTTCAGATATGACATGAGATATCTAAAATCCAATGTAACATCATGATATCACAGCACTGGACATCATAACCATTGTGTCACTTTGGACATCTCAGACCTGTAAGTTCTTCACCTTTTTGATTACATATACTTTGGTGCCATCAGAATCCCTTCCCAAACTCATATATGTATGATGAGTTAATGACAATTGAGATCCTACATGCCGTTGTGACATCACCAACCCCTTGGGACATCTCAAATCTATTGAGACCCCTTATCCGTATGGCGTCACCAATTGTGACCTCAAACCATTATTATAACATGATGTTAAGACATTACATTGTCATTGTAAAATCACTGTCCTATTGGGTTTTCACATGCTATGACCTCATTCTATGAAGCTTCTTCTATCACCTGGTATCCTCACATTGAATTATGAGTAATTGGAATTGGATATATCATTCTGATATTATAAATAAACTGACATCACAAGACTTTTGTGACCTGATCACCACTGTGACATCAAAAACCCAATAAGACATCTCATTTCCATTGTGACATCTCATTCCCATTGTGACATTATGGATCACATTTTGCCATCACAAACCTATTATGACTTCTTACCACCTTTCAAAACACACGTGACCTCTGTGACATCACAGAACTTTTTTGTATCCATATCCTCATGGGGAACTAATGACAACTGACATCAGACATACCATTGAAACATAACAAATCTTTTCTGACATCATCATAATTGTGAAATCATGTTGCCATTATGACACCATCAGCTAATTTTCACATGTAAAACTACAATGACATCATAGCATTGTAACATCACATTGTCATTCTGATGTCATATACACGTTGTGTTTGCCTATTATGTTATTTGATTCTATTTCTAATGGGGCATGTTGGTTGATATCAGAAACCCATTGTGAGTTCATGACCATTGTGATATCACGGTGCCTTAGTAGCATCACGTTGCCTTTGTTATGTCACATTGCCAAATTGATGTCACAAAGGGATTTTGATGTGACAATGGTTATGACATCACAATGAGTTTCTAATATCAACCCATATGCCACATTTCAAATACAATGAAATCACAGATCAGGCACTCATAATGTGACTATGATATCACAATGACATAATGGCACATCCTATAATGTCATTGTCATTTTGTGATGTCACCATAAGCTAAAGATGTAATAATAACAATGTGATATGACACTGGTTATGACGTCACACAGGGTTTATAATGTTACAATGGTTATGAGGTCACAATGTGTTTCTGATATCAACTGATATGCCACATTTGAAATATTATGAAATCACAGGATATACATTCACAGTGTGTCTATGGCAGCAAAATGACAATGCTATGATGTCACAGTAGCTTGGTGATGTCACCATGAGCTGATGGTGTCATAACGACAGTCTGATGTCAAATTGGTGATGATGTCACAAAGGGTTTGTGATGTCAAAATGGCATGTCAAATCTCAATTGCCATTAGTTTATAGTGAGGATATGAGAATGAAATCATAATGACATACACAAATGAACTGTGATGACACAAAGGCCATGTGTTTTTGTCAAAAGTGCTAAAATTCCTAACAGATTTCAGTTTTCAAAATGTTAGTGATATAAAAATGGGTTAGTGATGTCAAAACTAGTTTGTAATGTCACATCTTATTTCAAATTTCAATTGCTACAAGTTCATAATGAAACACGTTCATAGAAAGAGCTTGATATCCCAAAGGCCATGGATTTTCTAAGATGTGATGAGGGCATAATAGATTTGTGAAAGCATGATGGTACAGTAATACCACAACTGCAATATCATGTCAAATTATGTCATGAGTGTTATGTGACAATTAGTTGGTGATGCCATAATAGTGATGAGTTCAAAATACCTTTGTGATGTTGCAATAGATTGCTGATGTGACAATGGCATGCCAGACCTCAATTGTCATTAACTCACAATGAGTATATAATTTTAGAATGTGATTGTGAGGATTCCAAAGGCATTTGTTGGCACAAATGTGATGAAGTCAGAACAGATTTGTGATGTGACAATGTGACACAACAGTCATTACATCTAGCAATGTGATGTCACAATATTCATGATGTCACAGTATATTTCTAGTATTTCCCTAATTCTAATGACAGCTTGTGGAATAGATCTATGTGCTGAGTCCTTCATTGCATGCTCTGTGCTGAGTCTTGCACAGGGAGCTATGTGCAGAGTCTTTCATAGGGTGCAGTGTGCTGAGTCTTGCATTGGGTGCTGTGTTCTGAGTCTTTCACAGGATGCTGTGTGCTGAGTCAAGCTAAGAGTGCCATGTGCTGAGTCCTTCTCAGGATGCATTCTTTCATTGGGTGCTTGTAAGAGCTACATACTGAGACGATTATGCAGACAAGAAGTTTGAGCTCAGATATGTCTCCATGGCAGGGAAAAAATTATGTATTACTGAAGACTAGTGAGTTGTCTCCTGAAGACAATTGTTTTGTTCTGCTTTGGCTAAGTCATGACCTTGAACTCAGGGCCTAGGCTCTGACCCTTACCTCTTGGGCACATGGCTACCACTCCACCATGTGGAACCACGGATCCCCTTGCAGCAGAGTGCCATGACCTAGGGGTCGATAGCTGCCTTCTCAGGAAGCTGAGATCTGAGGATCTAGGTTCCAAACTATCCCAGACACAAAAGGTCCTATGAGACTATTATGTCCAATTGACCCCTAAGAAACCTGAAGTGGAAGCTTGGTACTTTTGGCTCATGCCTGTCATCCTAGCTACTCAGGAGGATGAGATCTGAGGATCATAGTTCAAAGCTAGTCTGGGGCAGGAAAGTCCTTTAGACACTTAGCTCCAATGGGTCACCAGAAAACCTGAAGTGGCTCTGTGGCTCAAGTGGTAGAGCACTAGACTTGAGCTGAAGAACTCAGGGACAGTACGCAGGCCCATGCATCATCTCCTACAACCAACAACAACAAAAAAGCAGAAAAAAATCTAACAAACCTGAAGTAGAGGGCTGGGAATGGGTCTTAGGGGTAGAGTGCTTTGCATATATGAAACCCTGGGGTTCATTTCTCAGGACCACCTCACTAGAATAAAGCCTGAATTAGCTCCGTGGTTCAAGTGGGAGAGAGCTATCCTTGTGCAAGAAAAACAAAGTACAGTGCTGAGTTCAAGCTCCCGGACTGGTGTATGCGCGCGCGCGCACACACACACACACACACACACAGACCAGAAGTGAAACTGAGACACAGAATGGTAAAGCACTGGGCTTCTCCATTGAGCTCATGTTCAGCACCCAGGCCCTGTGTTCAACCCAAACCTAGCCACCCAGGGCCCAACAAGGAGAGGTCAAATGTTTCAAAACATGATGAGCTTCACCAGCCCTAGATGATAGGAAGCTTTCTGTTATGTGATATGTGCTTGGATTTCCCAAGCTTCCAGAAACCTAGGAAACGCATCATAGGCCCATCATCACCTGCAATTAAACATTTCATTAGGTTCAATATCTTAGTTTTCTGCCAGAAGAACTCCTGAATTTTATTGAGCACTGTATCTGAACACCGGAATATAGTCTCACAAAGACAGGATAAGTGCAGGGAACTTGGCCTGCCAATGGAGGTTACACAAATGAAGGCATCCTGTCAAAACAGCGAACTGGGGAGAGAGATAGCTTGGGGTACAAAGAGGCCTTTTTCTCTGGGCCTTCAGAGCCTACCCACACTCATCCTCACTAATTGGCCCAGATGGAGTTGTTTCACCACTGTACAGGAGTAAGGCCTTTTGTTTTCCTGTTCAGACAATGAGTGAGACTTCTTCCCACAGCATGGGGTAGAGAGAAACCCTCAGGCTACACGGAACAGTAAGGGGAGTACCTGAACATGCACTGTTTCGAAAGCACTCTCTATGCTATGAAATCATTGTATTATAAACAAATTTCCTAGTTTGGTGCTGTTCATTATAACTACTCTGGAGCTACACCTAAAGGAACATCCATACACACGCAAACACATGGAGGTACAGGACCTTTTTGTGGGGGCAGGTCCTGGGGTTGGATTATGAGCGTAGGCAATGTTCCTGAGCTGCTTTTGCTCAGGTATTGCATTAAAAGCCCCATATCTGGGCTTTTCTCTGAGCTCTTAGAAATAACAGTGTCATGGACTTTCCAATACTGGCTGGATTCAAACTAAGGTTCTCTACATCTCAGCCTCCTCAGAGCTGAGATTAGAGTCAGCAGCCACTGGCTCTTCACTTTCTTTCCTTCTTCATTTTTTACTCTGGACAAGCTGACTTCTTAACAGGGTCATTCCATTGGTTTGAATTTATAAGTAAACTACCCAATGTTCTTTATAGCTGCTTTCTCTGAAAACGATTTTCTCTCCTCATCTTCTCCTCTGGTCACAGGCTTGCAACCAAAAGTGAGAAATGAGTGTTCCAGGATTTGGGAGCAAATGTCCACAGGACACATCAGTTCAGTCACTTAGCATTGAGTTGCAGTAAATTTACTGTCTCAGGATGAGTGGAACAAAAGCTGGAATGATCCTCATGCAGTCTGCACTGCTCCTTTTGCCTATAAAATGACCTACTAATTATGAGTGTTTCCAACCTTAAGTATCTAGAACACACTAGAAACATCTTCCTGTTTCTGTTTTTCTCCAGTACCTCTCGAGATTTAGACTAAAGGTTTGTGTGGAGCGGTTCCTCGGCGAATCCCTGAGGAAAGTTGCTTGAATCTTCCTCAGATCGCTGTCCAAAGCCAGCCTGAGCAGGAAGTTGTGAGTCTCTTTTCTCCAATAAACCACCAGAAAACCAGAAGAGGAGCAGTGGCCTAGAGGGAAGAGCTCCAGCTTTGAGAGAGAAAGCCAAGCAGGAGATATTGGCCAGAGCAGGCTGGAAAGCCTGGGAGGTGCTTATGTCCAATTTTTATCGACCAGATGGCTGGAAGTGGAGCTGTGGTGGTGGTAGAGCCTCAGCCTTGAGTAACACAACTCAGGATTGTATAGGGCCCTGAGTTTAAGCCCTGGGATGACTACAAAAAAATTCAAAGGGAGAAGGCCAAGTTATGTATCAGTGCCTTACCTACTTATGTGTGTATAACCTCCCTGAGTACAAACAGACCATATGCAATGCTTCTGCTTTTATTTACTGATTTACTTTTCAGAGATGTCTGTTGCACGAACTGCATCTTAATCTTCATTTCAGGCCCATCGCTTTTCTCTTCCAGGGTTTCAGGCCTGTGTCCTTATATGATGCACACTTAGGCTTTCAACAGTGTTTATTTACATTTTATTATGAGGCCAACACAGGAACAATCACAAATCAGGCAAGGGAAGACAAGATCAGGTTTCTTAGAAGTAACCGGTATTCAGAAAAATTAACTTGCGGATGAAAAATGGCAGCATACTTATGTAAAAAATACCATTAAGAAAAAGATGAGAGGGCTGGGAATGTGGATTAGTGAGAGACTGTTTGCCTAGCATGCAAGAAGCCCTGGGTTCGATTCCTCAGTAGGACATACACAGAAAAAGCCAGAATTGGTGCTGTGGCTCAAGTAATAGAGTGCTACATATAGTGCCCAGGCCTTGAGTTCAAGGGAGAACTGACAAAGAGATAGATAGGTAGGTAGGTAGGTGGGTGGGTAGATAATAGATAGATAGATAGATAGATAGATAGATAGATAGATAGATAGATAGATACAAACATGATAGATGAATCTGCTCTTGGACGTCAAGAGGGAAGAAGGGAACAATTAGCAGTCATGAGGCCTTCTGCAGTGTGCCAGGATACCAGCATCGCATTCACATAACCACAGAGCAAGAAGACTGTCTCTCTCCCACTTCTCAGGCAGCTGAGGGCCCCAGAGCCAAGAGGGAAGAGCCAGGTGCTTGGAGAGAGAAGAGAAATGGCCCTGCTTCTCCTTGGACTGGGGATTGGCATTAATGATGTGCAGAAGGAAGGAAGGAGATTGGACTCACCGAGGTAGAAGAAGGGCCTTCAAATCTGAGAAATGAAGAGTGAAAAACCCACTCCTTAAAACCAGAGATCAGGGTTTTCAACTCTGTTCCTTCCCCCCACACACACACATACTCGCACACTAAACTGGCTCTCTGTAGGTAACCTAAAGATAGTTTGAGGCTCCCTTTACCTGAGGGAGGAAGGTTAATCAGTCATTGTTTGAAGAGGCTGAGAAAAGCCTGACCCTGGTATAACTCTAACAAATGTTTGAAGTCCCCCCTCCCCCGTTGCTGGTTGTGCCTGGAATTAATGAAGTGGTTTTGCAGCTCACTTTCCTGTTGAGTGTGTACATTCTGCCTCCTAATCCTGCAGGCCTTGGTCTTTTCACCTAGCCTGGCTTTTGCAACTATTTTCTGTCCTTCAAATACAGTGATACAATGGAGTTCTTCCTGCTAACAGGGCTTTGACCCTGAGAACTTCATTTGAACCCATGATGGGTCAATAATGTTTCTTTCCTGCTTCTATAGCTTGAGAACTTTAAGAACATTTAGAGTGCAAGTAACTTCTCATCACCAAGGGAAACCCAGGAAACTCTTGAACATCTGAGGTTTCAGAAGTGGAAGTCAGAGTGTCATAGACTTTCCTACTCTGGCTGACTTTACCCTGTGATCCTGAGACCTCAGCCTCCTAAGATAGGGTGATGGGCGTGAGCTACTGATTCTCTGCTAGGTTCAGAACTGTAATGACATTTTCAGTACAAGTCAACTGCTTATCACAAAGGGCTTGGGGAGCATATTAACCCTTTCAACATTGGATCTTTCAGAACCCTGAAGCACACAAAGTTATAATGCTAGAGTCTCAGAGACTGGGCATATGGATCTACTAAACTTGAACCTTGAGCTCTGACTCCAATTCTGGTATACATCAGCATTCATTTTCCAGAGAATGTTCTCTTAATTAGCAAATAGGAAAAGTACTTTGATTAACCCTCACATTTTTCCAGTTGTGTGTCTCGAACTCAAGCCTGGGCACTGTCTCTGAGCCCTTCAGCTCAAGGCAAACAGTACCACTTGAGCCACAGTGTCTTTTGGTGGTTCATTGGAGATAAGAGTCTAACAGGCTTTCCTTGCTTAGCCTTTCTTTGAACTGTGGTCTTCAGCTCCCAGTCTCCTGAGAAGCTAGTTTTCCAGATGTCAGCACCAGAATCTGGCCTATTATTTTTGAAAATCCTGGGGCTTGATCTTAGGGCCTGGGCACTCTCTGTGAGCTTCTTTATCTCAAGACTAGAGCTCTACCACTTGAGCCACTCCACAGCTTCTGGGTTTTTCTGAGTATGTGGCACTGAGGATTCAAACCATGGCATTCATGCATGCTGAGCAAGCTCCTTACCACTAAGTCACATTTCTAGCCCCACCCTTACATTTTATCCCTCAACTTGCCTATCCTCAAGAAAAGGCCTCTGATTATAAATCATCTACAGAAATCCCTATAGGAAGGTTTCCAAAGATAAAGAAGACAAAGCTCATCTGTGGGCGAGACTCTAAACATGTGAAGACTGTAACAAATGCTTCCATTTAATTATGTATCATGTTTCAACACTTAATAAAGTATAAATGAAAATGAGTCAATGTCTTAAATTATTGTGAATCATTTTGTACTAAATATTATGTGTATAATAATACTAAATACAATAAACAATAAATAAATGAATCAAATAAAAAATAAAATACAAAATCAATAATAAAATATATATGTAATAAACATACATATGTAAGTATATATCATATATTACACATGTATAGTAATATTATTTTCCATTGCAGGGCATTCATTTGGGCTTACAGAACTCTAGCCTGAATTTGTTTTCCTCAAAGACAGTAAGCTTCGTCTTCACTCTTGGTGCAAAAGAGTTACCTGGAGGGTGAGATCAAATCACAGCAATTACAGAAATACTGACCCCAGTTCCACGACAGTAGCTTAATTTTTTTTTTTTTTTTTACTGAAAGCAGTTATGTTCATTCAGTTTCATACAGAGCATTTAAAAAAAAAAAAGCAGTGTAGAATTTTATACAGCTTTTCAGACATCCTTCCATTATCCCCAAAGTGCTTCTCTGAGCACTACATTTTTTCTTTTTTTGTACATTTTTATGGCAAAAATGTTGTACAGAGGGATCACAGTTACATGAGCAAGGTAATGAGTTCATTTCCTATTGAGCATTGTTGCCTCCTCTTTTGTTTGTTTTCCCCCTACCTTCCCTTCCCTCCCATCTCCACAACTACTCCCCCTGCCGAGCTCAGTGACTTTTTTTTATTTTTGGCTTGGCACGGGGTTTGAACTCAAGTAGTGGCAACGCTGCACCTTCCCTCACATTGCTACAGATTTACCAAGACCCTGAGTACAAATTCCAGGTTAAGGAAGGAAACTGGCAGGAATTCCAAACCAGAGATCTTTATTTCTTTTTAATTTAGTTAAATAATTAATTAATTGTTTTATTTATTCTTTATTTTTAACCACGGGGCTTGAACTCAGGTTGTGGCTATGCTGACTCAGCTTCCATCACCCTAGGCTGTGGTACAGTCTCTGGACCCATAGCCCATCCTGGGATCCTAGGCCTGAGGGTTTGCAGGAAGAAAAAAAAGTAGGATGCCACAAAAAGTGGCGAGCTTCAGAGGGCTGGGGTTTTATGTCTTTTTCATTGCACCGTGGGTCTGAATGACAAGGCTACAAAGTGGACATGACCTGCCGTTGCTCATACATGCAAGGCAAGCACTCTACCACTGAGCCACCTTCTATTTTCTCATTCCTGGGAGAAGCTGCACATGATCCTCATTTTCAGTCTGTACCTTTGGATACGGAGGAACATCTCTCCTTTGCTCTCCATCAATTCCCTACTTTCCAGATAGATTGACTTAGAATAATAAAAATGTAAAAAGAGAAAATAAATCATCATGAAAAAAACAGATGCAGAAAATTCGCTGTATTTTTCTCACAAGTTCAACCAATATGAACTATTGGGGAAATACATGGACACCTTATTCCCACTGGCACTGAAAGACTCTAGTTAGGCAATTCTGATGAAGATGAGTAACAAAACGAAAAAGTGAGAAATCGTATCAATTGCAAGAAAAAAAAATGGAGTAGGAACCAAGCAAATTTCTTCTTTGTGCTGCTGAAAATAATCGGCTTACTAGAGTGTGGTGACTACTTTCCATAAAGGCCACTCATGTGAATACTAGGGATGACAATAAATATACCCCTCTTCATCGGGAAGCCTACAGTGGACATGTAGACATTATCCATGAGTTGGTGGCTCAAGCAGCAGATATTCATGCAATAATTGTTAATGGCTGGATACCCCTGCGCAGTGCTTACTCGTGGAATAATACCAGTGTGGCGTCTTTCTTACTTCATCATGATGCAGATACCAATGCCCAAACTAAATGCCTCTTGACTCCCTTGCATCTTGCTGCTGGGAATATAGATAGTAAAGATACACTAGATCTCCTTCTGTTGAACCATTATATCAAACCAGGTCTGAAGAAAAACTTGGAAGAAACTGCCTTTAATATTACCAAAAGGATAAGTATGTATCACTACTCCTTGAAGTTGTGGAAGGTTGTACAAATTGTTCTATTAAGTTGTAATGGTTCGGTTAAGTTTCTTTTCTTTTATCTTTTTCTTTTGTTGAATTTTATTATTTTACCGTGAAAACACCATACAGAGGGGTTAAAATTACATGGGCAAGGTAATGAGTACATTTCTTATCAAGCATTGTTGCCTCCTCCTTTATTTCCCCTTCCCATACCTTCTCATCTCCCCCCCACTCACATCCCACCTCACTACCCCTCCCCCCCGTCAAAGTTGTAAAGTTCGTTTTTCTACCTGACGTCTTGTATATCTCATTGTTGCAATGGGTCAACCTGTATCCCTATTTAAACAATTTGTTTTTTCCCTTCCCCTCCACAAATCATACCAACATCAAATAAAATTAAAGTAGGGGTTTTACGGTGGTGGAGGGACATACAAAGCAGCAAAGATATCATCTTATAAATATGTTAGAAACAATTGCAAGAAAGAAAAAAATAACATTTGAATCTTTATCTTGGGGTTCAATTCAACTAATATCAACTTATCTGACCATTTCTGTTTGTCTCAGACATATATTAGTTATTGCAAATAAGGGAAACCATGGGATCTATGTTTCTTTGGGCCTGGTTTACTTCACTTAATATATTGTTTTCCAATTCTTCCCATTTCCTAACAAATGGGGCAATGGCATTCTTTCTGAGGGAGGCATAAAATTCCATTCCATAGAATTCTATTTTCTTAATCCATTCATCTACTTAGGGGCATCAAACAAGACCATACTAAAGCTACCAGAACAACTATGTTTATCGCAGCATTATTTAGCATAGCTAAGATATCAGTTACGTTTCTTAAACATCAAAATGCCAGTCCATTCTTTGTGTCCATACAAAATATTTTCACAATCCAAATAACAGCAATATCTTACTGTAAAAATTCCGTGGAATTTTTCCAATGGAATTGCCTGACTTTGATGTCAAAATGTATTTGAGTTGTTTGTGTACATCTATAATGATTTCTTCAGAGTTTGTGATTTTTAAATCAAAAATAATTTGATCTTATCTGTTGAAATGAGTGGTACAGAAGCTAAAGATATTTCTGGTTCTTGACTGAAAAAAGTATATTTTAAAATATTCTATGTTCTGTGTTTGCATAATATCCATAATCTATTTAATTCTTTCCTAGATATACTTTGAATTCAACATTGTTTTATAATATGTTATTTATTAATAAATGTGTCCTTTCAGATTGCATTTCATATAGAAAATTTAAGATTATTTTTTTCTAGGTTCTTTTTTTTTTTTGGTCCAGTCATGGGCCTGAACTCTGGGCCTCTGAACTCTGAACGCTGACCCTCAGCTCTTCAGCTCAAGGCTAGCGCTTTACCACTTGAGCCACAGAGCTATTTCTGACTTTTTTCTTTTTGCGTATGTGGTGCTGAGATATCGAACCCAGGGCCTCATGCATGCAAGGCAAGCGCTCTACCACTGAGCCACCTTCCCAGCCCCTTTTTCTAGGTTCTTATAGTAGTTTGTTTCTTTGGGATAAAATGATAATGTTAACTAATTTCAAAAGTTTTGTGAAGTTCTATGTAAAGGCCTTTCTAAGGTGAAGATTTAATACACTGATGTCAAACTAACGTTTAATTCTAACACTTGCATATATTGTTACACTTGTAATTTTGTAATTAACCTTTTAATAACTGTTTTTCATTTCTGCAACTGAACAATGAAAAATATGGAATACTTTACAAATTTTCATATTATCCTTGTGCAAGTGTTATGTTAATCTCTGTATTGTTGTAATTTGGGTATACGTGCTGCTGAAGCATGTAGTATCCTCTAAATTTAAGTAGTTAATGATGCAATCTTTATACAGGCTTATATCCTTGGGTGCCTATTTGTAGCAAGGAAACCTTATTGTTCCTAACAATACTATTGATCTTATTTCCCTAAAATAATGTGTATAGTGGAAAAAAATTATATTGTTCGGTCGATTGCTCACATTTGCGTTTTTTTGTCAATGACAATTTTAAGGCTTTTTCATTTTACATTTGATCATACTTTGAAGCACTTATAGCTAGGTCCTAAGGTGATGGCTTTTTCAAGTTCTTATTTATGTAACTGAGTTAGCTTTGTGGAGCTAATAGATTCAACGTAAGCCTTGCTTAAGAGCTACTTCTAAACTTCTTCAGCTTAAATTTTCCAAATGACGTCTTACTGGCACAAATTTCTACCTGACCCTTTATCCTTCTTCCATGTAGGAACAGACCAACCAGAATATCCTACCCTGACAGCATAGATTGTCTTACTGGAACAAAACTAATCTTAGTTACAAGGGATCATAGAGAGATGAACAGTTCAGCAGAACTGTTCAGACTAGAAGGTATTTTATCAAAATTTAAGTGTCTATTATACCTACCATTTCAAAAGTAACTAACGCCAAGGTGAAAAAAATTCGTCATATGCATGATTTCCTAATGTCTGGACTGTCTACCTTCCAACCAGGCAGGAACTTACACTACTGCCTTTCTATCACCAAATATTTCCATAGCTCCAGGAGAAGTCCATGTTTCTCCTCATTATTAAGCCTTAAATTGGTAATGTTTTAATCAAAGTGTTTCCTCTTGCCTCCAGGCTGTAAATCTACAAATGCTAAAGATTTAGGTCTAACTCTACCTATCACTGAGGTACAGATAATGAAATAATACTTTAAAACCGAGTTGTCTTTGATACCCTAACCACAACAGAACAATGCAAAACATGTGCCCTTTTTATTATATTATATATAGTTATATATTTTATATTTATATGTGCTGATTTCATATTTCACACAGTGAAACTTAGTAGAATTAATTGATAATTTGACAAATAAATTGATAATTATTTATTCCAATAAAGAGAATTAGAATACAAATAATTAGGTTTATAATACAAACTAGAATATAAAAAGTATCAATGTAATGTCTTCACTATAAACTTGTGATACCTTCTAAGTGTCCTTGTTCTTCTGAATTCACATGGTAAAAAAAAAATGTTGATTTCCTCTAAAGTATAAGGAATTTTACTCTGCTGCTCTGTTTATTGTTTCAACTCGCTTGTTCCAAACTGTTTTTTCTCCATATTTCTGAAGCATACCTATTGATTATACCCACATTTTTCTGATATTATGTATACAAGATATTATCTTCTGCAAGATGTATGGGTCCTAGGATCCCATGTCCCAGTTACCTGCATCATCATATAACAGGGTCAAGACTTCTCAACTAGGCCCAGGCAACATGCCAACAGAAATAATTGAAGAGCCATGTCAATTTCTCATTTCCAATAATATTTCAGGGCCCCAATTCCTTGAGAAGCAGGAATTAGCAGTAAGCAATAGTGAAATGCAAGTCAACATAAAATGAAGGATGAGACCACAAAATCTATGAGAAAGTACTGCAATTCAAACTTTCGGTTTGCAGATGACTAGCCCATAGGAGTGAACAAGATCACAAAGTGTCACAAGACTATTTTTAATACCTCTTCCCTAATGATTAATGAACGATTTCAGTCCAGCATAAGTGGGCCTGAAAAATAGCTCCTGGAAGGATAGATCCACAATTGGTCTATAAAGGTCAGGAAAACTTGACTTAGAGATCAAATGTAATTCAGAAAAAAATTAATTGAGAATATCCTTAGTGCTTGATAACACTGTGATATGTACAAGTTGCCATGTCGAAAACAAACTTTACAACTTGGGTGCGGGGGAGGGGAGGGAAGATTGGGTCTGGGCGCAGGGGGAGGATGCTAAAGGATGAGAAGTGGAAACAAAGGAGGAGGCTACAATGCTTGATAAGAAATGTACTCATTATCTTGCCCACGTAATTGTAACCCCTCTGTACAGTATTTTCACAATAAAAAAAATACACTAGTACTTCAGTAAAACTTGGTTCTGTGGTATAAAAATGTTGTCATTCTCAAAATATTTAATCTCCTGAAAGTGTATTCTTTTTCAAATAATCTTTGAAAAATCAAATTCGCAAACCAGGTACTAGTGGCTCACACATGTAATCCTAAATACTCAGGAGGCTGAGATTTGAGGATCACGGTTCAAAGCCAGCCCAGGCAGGAAAGTCCGCTAAACTCTTATCTGCAATAAACCACTCGAATATCAGAAGTGGCACTGTGGCTCAAGTGATAGAGTGCTTGCCTTGAGCTGAAGAACACAGGGACAGTGCCCAAGCCCAGAGTTCAAGCCCCACGAACTACCAAAAAAAAATCACATTCGCCAAAATAACATTTGACAAATAAATGATACTTAGTGGCAATAGAGTTACAATAGAGGTAAAATAGAGTTGATTTACTTACACAGCACTAATGCCAATCAGGTTCAACCATTCATTAAACTGTAGAAATAGTACCACCCACCATTTGTGTTATTCATTAGGTGCCATTCAAATTTGTTAAATGTATCAGCCTCCCATATTTCAAACCCAAACGTTAGATAATAAAGTAAATTTCATCATTTAATAAGGTACATTTTAAAAAGTCACAAATAGTTGCCTTATCATATGTTATTTTATGTTTTTCCTATCTGTCTAACATAGTAAATCTTGAATATGGGTACTCGTCAGAGATGTGACAAACATAAAATCTGTCTTCTATTTCTATCATATTCCTCTATAATAGTAAATTTTAATTTTCTTTTTTTCAAAACTTAAATGTAGTACAAAATATTATCCCATGTAAAATAAAATAATCACACACACTTGTACAAAGCCATTTATAAAAATTGGTAGTTTGGAATACATTCTAAACCATTTTTAAACTTTCTTGTTGACTAACGATTAATCTTCTAAATGGATGAGAATTAAATCATGTCTAGGTGCTTCACGCCTCCAGTCTTGCAAATTATTATTGCAGATGCATGAATTATGGAAATATAAGCTGACATAAGTTCAAGTATATGCAGGATTGAAACTCCATGGAATGTATATAAACCTTTCAAACTATCAACAGAGAGTTTAACAGAATGACTATCAGGAAGTTGAAGCTAGAGAGGAATAATTGTAAATACATAGAATGAATGAAAAATGGAACAAGGGGCAAGCACAGCTAGAATATCAATGTACACATGTGATAAGGAAGTGGTAAATCTGAAATACATCTTGGAGAAGGAGTTGGTTGACTATGATAGAAGGAGTGAAATCTGATCCAGGAGCATTGGACAATTAGATGGACATATTTAATTGTAACACACTTGCACAACCTTTTGAAATTCAATTAAAAAACAGACAAAAATTATAACCAAACAGCAATCTCTAGAGAGTATGAATATGACCTCTCAAAATTTTAAGCAGTTAATGAAGGGCAGTATTAGGAAAAGCAAACAAAACTATTAAAAGAGGGCAGTTTGGGGTAGGGGAGAAATTTGAACAGATTTAAATAGATTGTCTCAGGTTATAAATCACCTATATCTGCTGCAAATGTTATCTTCCTTCTGCGAGTTCTCTCTTAACTGGATACTCCACTCCTGAGCCACACTTGATAGCTTGTGAAGATAGAATGCAAGAGAAAAGATCAAGAACCCATTACTCCGCTGGAAAGAAAACAATTCTCTATGTTTTCTTTCATCTCTCTTCACTACTCTCTCTTCATACTTTTAAGTCAATTGATTTTGAATTATATATTTCCTTCTTTATTCTGGAAAAGTAATTGGTGAAAGTAATTCACTAAATGTTATTTGCAATTTTTTTTATCATGCTGTTTACTTGTTCAAGGGAGTCCATTAAACTTCACCCCTGCATTTGGTTGCCATAAGAACCCAACATTGATGTTAATCAGGACAAACTGTAATGTAAAACTTTGTCTCCAAAAAAACCAGTCCAAGAAACTGTGATCACAAATGTTTGGATATCCGTTTTTCTTTTTTTCTTTTGCCTTGAAAGTCTTCTTGTGTCGGGCTGGGAAGGTGGCTCAGTGGTGGAGTGCTTGCCTTGCATGCTTGCTGCCCCGAGTTCGATTTCTCAGCACCATATAAGCAAAAAGAAAAAAACCGGAAGTGGCATTGTGGCTCAAGTTGTAGAGCACTAGCTTTGAGCTGAAGAGCTGAGGGACAACGCCCAAGCCCAGAGTTCAAGTCCCACGACCGGACCCAAAAAAAAAAAAAAAAAAAAAGAAAGTCTTCTTGTGTCTAAAGTGCCCACAAACATAAGTACTCCAACACTTTTTGGTTAAATCACGTCTAACCTCAAAGATATCCTTTGCTAATAAGATGCTTAGAGGAAACCGCAGAATACTCCACTTTTATCTTCTCTCTTAAGACTCTCTTTAGATACCATATCAGAACCGCAGAATACTCCACTTTTATCTTCTCTCTTAAGACTCTCTTTAGATACCATATCAGAAACAGTGAAGTTATTCTTTGCAAAATTATTTCAATAGATTATTTTTCTCTTAGTCTTGCATTTGGTCAACAAGATATATGGAAGAGAATAAAGTTAAAGCATCCATACCTTGGATGACAGTGTCTGTTACAAAGGACAATGCTTCTATGTCCTATTTCTATGTCCTCCTCTTAGCTCTTGCCTGATTTCCGATTAATCACAGCTTCTTGGCTCCAAGTCTAGTGAAGGTGAAGGACTCTAAGACCTCCCCCACTGCTACATCTTCATGGTTTCTCCTTTAAAACTCTTTTATGTTGCCTCCATTGGATGTGGGATTTATTTTCATGTCTTCATTCAATCAGTTCTGCATTGTAGTGAGCCAAATCTGCTCTGTAAAATCACTTTAGGTAGCAAAAATATTACAATCTATATCAAAAAGTTTTGGCCTCCCTCCACTGTTGAAGCCAATTTGCTTAGCTAGGGCTTCTAAGAACACTCTTTTCTTACTTTTTCCATGTGGTCAATTCTTTTCTGATCCCAAAACTTTTTGGCTTATGTAATAAGAGAAGTATTCACTATCTCATTTTAATAAGGATTTATATTTGTGAGCCACTTAGAAATGTGAAATCACTGGTTTGAAGTATCCAATCAGAATTTTTTCTGTGTTTCAATGATTCACGTGTAAAGAAATTGTGGAAAGTATTACAAACAAAAAGTGTAAACCCAATAGCTTTTTTCATTGTGGAGGGCACTTTCTCCCTAAATATTTTGACCCAAATTATCTTTTTCAGAGGATTACTGTTTTGTAATTAAAGGTCAATTCACAAATTTTGATGTCTTTTTTTTTTTTTTTAAGAAATTTGAATTAAATTGCACTATAACCTTGTTTCACACAGTGAGAGAATATTTCCTGGGTAAGGACAGTTTTCAAGGAAAGCTACAGGATTTACAGCAAGGTTTCTGAGGTTTGTTTGTTTAGTGTGAAAATGAGCCATCTTCACTCACATTGCTCCCTTTCCACTAAGTCTCCATGGATTTCTTTGCATGAAAGCCTATTTTCCCAGGCAATTTTAAATTTTCTTAATAGGCTACGTTGTTTAAAAGTTTGAACAATTAAAATTCATGTGTCATATTTTTAAAACTCTTTTGAAATTCCTTTATCAAAACCGCAAATTCACCAATCCTAATTCCACCTTTACCATCAAAAACAGTTAACGTTGTTTTCACGATATAGTGTCCATGCAACTATTATTTTCCAGTGGCTTCGTTATGCATATATATGACCATATAAGCTGATGTTGAACAAAATGAACTCCAAGATATGGAATCAGAGAATTTTATTTGCGGTTGTTGTTTTTTATGTATTATGTGATTTCTATATTCTTTGGTTTTTCCCCTTTGGTTTATCCCTTGCTGTATTTGATTTTGGTACCCTGTGTATTGTGTATACATTTACCTTAATTAGGGAAGGGAAGAGGAACATCACAATGGTGACACAAATGACAAAGGCCAAACCAATGCATTAGCAATACTCACAAGACAATATGTTGGAAATATACATTATAACTTGTGAGGGGGTACGTAGGTGAAGGAAAACTGAGAAAAGTGAGGGAGGGGGTAACAAGTTTGAAAAGTTATGTATTCACTACCTTACAATCACTGTAACCCGACTGTACATCACTTTGACAATAAAATTATATTTAAAAAATAAGCTGCATAAAATAAAATTTCACTGTATTGGTATAGTAAACATTATTCTTTATATAGTAAAATTAAAAAAATCAATACTATTTGGCATCTAATATAATTATCCTTTCTTTATCAGAAGGTCGTCAACTTGAATGTTATACAACTAGACAATATTTTCACAATATATTTGCATATTTTGGAAAAAAATAAATTTAGCACTTCACACACATAAAACCGAAAACAATTTACTTCTATGGAAACCCATAACTTTTAAAATTAAATAAGTTGTGAGGACAGAATATATGTGTTCTTCAAAATTCCTATGATTAATAACTACTCATTTTCAGATTCTGAACATTCCATACCTGAGAGATTCAAAACCGTACTTGTTTTCATGTTATATAATTCTGCCATGGATGCAGATTCCAATGGGGTGTTACACATTGAGAAGTCAACAGAAAAATGGGCACATTCTTGTAGAGGATAAAACTATGAAGCATCTGTAATAATTCTTCAAGAGTAAGCAATCCCAAGCTTTATGCCATAAAGTCATACTAGCCCAACAGTTTCCAACTTGTAAGGTGCACCTTAAAATTCCCTTATTTCACATCATGAATAGCTTATCTGTACTGTGAAAAAATACTGCACCTCTGGTATTGTGATGCCTTCCTTGTTCTGCAAAGAACACCACAATAAACTCAGTTGCATCAATTTTCCCCCAGTGGTATTCTTGAGATCAGAACTCTTGCAAATATTATTTATATTTATACTTTTTAACTATCATAGATATTCAGGATACTAAGATCAGAAGATTATGGTTCAAAGCCCATCCAGGCAGGAAGGTCCCTTAGAATCTTATCTCCAATAAACTTCTCAGAAAAAGCCAGACACAAGTGGCACTGAGGTTGAAGTGGTAGGGCAGGAGCCTTGAGCTCAGAGACAGTGTCAAGGCCCAGAGTTAAAGTCCTAGGTCAAACCAATAAAACAAAAACAAAAATTGGGCTGGGAAGGTGGCTCAGTGGTAGAGCAATTGCCTTGCATGCATGAGGCCCTGGGTTCGATTCCTCAGCACCACATAAGCAAAAAGAAATAAAGCCGGAAGGGGCGCTGTGGCTTAAGTGGTAGAGTGCTAGCCTTGAGCTGGAGAGCTGAGGGACAGCATCCAGGCCCAGAGTTCATGCCTCACGACCTGACCCCCCCCCCCCAAAAAAATAAAAATTAACCCAAATCTAGCATTTTTCTCATTGTATACAGAGGCACATAATTAAGGAAATTGCTTCCAGTGTAACATATAAGTAGAAGAAAGAAGATGTCACACAATTATTCTCTTCATACCATGTTATACCAAACCCTCAAAAAGTGTTTTTTCTAAATTTATAAATTAATATCATCCATTCGTTGGCAAATCTGTCTAGATTATTCACATTATCATTTTATACATGAACTGTTGGAATGATCTATTAACTAAGTTCTAATTATAACTCTCTTGAAAGAATATTCTAGGCTAATTGAATGCCAGAATCATTTGTGAATTTGTCAGTTAAAACCTCTACTTAAAAAGAATTTTGTAGTATCCAATAAAATATGGAATTACAAAAAGAAACAATTTATTTTGAATCTAAATTCTAATTTTGAAAGGTCCACAAAGTCCTACATTAGACGAACTGTGCTATTTCTCCGGGCTTAAGTTTTGTAAAACTTCATCATTTCTTTGGCATCCAACAGAATGACGCTTACTTACTTTTTCAAATTTTGGATGGGAATCATGAGCTATTTTGCATCTAAGAATATTCTGTAATGAAGAGAGATTTAAAACACAACTGAGGATTATATATTAGTTGCATTTCAACTGGAAACTTCACTTCTCAAAACATAATGACAAAATTAGCCCAAACTTCCAACTGTGTATTTCTTTCTTGTAATTTGGTTTGTTTTATTGAGACAAAATTATACTACCTGGTCCAAGGAAGGTATCACTATGTAATTCCACTCTCTAATCTCCGGTCTTAGTCTGAGTGCTAGAATTCCAGGCTTGTATCACATTGCCCTGCCATAGTTTGTTGGTTTATTTAATCTAGAAACACACTAGCAATTCTGAACTTCTCTGATGATCTTATCCATTGACTGCTCAGATTGTTTATGTACAGTTTTGAAAGATGTTCTAACATTTGACACAGGATATGAACATTTTCAGATGCACCTGCAGGGGTCTCTGATTCATTCCTCCATGGATCTGATCCCTTTAATAATGAATTCTTGACTTTCTTATTATCTCTGGTCCCTACCTATATAATAGTCTCAAACTTTTTTGAAGAAAGTTCACTGGAGGACTTTTTAATATTAAAATTTATCACTTGATTCTAGTATTACTCAGGACATATTTTCTATTGCTTTGTAACTTTTCTACATATTCTGAGAGTTGTTTCATTTGTGTATTCGTGGGTGCACATATAAGTGCCTCTGTGTGTATGCGTATGTTTATATGTATGTATGCAAAAGCCTCAAGCTCTTATTCAACAATCTTGATCATGAGTGGTATTCCATCACTTGAACTGTTCTTCCAATGCAGCTTTGGCTGTTAATTATAGATAGTGTCTCAAAGATTGTTCTGCCCAGGCTGGATGCAAACTGAACTTCCCAGACTCCTTTACATTCTTAAGTTTTATTTTTCCAAGAGTATCAACTTTTAAACTACAAACATTTTTGTGAGTGTTAAGTCTAACCTGTAGCCCAGATTTTTAACTCAAGAATTCATATAAAGGTAGATGAACATACACATTACATATGCTGAATGTACACTGTTAGAAATGTGATCTTAAGCTGGGTGGCAGTGAGATCTGAGGATTGAGGTTCAAAGACAGTAGGAAAGTCCCAGAGACTCTTTTCTCTAATTAACTACAAGAAAACTGGAAGTGGCACTGTGGCTCAAGTGGTAGAGCACTAGCCTGGAGCTGAATAGCAGAGGGACAGCGCCCAGGGTTCAAGTGCCATGACCAAAAACAACAACAACAACTATATATATATATATATATATATATATATATATATATATAAAGGAAATAAAAAGAAATATGATCTTTGCCTCCAGGTTCATTGCTAGTATAATCCATGCTCTTTCAAGATGGATGTTTTTTCCAATTAAGACCATTATCTTATATCTGAATTGCATGGAACCAGAATCATACTTCTATTCTACTTTTTACAAATTTGCACGATTGGAAGTGTGATTTAGAAAGGGAGTGACCTCATACTTCATGTTCCCACTTGGGGAAACTTAAAGTCATATTTGGACTTTTTGTTGGTCATGGGACTGGAACCCAGGGGTTCACGCATGGTAAGCAATCACCGTACCATGAAGCCACATTCCCAGAGCTCTAAATGACTTTCTTAAGATGGTATTATATTTTCATTCCATAACTATGTATCATAATTTTGGCCAGTTGCTAGAAAAGGACATAGAAAACAATATTAAGTTCAATAAGGCTGGATGGACAATGAGTAACTGTCACGGTCTAGCCAGGGCACAGAGGGGCTTACCTCATAGGGCTGGTTCAACAGGCTGAGTAAGACAGTTGCTGACCCACAGCCCACCTCCAGAATGAGAGGGCCACCTTGGGTTCCAGCCACATGGGGACACTGGGCCACCTATTCAGTCCCCATTCAACCAGTTCCTGAGAGAGAGACAGAGAGACAGAGAGAGAGAAAGAGAGAGAGAGAGAGAGAGAGAGAAAGAAAGAAAGAAAGAAAGAAAGAAAGAAAGAAAGAAAGAAAGAAAGAAAGAAAGAAAGAAAGAAAGAAAGAAAGAAAGAAAGTCAAAATTACAATTAAGCCGGGTGCCAGTGGCTCAGGACTATAATCCTAACTAAGAGGCTGAGATATGATGAACATGGTTCATAGCCAGCCCAGCCGGGAACGTCCATGAGACCCTTAATCTCCAAAGAACCACCAGAAAACTGGAAGTGGCACTGGGGCTCAAGTGGTAGAGTGCTAGTCTTGAGCTGAGAAGCTCGAAGACAACACCCAGGCCCAGAGTTCAAGCCCCACGATTGACAAGAATTGGACTTCCCACCACAAGAAGTTTGCTGAATACCACACATTTTCCTAGGGACCATGGCAAAGAAGTCAGGCTGAGCTTTCTGTCAACTGGAGGGCATGAGTTGGTCACCTGGCTTCTCCGTGCCTCATTTTCCCCAGGTACATAACTGAACACAGGGAAGGATCTCCTTCCTCATAGGAATAGGATAAGGATGAAAGAGAACCGTGTTTTGTTTCATAAACCTGTACATGTCACAGGAATAATAACAGGCCTCATCTGAGCCCTTTCCCAGTTATCTTACTGTCGTATGCTCACAATATTGCCAAGAACCGTATCTGACAGCCGCTCCTTCTGTGCCTGGCCCTGCTCCAGAGATCCCTCTGTATTGATCCCTTGTTTCCTCACAACTGTCCCAAGATGAGCCTGAGGTACAATGGTGGAGGCCCAACCCAGAGCTTTATGGCTGCTGTAAACTAAGTTTGGGACAATCATCTAAACTGATGACTGAGAATGGCGCTATATGTCTACCATCCCAACTAAGGAGGACCGGGCCTCGTGGTGCACACCTGTCACAGATAGGAGGACCACGATCCAGCCCAGCCTATGCACATATTGAGTGAATCTCTATTTCGGAAATGCCCAAGACAGAAAGGCTTGGCTGCCGTGGTAGAAGACCTGAGTAGCAAGCGTAAGGCCTTGAGTTCAAACACTAATACACCAAAAAGAACAAGAGTCCTGGTGGCAGAGGCTCATGTCTATAATCCTAGCTACTCAGGAGGCTGAGATATGAAGATCACAGCAAAAGATTTAAAATAGGTTTGGCCTCACCCATCAGAAGTCATAATGAGAAAACCCGGAGTCTGACTTATGCTGGTGCACTCCATACCAGCAGGGCTCACATCCTTACTAAGTGCTGGCCATGCTTTCTGTCCCCCTGGGAAGCCAACACCTCTGGGCCCCATACTCAGGTCCTACCAAGCTCCAGCTGCCACCAACCAGGCCCAAAGGAGTAGACAGCTCCAAGGCACACAGGTCCCTTGGTCTTATAATATAATATTGCTGAGTCCCCTTCAAGTGTCTCACACTTCCAGGTCCCCAGACCTCAGTCACAAAGCCCATGCATCCCCCAAATGTAGCAAGCAGAAGTTACCAAAGGGCCACGCCTCCTCATTACAATCCACTTCTACACACACACACACACACACACACACACACACACACACACAAATCCAGACCAGTGACAGAAGACTCGTCCATGCAGCACCTGCAATTTTCCAAATGATCACTCACCTGAGCACAGTCAGGTTATACAAGGAGGAGGATGTTATATCTCTCTCTCTCCTTCTCTCTCTCTCATGCACACACACACACACACACACACACACAAACACACACACACATACACACACATACACACACACACACAGAGTCTCAGAGAAGTCCCTCTCCAGAGTTGTTGGTTCCTCATCTGGGACAATGTACAAGCTAGAGCACGGGGGTTCCCTTGGAGTAATCAGGAGCTCCCACCCAAGGGGAGCACCACTCTAATGATGCAGCATACCCTGCCTATCACTTTCTCCAGGGCCAGACCCTTGACTCCCCATTCACCAAAAGCATAGGCCAGGACGCTGGGTGAAGGAGTTCTGAGACAAGTGGCTCCTCAGAGCCAGCAGAGGAAACAAGCAGGGGGTCATGGTGACCCCAGAGGGGTATCTGACATGAGGTGGGGCCAGTATTGGGGATATGGATGGGGTCCTAAAGGATACATACATGGATTTAGTCCCTACATCCAGCCTGCATGCTTCTGGTCCACATGGCAGGTTCTTGGGAAGGACAAGGAGACCAGATGGACTGGGAGCACCAGCAGAAACTGACAGAGCTGGGAAATGTGATCACTCTGTGAGAACAGTTGAGAGTTGGGGGAGGGGACAGGCTGGGGGTATGTGTATGTGTGTTTGGGGGGGGTGTTCCTCCCAATATTTACATTCTGCCTTGACCCTCAGCACTCTCACTTCCCTAATGGGCTCTTCTGGGACCCTCTCTTCAGGTGAAATGGTGACTGAGCACAGAGGACAAGGGCTCACACAGCAAGAGAGACCTGCATCCAGTGCCCCCAACCCCAGAAAAAGAAAAGACCCAAGAAGGCAGGTGTGAAGGTGCTACTCCCCACCTCTGACTAAAGCCACCAGGTTCCCAACAGGAAGATGAAGGGTGCAGATAGGTGGCTGTGTGTCTCCCACTGCTCCAGTCCAGGGCCTCTGTGGTGCCCCCTCCTCACCCATCCCTGCATCTCCCTGTTTCTTGGGACACTGGCAACTAGGGATGGGGGTGGGATACACTGGTCAACACCCACTCCCACCCCTGGGGCACATTTGTGGCACAGCCCTGGCCAGACTGTAGGGCATGGGGGAGCCGGAGGTCCAGTCTGGAGGGGGAGGATCACGTGGTTTGGGGGTGATAGGGTATGGGCCCAGGAGGAGGCCATTCACTTGTGCTGCTGGGAGAAGCTTTTGGAGACAGCTCCGGGTGGGTTTGAGCAGCAAAGGCAGTAGCATGGCAAATACTCAGGCCTGGAGCAGAGACAGGGGGGGCTGGACCAGGTTGGGGCCACAAGCCTGCCTGTGGAGTGCCATCACCTGAGGACTCCAAGAGGTGCCATGGGTCCAAGCCAGCAGTGCTCGGTTTGAAATGCAGTGCCGTGTGGAATGCTAAAGGGGACCGGTGAGTGGGCAGGTGCATGGCAGTGCTGAGCAAGGCCTTTCCTCCTATGGCTTGAGTCTCTTGATCACCACTCAGCCACCTCTACCTTCCTCAACTGTTGGTAGTGGTGTCAACCAACAGAGGAATTCCAGTGCTATCGAGCAGCATGGAATGTGGGTGAGACCACCATTCTTATATCCCATTGGTCAGAAAGAACCATGAAAGAATGGGAGTGTGGCCGGAATCCTGTGATACAGGCAGAATGGGCAGAGTGAAGATGACAGTGGCTTCCTCAGCCCCTTTCCCAGGGAACTCTGTCTACTAATTCAGTTGGGGACAAGAGAGTGACTGGTTTTAGATTGTTGTGTATATCTGTTTGTTGCCAGTCCTGGACCTTAAACTCAGGACCTGGGCACAGTCTGTAAGCTGCTTTTGTTCAAGACTAGCCCTCTACCATTGGAGCCACACAGCTCTACTTCTGACTTTGTTGGTATTGAAGTTGGACAGGGGTCTCAAGGACTTTCCTGCCTAGGGTCAGTTTGAACATGATCCTCCTATCACAGCCTTGTAAGCATCAAGGAGGACTGCTGAGAGCCACTGGTGCCTGCCAAATCATTGGTCTTGCTGATGTTCTGGCACAGACCTGAGTTCCCTATCCTCGGGTTGAAGTGGTGGGAGCTGGAGCCCACAGTAGGAATCCTGGTCTTGCCACCTCCAAATGGCAGGAGAACCTAAGAAACTCATTCTTATCCATAAGATTACCGATGGAATGTGATCAATGTCAAGATTGAATGAGTAGTTCTTGAATGATTCTAGGATCAAATTATACACAATTATATCCTAGGACACTGATCGATTTTAGATAATACTTCATTAAGCATTTCAACAATCACATTAATTAAATGGAGGCAGAATGAATTACCTAAGAATATGACCTCACATAATATAAAGATGCAATTTTTTTCTGCCAGAATTGGAATTAGAACTCATTGTCTCGGTAACTTTGTTGCACTGTGTGGGAAGGGGAAGCTTGCCTCCTTAAAGTCAGGAAATTCAAGCCTGTTCCTTAGGCCTGAATTAGATCCCCAGCACTAAAAACATCCTATTCATGTACATTTTAAATATATGATTAATATTCATATACATATGTTCAATCTCTATTACACTCAGTATACTTATTCTTTTTTGTCTTTTCTTGTATTGATAATTTATTTTATTGACTATTATGAGACATAGAACATCGATTACATTGATTACATAGGATTATAGGTCTGCATATGTATTCCACTTTATACTTGACACCCAGGACTTTCACAGAAAAGGAAAAAAAATGTGTCACTATCAGCTTCTTACGCCACGATTAATGGTTTGGGAGTCCTGGCATCTGAACTCATGGCCTACAAGGCCAAATTCATGAATGGGTGAGTGTCAACACACCATCCTGGGGCAAATTGAGCTGACAGGCAGTTCCCAGGACCTGAGATCAAGCCCCAGGGGTTGACAAAATATGAACAGATTGACATGCGGATGACAGTACACTAATAAATCTATATGTTTATATAGTGCCAGAGATGTCTATACATTATTCAGTTATATAGACGACATTTCTACAAATTCTGGGGTATTTATTATGCCTCCATGTAAATAATGTTATTGTTTTCATCCTTAATGAACTATTAACTTAATCAGTGTCTTGAAATTATTGCATTCCTGTAAATAATAGTATTCTTTTAATGCTTCATAAATATTAAATAAAATCAATCAGCTTCCTCAAATCATCTTGTCTAATTTTATAGGAGAATCATTCACGTTCAACTCCTTCAACCTGACATTGAAAACATTCCTATGGGTGGGAACGAGTCTCTTAGTATCTCATGCCATTGGTAGGTGACAGGACTGGGATTTGAAATCAGGGCCTATGTTGCCACGTGGTCCTATGGCTTCCCCGATAGTCCACCAGCCTTCAGCAATGCAAGGTAAAATATCCTTTGCAACAGTGTCATTCAGACCCAGGAGGGTCACCTCACAAAGAAAGAAAATATAAAAAGGCCATCTCCACATTGTTCCTGTGATTTTTTTTCTCTTCAAGGCCTAGGGATCTAGGATCCCAGGATCAGCTGTGGGTCCAGTGGCTGCACCCCAGCTTAGGGTGATCGAAGCTGAAGCAGAGTTGCCAGGACCCGAGTTCAAGGAACGCTCTGGGAAAAAATAAAATAAAATAAATTTAGCTCCCTGGATTGCAATTCCCACCATTTATTCTGCCAGGTTTTGAATTTGAACTAAGGGTCTGGGTAAATCTGCAGTGGATGAAGGGGAAGCTCACCGTACTTGAAGATAAGAATTTCAGGCCTGTTCACTAGGCCTGAATTCAAGCCCCAGCCTTTGAAAACATACTGTTTATATAAAGATAGGCTTTGTACTTACCTATAGATGTTCAGTCCATACAAGTTTGGTGTGGTTGTTCCTTGTATTTATTGTTGTATTCATTTATTTACCATTGATTTTACTGAAGATGATGACACCCATTCCGTTTATTACATTAATGACATCCTATAACATAGCATCTAGTTTTGTAGAAGTGTTCTCCATCATGCCTGACACCCAGGACTCTCAGAGAAAAGGAAAACAAATTTCACACTCAGCTTCTTACTCCATGATCCAATTGTTGGTAGTGCTGGAATCTGAACTCAGGGCCTAGCAGCACTAATTGGCAAATAGGTCAATGTGAACACACCATCCTGTGAGCAACTAAGAAGGAAGGCCATTCCCAGGATATGACATTGATCCCCACGGTCGGCCACAATAGTTATAAATTCATTGTTTAAATATAGGATCTATATTTATATATATACGTGTGGAAAGCATCTCGTGTTCGGTGTACTTCTTATTTTGTGTCTTACCCATGGAGGTATTGTGTATTTTATTGAGTATGGTAACAGATATAACAGTGTTTACATGGATGACAACCTATTTCCATGTCTATAGGGTTTCTAGTGCTTTCTCCATCCTAGTTGAGACACAGGACATTCGCAAGACAGGAAAATAGCTGAATCGATTGGCTTCTCAAATCAGGATTCATATTTTCGCTGTGTTAGGATTTCAACTCAGAGCCTAGCAGACCCAATTGAGGAAAGGGTCAAGGTGAGGACACAGGTCTGTGAGCAATGAAGGTGATAGGCCATTCCCAGGACCTGACATCGAGTGCCAGGGAGAGCCAGATAGTCATAAATTCATAATTTAAATATAGGATCTATATTTACATAAATGTGTGCGCAGCATCTTGCATTCAGTGCACTTCTCCTTATTTTGTTCCTAATTCATGGAGGTATTGTGTATTTTATTGGTGACAGGTATAACTGTGCTGACATGGATTACAACCTGTTCCCATGGTTATAGGGTTGCCTATGCATTCATTTTCCATCCTAGTTGAGACCCAGAACTTTCACAGGAGAGGAAAACATTTGCAACGACTGGCTTCTGACATTAGGATGAAACTTTTGTCAGTGATGGGATGTGAATTTGGGTCTGGGTAGCTCTGTTGAACTGTGATGGAAGGGGAAACTCACCATCCTTGAAGACTAGAATGTCAGGCCTGGTCCCGGGCCTGATTTGAAGCCCCAGCATTGGACAAAATAACAAGCCCATCTTTTTTAAACATAGGATCTCTCTTTATCTACAGGTGTGTTATGCAACTTGCATTCAGTGTAGTTATTCTTTTTATTTTGTGTCTTATTCATGGATGTATTGTATGTTTTATTGAGTATGATGACAGATATAACTGTGCTCACATGGATGTCAACATATTCCCATGGCTATAGAGTTGCCTATATACTATACCCCATCTGCGCTGATACCAAGGACTTTACCAAGACAGGAAAACAGATTGATCAATTGGCTTCTCACATCAGGGTGAAGCTTTTGGCAGTGCTGAGATTTGAACTCAAGGCTTAGCAGGCCCAGTTGGTTAATAGGACATGGTGAGCATACCATCCTGTGAGCCACTAAGGAGCTTGGCCATTCCCAGGACCTGAGATCGATCCCCCCAGGGTGGGGGCCAATATAGTCATAAATTCCCAATTTAAACAGAGGACCTCTATTTCCATACATGGGTGGGCAGTACCTTGCATTCTGTGTAGTCATTCTCATTATTTTGCCTTATTCATTCATGTGATGTGTATTTTCTTGAGCATAAAATGACAAATATAACTGTGTTGGGCTGGGAAGGTGGCTCAGTGGTCGATCCCTTGCCTTGCATGCATGAGGCCCTGGGTTCGAATCCTCAGCACCACATATGAAGAAAAAGCTGGAAGTGGTGCTGTGGCTCAAGTACTAGAGTGCTAACTTGACTTGAGCTAAATAAGCTCAAGGGACAGTGCTCAGGACCAGAGTTAAGGCCCATGACTGGAACACTCCCACCCTCAAAAATAAAAAAAGAGAAAAAAAATAGAAAAAAAAATATAACTGTGTTGACCTGGATGACAATCTATTCACATAATTACAGAGTTGCCTATGCATTCTCCATCTTAGCTGAGACCCAGAACATGCACAGCACAGAAAAAAAAGGTGCAAAGACGCTTCTCACATCAGGGTGAATTCTTGGAAGTGCTGGGATTTGAACTTGAGGCCTAGGAGGCCCAACTGGCCAATGGGTCCACGTGCGCACTCCAGCCTGTGAGCCATGAAGGAGCTGGGCGGTTCCCAGAAACTGAGATCAAGCCCCAGGGAGGCCACAATAGACATCAATGCATCATTGAAACATGGGATGTATATTCACATCTGTGTGTGGACTGCATCGATCATTTAGTGTAGTTATTCTCTCTATTTTGTATGCTATTCATGGATGTAGTGCATATTTTCTTGAGTACATGATGACAGGTATAACTGCGCTGACATGGATGACTACCAATTCCCATGGCCACAGAGTAACCCATGCATTCTCCATCCTAGCTGAGACCCGAACTTGCACAGGAAAGGAAAACATGTGCAACGATTGGCTTCTGATATCAGGATGATTCTTTTGGCAGTGTTGGGGTCTGAACTCAGTGCCTAGCAGGCCCAAGAGCTGAATGGGTCCACATGAGCACACCAGCATGTGAGCCACTAAGGAGCTAGGCCGTTCCTGGACCTGAGATTGAGCCCCCAGGTGGGGGTAGGGGGAGGGGGTACAGCAGTCATCCATTCATAAGCTGAAGATAGTATGCAAATAAGTACATATATATAGAGAGAGTAGGAGAGATGGCCACCTGTGATGGAATTGAATCTACTGTGTGACTACCGATTTTTGGATCTTTCCTGATGCCTCCGTTTCACAACTGATGATTATTGTCATGCTTCATCAAATCTTCATTGCAAATAAGCAATACCCCATGATTCTTGCCTATCATTTCCTACTCCCATCACGCATAAACTACTGATTCAAAGATGACATCAATCACATTCCATAGCTCTTCCTAGGTCCATAAACTAATATCTCGGGATCTCCCTCCATACCATCTTAGTATGGTGGCTGAATTAAAGCCTCAGGCCTGGAAAACAAATACTTATATACATTTTAAAGATAGCACTTATAATTCCATACGGATGTTCAGTCGATATCGTGTTTAGTGTGATTATTCATTTTATTTCTTGTTTTATTCATTTATTTACCATTTATGTTATTGACTCTGATGACACCTATACCATTTATTATATTGTTTATATCCTATCACATAGCATCTAGATTTTTAGATGTGTTCTCCATCATGCCTGAAACGCAGGGCTCTCCCAGAAAAGGAAAACATGTGTCACACTCGGCTTCTTAATTCAAGATTCAATTTTCACAGTGCTAGGATATGAACTCAGGGCCTAGCAGGCCCAATTCATGAATGGGTGAGTGTGAGCCTGGCAGCATCTAGCCAATGAAGCTGTCAGGTGGTTCCCAGGTGCTGAGATTGAGCCCCAGGTTTGGCCAAAACAGTGATACATGGTAAAAAGTGTCAGAGCCGACTATGTATTATTAAATGACATCTACTACTTTCCTACCAACTCTTAGGTGTTTATTATACTTCCATTGAAGGAATATTATTCTTTTCATGCTTAATAAACTATTAATTAAGATAAATCAGCATCCTAGGATTCTTGCATCCAATTTTAGACTAAACCAATACACAAACTACTCTTTCAATCAGTATCCTATGCGTAGGAATGAGTCTCTTGGGATCTCCACGACTGGTAGGTGTCAGGACAGGGATTTGAACCTGGGGCTTATGTTGACAGATGGGCCTATGGCTTCCCTGATAGCCCGCCAGCCTTCAGCAATGGCAGGTCAGGTCCACTTTGCAGCTGTGTCATTCAGAACTAGTAGGAGCACCCAGCAAAGAAAAAAAATTATAAACCCCTCCAACCCTGTGCAGCTCACTACTTTTGGTGCTGTTCCAGTTTTTTTTCTTCCTGCAAGCCTTCTTGGCTTGGGATCCCAGGATTGGTTATGGGTCCAAAGGCTGCAGCCCAGCCTAGGGATATCAAAGCTTAGGCAGTGTTGCCATGATCTGAGTTCAAGACCACTGGTTGGCAAAAAAGAACAAACAAACTAACAAATAAATAAATAAATTATTTAACTAAATTAAAAAAATAAAGCTACCTGATTTGGAATTTCTGCTATTTTTATTTCCTATGCTGGGATTTGAACTCAGGTTCTTGGTAAGTCCATACCAATGTGAGGGAAGGTGCAGAGTCACCACTACTTTAGTTCAAACCACGTGGCAAGCCAAAATTAAAAAATTAAGTCACTGATCTTGGCAGGGGGAGGTAGTTTTGGAGATGGGAGGGAAGGGATAGTAGGGGGAAAACAATGGAAGAGGCAACAATGCTCAATAGGAAATGTACGCATTATTTTGCTCATATAACTGTAACCCTCTGTACATCATTTTTACAATAAACATCATACAAAAAATAAAGAATGTAGTGCTCAGAGAAGCACTTTAGGGGTGAAGGAAAGATGTCTGAATAGCTATACAAAATTCTACACTGCTATTTTTTTTGAAATGTTCAGTATTGAACTGAATAAACATAACTGCTTTCATTAAAAAAATTGTCTCTGTCTTGGAAATGGGGCCAGTATTTCTGCTATTGCTGGAATTTGATCTCACATTCCAGGTAACGCTTTTGCACCATGGGTAAAGGCAAAATTTACTGTCCTTGAGGAAAACAAATTCAGGCTAGAGTTCCCAAGGCCTGCAGTAAGGCCTTGCAATTGAAAAATATTTATGATATATACTTACATATGTATGTTTATTACATATTACGATTATTGTCATTGTTTTTTATTTATTTTATTTATTAATTCATTGTTTAATATATTTAGTATTATTACATACATATTTATTACATTTTGTACATCTATTATAAAATTATATACAATAATTTAGGACATTGAGTCATTTTTCATTAATACCTTATTAAGTGTTGAAACATGAGACATAATTAAATGGAGGCATTTGTCACAGTCATCACATGTTTAGAGTCTGTCCCAAGTATGAGCTTTGTCTTATTCATCTTTGGACAACTTCCCACAGGGATTTCTTTAAATGATTTATACTCAGAATCTTTTTCTTGAGGATAGGCAAGTTGAGGGATAAAATAGCAAGAGTGAAGCTGGGAATGTGGCTTATAGGTAGAGAGCTTGCTCAGCATGCATGAATGCCAGGGTTTAAATCCTCAGTGCCACATACTCAGAAAAAACCAGAAGCTGTGGAATGGCTCAAGTGGTAGAGTGCTATTCTTGAGAAAAAGAAGCTCAGAGACAGTACCCCGGACCTACGTTCAAGCCCAAGAACTGGCAAAAACAAGAGGCCAGATGCTGGTGGCTCACACCTACAACCCTAGCTAATCAGGAGACTGAGACCTCAAGACCACAGTTCAAAGACAGCCTAGGCAAGGAAAGCCTGTTAGACTCTTACCTCCAATGAACCACAAAAAGACCCCACGTGGAGCTGTGATTCAAGTGGTAGAGTGTTCACCTTGACCTGAAGGGCTTAGGGATAGTGCCCAGGTTTGAGTTAGAAATACATACCTGGAAAAAAGTGAGGGTTAATCAAAGTACTTTTCTTATTTGTTAATTATGAAAACATTTTCTGGAAAATGAATGCTGGTGTACACCAGAATTGGAATCAGAGCTCAATGTTCAAGTATTGAAGATCTATATGCTCAGGCTATCTGTCTCTAGGATTATAACCTTGTGTGCTACAGGGTTCTGAAAGGTCAAATGTTGAAAGGGTTAATATGCTCCCCAAGCCCTTTATGGTGAGCAGTTGGCTTGTATTTTCAATGTCATTACAGTTCTGAACTTAGCAGAGCAACAGAAGCTCATGCTTGTCACCCTTGCTTAGGAGTCTGAGGTCTGAGGATCACAGGGTGAAGACAGCCAGGGCAGGAATGTCTATGAGGCTCTGACTTCCACTTCACCACAGACAAAGCAGAAAGCGACATGTGGCAGAGCGCTAGCCTTGAGCCAAAGGAGCCCAGGCAAAGAGCCTAAATCCACAATTCAAGCCCAAAGACCTGAAAAAATTAAAAGCAAAGGACAGAAAAAGAAGGAAAAAGCCAGCAACTCCCTTTGGGTTTGATCAATCTATTTCTAGGAGCTAACAGGACAAGCACCAAAGAAGGACATGGACTAGGAGAGCAGGCTGAGTTCAATGTTCAAGTGTAGCAGATCCATCTGCCCAGCCACTCACGTGGCTTATAATCATCTTGTGTCCTCCAGTGGGCTTCCAAAAGGTCACATGTTCAAGAATTCCTGGGTTTCCCTTGCTGATGAGAAGTTACTTGCACTCTAAATGTTCTTAGAGTTCTCAAGCTATAGAAGCAGGGGAAAGAAACACCATTGACCCATCCTGGGTATAAATGAAGTTCTCAGGATCCAAGACCTAGCCCAGTTAGCAGGAAGAACTCCAATGTAACTCTGTATTTGAAGGACTGGAAACAGTTTCAAGAAAACAGGCTAGGTGCAGAGAACTAGGCCTGCAGGATTAGGAGGCAGAATGTACACACTCAACAGGGAAGTGAGCTGCAAAACCACTTCATTCGTTCCAGGCACAGCCAGCAATGGGGGCAAACCTGAAACATTTGTTAGAGGGTCAGGCTTTTCTCAACTTCCTCAAACAATGACTAACCTTCCTCTCTCAGGTGAAGAGAGCCTCAGGCTATCTTTAAGTTACCAATAGAGAGCCAGTTTAGTGAGGGAGAGGGGAGGAATAGAGTAGAAAAGCCCTGCTCTCTGGTCTTAGGGAGTGGGTTTTTTACTCTCCATCTGTCAGATTTGAAGGCCCTTCTTCTACCTCTGCCAGTCCATTCTTCTTCCTTCATTCTCCACATCATTAAAGTAAATCCCCAGTCCAAGGAGAGACAGGGCCCTTTCTCTTCTGCCTCCAAGCACCTGAGTTAGAACCTGGCTCTGCCCTCTTGACTCTGGGGCCCTCCCCTGCCTTAGAAGTGGGAGAGACAGTCTTCCTGTTCTGTGGTTATGTGAAGGTGATGCTGGTGTCCTGGCACACTGCAGAAGGCCTCATGGTTGGGAAGTTTTCCCTTCTTTCCTACTGACATCCAAGACCAGACTCACCTATCATATTTCTTTCTATCTATCTATCTATCTATCTATCTATCTATCTATCTATCTATCTATCTATCTATCTATCTATCTATCTATCTATCTATCTATCTATCTATCTATCTATCTATCTATCTATCTATCTATCTATCTAATCTATCTATCTATCTATCTATCTATCTATCTATCTATCTATCTATCTATCTATCTATCTATCTATCTATCTATCTATCTATCTATCTATCTATCTATCTATCTATCTATCTATCTATCTATCTATCTATCTATCTATCTATCTGTCTGTCTATCTGTCTGTCTATCTATCTGTCTATCTATCTGTCTATCTGTCTATCTATCTGTCTCTCTATCTATCTGTCTATCTGTGTATCTATCTATGTATCTATCTATGTATCTATCTATGTATCTATCTATGTATCTATCTATGTATCTATCTATCTATCTATCTATCTATCTATCTGTCTGTCTGTCTGTCTGTCTGTCTGTCTGTCTGTCTGTCTGTCTGTCTGCCTGCCTGCCTGTCTGTCTGTCTGTCTGTCTGTCTGTCTGTCTGTCTGTCTGTCTATCTATCTATCTATCTATCTATCTATCTATCTATCTATCTATCTATCTATCTATCTATCTATCTATCTATCCATCTATCTATCTATCTATCTATCTATCTGTCTCTGTCTATCTGTCTATCTGTCTCTGTCTATCTGTCTGTCTGTCTGTCTGTCTGCCTGCCTGCTTGTCTGTCTGTCTGTCTCTCTGTCTGTCTGTCTGTCTGCCTGCCTGCTTGTCTGTCTGTCTGTCTGTCAGTCTATCTATCTATCTATCTATCTATCTATCTATCTATCTATCTATCTATCTATCTATCTATCTATCTATCTATCTATCTATCTATCTATCTATCTATCTATCTACCTACCTACCTACCTACCTACCTGGTATCTCTTTGGCAGTTCTTGGGCCGAACTCAAGGCCTTGGCACTGTCTCTAGCATTCTGCAACTTGAGTCACAGCACCAATTCTGGCTTTTTCTGTGTATGTGCTACTGAGGAATCAAACCCAGGGCTTCTTGCATGCTAGGCAAACACTCTCTCACTAATCCACATTCCCAGCACCCTCATCTTTTTCTTAATGGTAGTTTTTACATAAGTACCCTGCCCTTTTTCATCCCCAAGTTAATTTTTCTGAATACCTGTTATAAATATGAATCCTGATCTTCTCTTCCCCTGCCTGATTTGTGACTGTTCCTGCGTTGGCTTCATAATAAAATGTAAATAAAGGCTGCTGAGAGCTTAAGTGTGCATCATATAAAGATGCAGGTGTGGAGCCCTGGAAGAGAAAAGCCATGGGCTTGAAATGAAGAGAATGGTGTAGTATGCATAACAAGCATATCTGAAAAACAAATCAGTAAGTAAAAGCAGAAGCATTGCTTGCCTATGGTCTGTTTTCACTCAGGGAAGTAATATACAAACATAAGTTGGTAGGAGGACACTGATACAAAATTGGCCTTCTCTTTTTAATTTTTTTGTTGGCATCCCAGGGCTTAAACACAGGGCCCAATGCAATGAGCTGTTTTGCTCAAGGCTGAGGCTCTACCAGAGTTCCACGTCCAGCCATCTGGTTGATAATTGGACATAAGCACCTCCCAGGCTTTCCTGCCTGCTCTGGACAGTATCTCCTGCTTGGCTTTCTCTCTCAAAGCTGGAGATCTACCCTCTGGGCCACTGCTCCACTTCTGGTTTTCTGGTGGTTTATTGGAGATAAGAGGCTCACATACTTTCCTGCTCAGGCTGGCTTTGAATGGTTATCTCCTGAGGAGGATTTAAGCACCTTTCCTTAGGGATTCGCTGACATGCCACTCCACAAAACCTTTAGTCTAAATCTTGAGAGGAACTAGAGAAAAACAGAAACAAGAAGATGCTTCTAGTGTGTTCTAGATACTTAAGGGTGTAGACAAAAACATTCATAATTATTAGGTCATTTTATACACAAAAGGAGCAATGCAGACAGTCTGAAAATCGCTCAAGGTTTCAGTCCTTTCGTCCTGAGACAGTAAATTCACTGCAGCTCAATGCTAAGTGACCGAACTGGCATGTCCTGTGGACATTTGCTCCAAAATCCTGGGACACTCATTTCTCATTTTTGGCTTCAAACCTGTGGCCAGAGGGGAAGATAAGGAGAGAAAATCCTTCTCAGAGAAAGCAGCTATAAAGGACATTGGGTAGTTTACTTATAAATTCAAACCATTGGAATGACCCTGTTAAGAAGTCAGATGTACAGAGTAAAAATGAAGAAGAAAAGAAAGGCAGGTGCCAGTGGCTGCTGACTGTAATCCCAGCTCCTCAGAAGGCTAAGATGTATAGAATCTTATTTTGAATCCAGCCAGTGTAGGAAAGTTGACAATATTATATCTATGAGATCAGAGAAAAACCCAGAAATGGGGCTGTGACTCAATTTTAATGTGCTACCTCTGAGCAAAAGGAGTTCAGGAACAACAGCTAGGGTTAATGTCCAACCCCAGGAACTGCCGCCCACCAAAAAAAAAGACGGTGTAGCTCCATGTATTGTACATGGATGGATGTATCCCTATAGGAGAATCTCCAGAGTAGCTATGATGAATGGCACTGAACTAGGAAATTTGTTTTCAATACAATGATTTCATGGCACAGAAAGGGCTTTCTAGACATTGCATGTTCGGGGGCTCCCCTCCCTGTTCCCAGTGTACCCTGAGGGTTTCTCTGCATCCCAGGCCTGTTGGAAGAAGTCTCTAATTGTCTGGACAGGCAGACAAAAGGCCTCGCTCCTGTACAGCGGTGAAACAAACAACTCCATCTGGGCCAACTAGTGAGGATGAGTGTGGGGAGGCGCTGAAGGTCAGGAGAAAAAGGCTTCTTTGTACCCCAAGCTATCTCTCTCACCAGTGCTCTGTTTTGACAAGAAGCCTTCATTTATGCCACCAGCCTTGGCAGGCCAAGTTCCCTGCACTTATCTTGCCTTTGGGAGACTATAGACTATAGTCCTTCTGGCAGACAACTAGGGCACTGAACCTAATGACATGTTTAATTGCCATCGATGATGGGCCTATGATGCCTCTCCAAGGTTTCTGGAACCTTGGGAAATCCAAGCACATGTCAGATATCACAAAGCTTCCTGTCATCTAAGGTTGGTGAAGCTCATCATGTTTTGAAACATTTGACCTCTCCTAGTTGGGCCCTGGGTGGGTAGGTTTTGGGGTTGAACACAGGGCCTGGGTGCTGAACATGAGCACAGTGCAGAAGCCCAGTGCTCTACCATTTGGTGTCACAGCTTCATTTCTAGTCTGTGTGTGTGTGTGTGTGTGTGTGTGTGTGTGTGTGTGTGTGTGTGTGTGTGTGTGCCCGTGTGCCTGCATGCATACACCAGTCCTGGAGATTGAACATAGGACCTAAGCAGTGTACCTAGTTTCTCTTGTACAAGGATATCTCTCTCCTACTTGAGCCACAGAGACACTTCAGGCTTTTTTCTAGTGAGGTGGTCCTGAGAAATCATGCCCAGGGTTTCATATATGCAAAGCACTCAACCCCTAAGGCCCATTCCCAGCCCTCTACTTCAGGTTTGTTAGTTTCTGTCTTTTTCTTGTTGTTGTTGTTTTCTGTTGTAGCAGTTAAAGTCTGGACCTGGGTGCTGGGGAGTGCCTCAGCTCAAGTCTAGTGCTCTACCACTTGAGCCACAGCACCACATCAGATTTCCTTGTAGTTCATTGGAGTTCAGTGTTTCAAGGACTTTCCTGCCCCAGACTAGCTTTGAACCATGATCCTCAGATCTCATCCTGCTGAGTAGCTAGTATGACAGGCATGAGACACAAGCACCAAACTTCCACTTCAGGTTTCTTAGTGGTCAATTGCAGATAATAGTCTCATGGGACCTTTTGTGTCTGAGATATTTTGGAACCCAGATCCTCAGATCTCAACTTCCTGAGATGGCAGGATGACAGATCTCAGCTATAGACCCCTAGGCTGTGGCACTCTGCTGCAAGGGGGTCCTTGGCTCCACGTGGTTGAGGGCTATCCATGAAAGAAAAAGTATTTGAATCCTTACGGTGTGGTTCATTTAACCTAAGAGCAACATATCTGACATTTTCTGCTTGTCTCAGGCCTATACTAGTTATTGCAAATAAGGAAAACCATGGGACCTATGTTTCTTTGAGCCTGTCTTACTTCAATTAATATAATTTTTTCCAAGTCTTTCCATTTTCTAACAAATGTGGCAATGTCATTTTTTCTTATGGAGGCATAGAATTCCATAATATATATATATATATATATATATATATATATATATATATATGTGTGTGTGTGTGTGTGTGTGTGTGTGTGTGTGTGTGTGTGTGTGTGTATGTGTGTGTGTGTGTGTGTGTGTGTGTGTGTATAATATGGAATTCTATATATATATGTATATATATATATATATATATACATATATATATATATCAATCACATTTTTTGTCTGCAAAATCATCTCAGTTGTGGAGCTCTTACAAGGACCAGATGAATGAATGAACCCTGTGAAAGACACAGCACGTGACACTCTTTGCATGACTCAGCGCACAGCACCCTGTAAAGGACTCAGCACATAGCACCCTGTGCAAGACTCAGCACAGAACACCCTATGAAGGGCTCAGCACATAGCGCTATTCCACAAATTGTCATTAGAATTAGGGTGGTTTCATCAGTATCACGCTTCATTGAGGAACATTTCACCAACCACACAAGATCACATCTAATGGTTTAGAGGGGTGTTTTTTGTGAGGGGGGTTACCCATGAGGCTTGAACTCAAAGCATGTGCATACTGTTCTAATAACATTTGCTCAGGGTTAGAGCTCTGCCACTAGGAGCCACATTTTAAAGAGTGTCACAGACTTCCTGCCACGGCTGGATTTTAAAGCCCCCAAACAGCTAGGATGATGGGGTTAAGCCAGCCATCAGCATCTGGTTCCGTGCAGCTGGGTTGCAGCGGTATACATATGGCTAAGTCAGGATAGGTGGCAGCTATCAGCGCCAGACTCATAGCTTGCTCTGTGATGATGTATTTGAAGTCTTGTCCTTATATCATTGCAGGTAGAACATTATACCTTTTTTTGGCGGCAGTCCTGGGGCTTGAGTAAGGGCTTAGAAAATGTCCCTAAGTGTTGGTGCTCCAGGCTAGCATTCAATTGATTGAAAAACAGCAGAACTTCTGGATTTTCTGTTTATGTGGCATTGAGAAATGCAACCCAGGGCTTCTTGCTTACTAGGTGAGCACTCAACCATCAAGCCCCAGGAGTGAGCGAGGTATAAATAGATAGAGCTTCCTGTATATACGTATTATATACACAAAAGGAGAGATGTCTGTATATTACTGAATTATAGATAATATTACTACCAATTATTAGGTTTTAAATTATGTCTCCATTTAATGATGTGTCCCAGTTGAACAACTAATAAAGCATTAATTAATAATTACTCAATATCCTGTAATTATTTATCATATATGTACATACATCCATACATATAATTACATATTTCATAAATGAGACAAATTAAATTATGCATCATGTGTTACTACGAATTATTAAGTATTTAATTGTGTCTCCATATAATTTTTATTCTCTTAATGCTCAATAAAGTATTAATTAAACTTAATCCAAGTCCTATAATTATTGTGTCTAATTTTATCCCAGAATGATTCACTACTAATTCAATCTGTTTTTCTTCCACCTATGTCATTTCTTACATTTGTGACATCCTATTTCATAGCATATAGATTTGCAAAAAATTTATACATCCTACCTGTCACCGAACACTTTCAAAGAATAGGAAAACCTGTCTCACTCAGCTTCTCACTCCATGACTACATTTTTGTCAGTGCTGGAATCTAAACTCAGGGCCTAGAGGCTCAGTTCATGAATGGGTGACTGCCAGCACAGGAGCCTCTAACCAATTCAGCTGCCAGGCAGTTCCTAGCCCTGAGATCGAGCCCTGTATGTTGACTCCATATTGCACTTAGTGTAGTTATTCATTTTATTTTTTGTTTTATTCATTTATTTACCATTTATTTTATTGACTGTTATTACACATGAAACATTTACTACATTTATTACATAGGATATAGCTTTGCCTATGTACGAAACTTCATACCTAACACCCAGGAATTTCACAAAAAAGGAAAACATGTGTCACCTTAGGCTTCTTACTCCACCATTCAATTTTTGTGAGTGCTGGCATCTGAACTCATAGACTGCAAGGCCCAATTCATGAATGGGTGAGTTGCAGCACACCAGCCTGTGGCATATAGAGCTTACAAGAAGTTCCCAGCACCTGAGATCGAGCCCCTGGGGTTGACAAAATAAGAAGAAATTGACATGCAGGTGGTACTACACAAATAAATATAGATCTTTAAAGAGTGCCAGAGATATCTATACATTCTTCAGTTATATGAACTACATTCCTAGCAATTCTTGGGTATTTATTATGCCTCCATGTAATTAATATTTTTGTTTTCATCCTTAATGAAATATTAATTAAATCAACTACAGTCTTGAAACTATTGCATCCATGTAATTAATAGTATTCTTTTAATGTGTCAAAAAATATCCATTAAAATCCATTGGCCTCCTAAAATCACTCTGTTTAGTTTTATAGTAGTATCATTCAGGAACAACTAATACAACCTTGACATTCATAACCTTCCATCGGTATTCCTATGCATAGGAACCAGGCTCTTAGGATCTCCCTGCATTGGTAGGGGTTAGGACCGGGCTTCGAACACAGGGCCTATGTGGCTGTGTTGGTCTAGGGCTTTCTTGGTAGCCTGCCAGCCTTCACCAATGCCAGGTTAGAAACACTTTTCAGACATGTCATTCAGACCCAGTATGGTCACCTTGCAAATAAAACAAATGTAAAACAGGCAGCCATCTGAAAGTTGCCGATTTGTTTTTTGTTTTTATTTTTTTTTTTTTCTGTAAAAATGCCATACAGAGGGGTTACAATTACAGGGGCAAGATAATGAGTACATTTCTTATCAAACATTGTTGCCTCCTCCTATGTTTCCCCTTCCCATCCCTTTCCATACCCTCCCTGCCCCTCCTACCAGATCCTCCCCCCCACCAATGTTGTAAAGTTCGTTTTTCGACATAATGACTTGTACATCTCATTGTTGCAATAGGTCCACCTGTATCCCTATTTAAACGATTTGATTTTTCCCTTCCCCTCCACAAATTATACCACCATCAAATACAGTGAAAGCACGGGTTATACCATGGGGAAGGGACATATAAAGCAACAAAGAAATCATCTTATAAATATGTTAGAAACAATTGAATGAAATCAAAAACCTTTTGAATACTTATCTTTGGGTTCATTTCCCTAACATCAACTTATCTGAACTTTTCTGCTTGACTCAGACATATACTAGTTATTGCAAATAAGGCAAACTTTATCTGTGTCGTTTTATTTATTTTTATTCCTGTCAGTCTTTGAGGCCCAGGAACCCAGGTTTGGCTGTGAGTCCAGTGGCTTCAACCCAGCCTGGAGTGATCAAAGCTGAGACAGAGTTGCCATTATCTGAGTTCAAGCTCTATGCTTGACAAAATAAAAATAAATAAATAAGTACATTAAAATATTTGAAAAATTATGAGGCCCCGTGGCTTGGAATTGACGCCATTTTTTCTGCCAGGCATGGGATTTGAACTCAGGGTCTGGGAAATCTGCAGCTTTGTGGGGGAAGGGGAAGCTTACTATGCTGGAAGACAAGAAAGTCAGGCCTGTTCCCAGGACCTGAATTCAAGTCTTAGCACTTGAAAACAATAATATTTGTATATATTTTAAATACATGATTTATATTTACAGGTTTACTGCATATTGCAGTTCATGTAGTTATTGATTTTATTTTGTATTTTACTTATTTCTTATGTATTTTAGTGAGTATGATTACACATATAATATTTTTTACATCCTATTACATAGAACATAGATTTGCCTATGTATTATCCATCATTCCTGAGACCCAGGACTTTGCCTATAAGGAAAACAAGTGGGACAATTAGCTTCTTCCACCAGAATTAAGTTTGTGGCATTTCTGTGATTTGAACAAGACCCACTTCATAAATGGGTCAATGTTAGCACACTAGTATGATGCAAGTGAAGTTGGCAGGCAAATTTGAGGACCTGAGATCAAACCCTAGGAGTGGCCAATATATAAACAGATAGATGTGTAGATTGCAGTGTGTGTGTGTATTTACATATGTATATGCATCGATAAATAAATGTATACAGAGACAGATAGACATTTGTGTAGATTCTATTGCATAACTCTATATGTAAAGTGATGTCTATATCTTATTCTTATATATTCTATTGCTACCAATTATTTGGTCTAAAATTATGCGTCCATTAATTAATCACGGTAGAAGACTTAATAAAGTATTAATTCAATTAATCAATGACCTATATTGATTGTGTACAATCTTATACTAGATTGACTAGTTAATTAGTAATTCAATTAGTACATGCCAAACATTCTATTAGTCTTCCTATAGATAGGAATAGATAGGAATGAGTTTCCTAGCATCTTCAGCCATGTGTAGGTGGCAGTCCCAGGATCAAACTCAGGGCCTAGGTGTCTGGGTTGGGCTCAAGCTTCACTGACAGCCCGCAGCCTTCGGCCATGCAAGGTCATGTACAATTTTCAAGCTGAGTCATTGAGACCTAGGATGGTCACAGTGCAAAGGAAACAAAGGTAAAATGGTTGTGTAAAACTTCCTGGTTTTTTCCTCCTCCATTTTTGTTGCTTTGATGGAATTTTGCCAGTGCTACGAGTTGAACTCGGGTAATAGGATCCCTGGATCATCTGTGGGTGTAAATGCTGCACCCCAGCCTAGGGTAACCATGGTTTAAGACACAATAATGTGTTTCCTTCAGCAAAAGGACCTCAGGGACAATGTTTAGGCTCACAGTTCAAGCCTCAGGAGTGGCCACACAAAAAATGAGCCATTAAGTCTGTGTGTCTGTGTATGTATGCATGTATTTCTATCGGTGAACATCCAGAGTCGCTATGAAGAAAGGCACCCCAATAGGAAATTTGCTTTGAATAGAATGATTTCATAGCACAGAGAGTGCTTTCAAGACAGTGCATGTTCCTGGGATCCCTTCACTGTTTGCAGTGTATCCTGAGGGTTTCTGCACACCCCAGGCTGTTGGGGGAAGTCTGCCTCATTGTTGGAACAGGCCAAAAAAAAAGCCTCAATCCTGTACAGCTGTGTAACAAACAATTCATGTGGGGCAATTAGTGAGGATGAGTGTGGGCAGGCTCTGAAGGCCAGGAGAAAAAGGCCTCTTTGTACCCAAGCTATCTCTCTCCCCAGTGCTCTGTTTTGACAAGAAGCCTTCATTTGTTCCATCTCCCATGGCAGGCCAAGTTTGCTGCACTCTTTCTGTCTTTGTTAGACTATGTTCCAGTGTTGAAAAAAACTACTACAATTAATTCAAGAGTCCTTCTGGCAGACAACTAGGGAGCTGAACCTAATAAGATTCCTAATTGGCAAAGGTGCCTCCCTAGGTTTCCAGGAGCTTGTTAAATCTAAGCACTTGTGCAAAATCAAAATGCTTCCTGTCATCTAGGGCTGGTGAAGCTCATCATGTATTGAAACCTTTGCCCTCTCCGAGTTGGGCCCTGGGTAGGTAGATTTCGGGTTAAACACAGGGCCAGGGTGCTGACCTTGAGCTCAGAGGAGAAGCTCTTTGCTTTACTATTGGGTGTCACTGCTTCATTTCTTGTATCATTGTGTGTGTGTGTGTGTGTGTGTGTGTGTGTGTGTGTGTGTGTGTGTGTGTGTGCACGCGTGTGTGTGCGTGTGTGCGTGTGCATATACCAGCCCTGGAGCTTTTATTCAGGACCTGAGCACTGTACCTTAGTTTCTCCTGCACAAGGACAGCACTCTACCACTTGAGCCACACAGCCAATTCAGGCTTTTTTTTCTAGGTATGTGGTACTGAGGATTCAAACCCAGGGTTTCATACATGCAAAGCACTCTACCCCTAAGACACATTCCCAGCACTCCACTTCAGGTTTCTTGATTTCTTTTCTTGTAAGTTGGAGGAGTTGAAGCCTGGGCCTGGGTGCTGTCTCTGAGCAATTCAGCTCAAGTCTAGCACTCTACCACTTGAGCTACAGTGCCCCTTCAGGCTTTCTGGTGTTTCTTTGGAGATAATCATCTCAAGGAATCTCCTGCGGAGGCTGGCTTTGGACCATGATACTCAGCTCTCAGGTTCCTGAATAGCTAGGATGAGAGGTGCGACTCACTGGTGCCCAGCTTCCACTTTAAGTTTCTAAGTGGTGAATAGGAGATAATAGTCTCATGGGCCTTTTTGTTTCTGGGATAGTTTGGAACCCAAATCCTCAGCTTCCTGAGCAAGCAGGATGATAGACCTCAGCTAAAAACACCTAAGCTGTGACACTTTCTGCAAGGGGGTCTTTGGCTCCGCGTGGTAGAGTACAAGCCATGAGCCCAAGAGGAAAATTCAAGCGCCTAGGCTCTGGGTTGAAGGTTCATGATGGAGAAAATGAAACCAAACCAATTGTCAGCAGGAGACAAGTCACTAGAGTTCAGTACATACATAAATTTGGCCCTGCCTTGGGGACATATCTGAGCCTCAACTTTTTCATCTGCACAATCGTCTTACTTGTGGAGCTCTAACAAGGACCAGATGAAAGAATTCACCCCATGAAGGACTCAGCACATAACACCATAGCACCCCGCACACCAGGAGGGACTCATCACATAGCTTTATCCCACAAGCTGTCATTAGAATTCGGGTGCTTTCATCAGTATCACCATTCTTTCAGAAAAACGTCACAAACCACAAATGTTCACATCTAATGGTTTAAAGGGGTGGTTAATGGAGGGGAAGGTCCTCAGCCTTGGGGATTGCACTCATAGGTTGTGGATACTCTCCTAAGACTTTTTCCTCAAGGCTAGAACTCTACCACTTTGAGCCTCAGCTCACAGTCTCGCAGATTTCTTGCCAGGGCTGAGTATCCAAACCACCAGTTTCAGAACTCATCCCCGAGCAGCTAGGGGTGAGCCAGCAGCGTCTGGTTCCATGTAGTTGGTTTGCAGCTGTTGACCTCTGGCTAAGTCAGGTTAGATGTCAGCCATCAGCTTCAGACTCCTGGCTTGCTCTGTCATGAGGTATTTGAAGCCCTGCCATTCTATAGTTGCAGTCATAACATTCTAACTTGTTTTTGGTGCTTCAGTGACAGCACCACTTTTGGCTTTTTCTCTGCATGTGATAGTGTGGAAATGAACCCAGAGCTTCATACATACTAGGCAAACACTCTACCACTGAGCCCCAGTAGTGACAAGTGTAGAAATAGATATGGTTTGTTTTATATATATACATATATATATATATATATATATATATACACATATAAAACGAGAGAGGTGTCTGTATATTATTAAGTTTTATATACTATTTTATTACCAATTATCAATAATTAAATTATTTCATCCTTTATTTAGGTACCATGTTTGAATTTATAATAAAGTATTAATTGAAAATTAGGCAATGTACTATGATTACTGTGTATAATTTTATAATATAAACATACACTAAGTACTAATGTAATTGTTACTTTTACAACATTTCATTCATATGGCTGTCTATTGGAATGCATTTTTTAGGATCTCCTGACATTCGTAGGTGGCGGGGATTTGAACCAGGACCTAGTTTGCTGGTTTGGGCTATGTTTTCCCTGATAGCCCATCAAACTTCAGCAGTGCAAGGTCACTTACACTTTCCAGGCCCTGTCATTTAGACACAAGATGGTCACAATTAAAAGGAAAAAACTATGTAAAACCACTTTCTGGAACTCCCCAGTTTTATCCTTCTCCTTCCTTCACCCTCTTATTTTGTCGGTTGTCAGGCAGAAGTCTGAGTCTGTGCACTGTACCTCAACTCTTCAGCTCAAGGCTATCATTCTACCACTTGAGCCATAGCAACACTTCCGGTTTTTTTCTGATTATGTGATGCTGAAGAATTGAACTCAGGACATTATGCATGCAAGGCAAGCACTCTACTACTGATCCACCTTCCCAACACTTCACCTTTTTTTGCCACTCCAAAGATTTGAACTCAGGTCCTAGGACCTCAGGATGGGCTGTGGGTCCAGAGGCTGCACCCCAGCCTAGAGTGATCAAGGCTGAGGCAGAGTTGCCACAAGCTGAGTTCATGGCCCGGGCCTGGCCAAAAAAATTAAGGCCCTGGCTTGGAATTTGCACCATTTGTCTGGAGGGCTGGGATTTGAACTCAGGGTCTGGGGAACTCTGTGGCACTGTAGGGGAGGGGAAGCTCACCGTCTTTGAAGACAAGAATTTCAGACCAGTTTCAAGGGCCTGAATTCAAGCCCTATCACTGGAAAAATACTATTCATATATGAGATCTTTTTACTTACGTGGGTTTACTCCATATGACATTTATTACCCTTCTTTTTTCATTGTTTATTTTATTTAGCATTATTACATATATAACTTTTTTTCATTTATTATATGTTATCACATGAATATATTTGCATATGGATTATACATCATACTGAGACACAGGACTTTTACAGAGAAGGAAAAAAATATGTCAAAATTGGCTTCTTACTGCACATATAAACTTTTGGCAATGCTGGGATTTGAACTCAGAGGTCACAATGCATAATTTATGAATGGGTCAATTGTAGAACAAAAGCCTTTGGCAAATTGAGCTGCCAGCCAGTTCTGAGGACCTGAGATTAAGCCATAGTAGTGGGCTATATATATATATAAATAAATAGATTGTTAGATATAGGCATAGATATAGACATAGAGAGATAGATAGATATAGATAGATAGATAGAGAGATAGATAGATAGATAGATAGATAGATAGATAGATAGATAGATAGATAGATAGATGTGTAGTTTGCTACATATATGAGAGAGACAATGTAAGGATATTAAATTATATATATATTATGAATTATTAGTTACTAAATTAGGTTTCCATTTAATGCAGTATCATGGTTGAATACTTACTAAAGTATTAATGTAAAAGAAGACAGTGTTCTTTAATTAGCAGAACCAAACCAGGGAGTTAGAATGGAAGACATAATCCAATAATTTTTGTGTGGTATTCTATAAAAGAATCATGAACTAACTGTCAATTTAATTGTAACTTTTATAAATTCCATTAAGCATTCCCATGGATAGGAATGATTTGCTCAAGATTTCCCTCCATTTGTAGGTGGCGGTCCTGGCATTCCAACTCCAGGCCTGAGTAGTTTACTCGGAAATGCAAACCATTAGAATGACACTGTGAAGATTTCAGATTGTCATGAGAAAAATAGAACAAGAAAAAAAGAAAGCCGAGTGTTAGTTGATCCTCCCTGTAATTCTAGCTCTTCAGGAGTCTGAGAGGTAGAGAATGACAATTTGAATTCAGTCCGGACAGGAAAGCCCAGGACAATCTTATTTCTAAGGGATCACAGGAATTAAAAAAAAAAACAAAAAAAAAAAAACATGAGTGGGGCTGTGGCTCAAGGGCATAGCACTACCTTTGAGCAAAAGGAGCTCAGGGACAGTGCCTAGGCTCATAGTATAATCCCCAGACTTGCCAAAAACATAAAACAGTAACTCCATGTCTACCCATGTATGTATGCATGTCTTTCTATCTGTGAAGATCCAGAGTCCCTATGTTGAAAGGCATTCAGCTAGGAAATTTGCTTTGAATAAAATGCTTTCATAGCACAGAGAGCGCTTTCAAGACAGTGCATATTCCGGGGCTCCCCTCATTGTTCCCAGTGTAGCCTGAGTGTTTCTGCGAACCTCAGGCTGCTGGAAGAAGTATGCCTCATTGTTGGAACAGGCAGACAAAAGGCCTCACTCCTGTACAGCTGTGTAATAAAAAACTCCATCTGGGCCAATTAGTGAGGATGAGTGTGGGCGGGCTCTGAAGGCCAGGAGAAAACGACCTCTTTGTATCCAAAGCTATCTCTTTCCCCAGTGCTCTGTTTGGACAAGAAGCCTTCATTTGTGCCACCTCCTCTGGCAGGCCAAGTTCCTTGTACTTATCCTGTCTTTGTTAGACTATTTCCCAGTGTTGAAACAAACTGCTACAATTAATTCAAGGTTCGTTCTGGCAGACAACTAGAGAGCTGAACTGAATTAAAAGATTCCTAATTGGCAAAGTTGCCTCCTTAGGTTATCAGAAGCTCACTGAATCTAAGCACATGGGTAATATCACAATGCTTCCTGTCATCTAGGGCTGGTGAAGCTCATCAGGTTTTGAAACCTTTGACCCCTCCTAGTTGAGCCCTGGATGGCTAGCTTTTGGGGTTGAATACAGGGCCTAGGTGCTAACCATAAGCTTAGAAAACGAACCTCAGTGCTTTACCACAATTTGGTGTAACAGCTTCAGTTCTGATACCTGTGTGTGTGTGTGTGTGTGTATGTGTGTGTGTGTGTGTGTGTGTGTGTGTGTGTGTGTGTGTGCATACACTTGTCCTGGAACTTGAGGACCTCAGCACTGTACCTGAGATTCTCCTGTACAAGGATAGCACTCTACCACTTGAGCCACAGGGCCAATTCAGGCTTTTTTTTAGTGATGTGGTACTGAGGAATCAAACTCAGGGATTCATACATGCAAAGCAGTCTAATGCTTCCTCTTCAGGTTTCTTTCTTTCTCTTCTTGTATGTTGGAGAAGTTGAAGCCTAGGCCTGGGCGCTGTCCTTGAGTTCTTCAGCTAAAGCCAAGTGTGCTACCACTTGAGCTACAGCATTTCTTCAGGTTTTTGTTGGGTCACTGGAGAGTAGAGTCCATCTCAAGAATTTCCTGCCCAGGCTGGCTTTGGACACTGATCCTCAGCTCTCAGGCTCCTGAGTATCTAAGAGGACAGGTGTGAGTTAGTGGTGCCCAGCTTCCACTTCAAGTTTCTAAGTGATGAATAGGAGATAATATTCTCATGGGACGCTTTGTGTCTGGGATAGTTTGGCACCCAGATCCTCAGATCTCAGCTTCTTGAGTAGGCAGGGTGACAGACCTCAGCTACAGACGCCTAGATCTAACTCTCTGTTGCAAGAGGGTCCTTGGCTCCACGTGGTAGGGCATTAGCCATGAGCCAACAGGGAAGGGTCAGTGCCTAGGCCCTAAGTCCAAGGTTCACGACTGAGAAAAATAAATAATTGTCTGCAGGAGACAACTCACTAGATTTCAGTACATACATAATTTTGGTTAGCCTCAAATTTCTCATCTGCACCATCATCTTACTTGTGGAGCTCTTACAAGGATCAGATGAAAGAATGAACCCCATAAAGGACTCAGCACACACCTCATGAAGGACTCATCACATAGCTGTAACCCACACGCAGTCATTAGAAGGAGGGTGCTTTCATCGGTATCACCATTCTTTCAGAAACACATCACAAACCACACAAAATTCACATCTAATGATTTAGAGGGATGGGTCTTTTTGGGAGGGCTGGGTGTCAGCCACAGGAAATGCACTGGAAGGTTGGGGGTACTGGTATAAGATCTTTTGCTCAAGACTAGAGCTCTACCACTGTGAGCCACAGCTCAGAGTTTTGGAGACTTCCTTCAAGGGCTGGGTTTTAAACCCACCAGATTTCAGCCCCTGAGTATCTTGGATGACAGAGCTGAGTGAGCCAGCAGCATCTGGCTCCGTGGTGCTGGGTTGCAGTGGTTTACTTCTGGCTAAGTCAGGTTAGATGTCAACTTTCACCACCAGACTCCCGGTTTGCTCTGTGATGAGGTATTTGCAGTCCTATCCTTTTATGGTTGCAGTTAGAACATTCTATTTTCTTTTTTTGGGTGCCAGTCCTGGGTCTTGAGTAAGGGTCTAGACAAAGTCCCTAAGCTTTTATGCTCAAAGCTAGTGCTCAACTGCTTGATGGACAACATGACTACCAGATTTTTCTGTGTACGCGGTAGTGAGGAATCAAACCCAGGACTTTGTACGTACTAGGCAAGCACCTTACCACTGAGCCCCAGGAGTGACAAAAGTATGAACAGATAAATGTATAGATTGGTTGACAGATAAATGGATGTATATGTATACAACAAGAGAGCGATGTGTCTGTATACAATGTAAATGCATATAGAATATTACTACTGATTATTGGCAATTAAATTCCTTCCTTTTTAAAGTATCATGATTGAATACATAATAAAATATTAATTGAAAATTAGTCAATGTAGTATAATTGTTGTGTATAATTTTATAATAATATAATCGTACACTAACTACTAATTTAATTGTTACTTTTATAACATTCCATTCCTATGGATGCATATGGGAATGGGTTTCTTAGAATCTCCCACCATTCATTAGTGGCAGTCCTAGGATTCGACCTCCAGACCTAATTTGCCGGTTTTGGCTATGGCTTCCTTAATAGCCACCAAACATGAGCAATGCAAGGTCATGTACACTTTCTGCGCCTTGGCATTTAGACCCAGAATGGTTACAATACAAAGGAAATAAAAATGTAAAAGTACCCTCTTGAATTTCTCAGTATTATGCTTCACCTTTTTATTTTTTATATTTTTGCCTGTCCCGAGATTTGAACTCAGGTCTTAGGATCCCAGTGCTGGCAGTGGCAGAGATGCCAAGACTTGACTTCAAGCCCCATAGTTGGCAATAATAATAGTAGTAGTAGTAGTAGTAGTAGTAGTAATACCCAGGCTTGGATTTGCACAATTTTTCTGGCAGGTATGGGATTGGAACTCAGAGTCTGGGTAACTCTGTGACACTGTGGGTGAAGAGGAATGGCTCACTGTCCTTGAAGACAAGAAATTCAGACCAGTTCCTAGGGCCTGAATTGAAGCCCCAGCACTGGAAAAAATAATGTTCATATATGAGATCTATTTACATACATGGGTTTACTGTGTTGACATTTATTACCCTTATTTATTTAGCATTATTACACATATAACGTTACTTTTATTATATCATATAACATAGGATATATTTTATACATCATACTGAGACCAAGGACTTTCACAGAGAAGGAAAACAATGTGTCAAAATTGGCTTCTTACTACAAAGAATAAATTTTTGGCCATCGTGGGATTTCAAATCATGGACTAAAATGTCTAATCCATAAATGGTGTCACAGTCTTAGCAGACCGGACTCTGGCAAACTGAGCTGCCAGGAAGATCTGAGTATATATATATATATATATATATATATATATATATATATATATATATATATATATATATGGGATTAGTGTGTGTGGCTTGATCATAGGAATAATGATATATGTATATTATATACAAATATACATATATATGTTGATAGATGTGTAGATTGAGATACATATGTATATATACATATATATATGTACATATATATATAGAGAGAGGGACTGTGAGGATATTAAATTATATATATATATATATATATTATTACCAACTATTAGTTATTAGTGCTTCCATTTAATGAAGTATCCTGGTTGAATACTTATAAAAGCATTAATTAAAAATTAGTCAGTATCCTCAATCATACCATGATGATATAATGGAAGATATAAATCCAATAATTATTCTGTGGCATTCTAAAATAGAATCATGAAGCAAATACACATTTAATTATTACTTTTATAACATTCCCTTAGCATTCATATGAACAGGAATGAGTTTGTCAGGGTATCCTTCCATTTGTGGGTACCAGACCTAGCATTCAAACTCCAAGCCTGAGTAGTTTAATTTGAATGCAAACCATTGGAATGACACCATGAAGATTTCAGATTGTTATGATTTATAAAAAGAACAAGAAGAAAAGAAAGCAAGGTGTCAGTGGCTCCTGCCTGTAATCCTAGCTCCTTAGAAGGCTGAGATGTAAAGAATGCCAATTTGAATTCAGCCGAGGTGGGAAAGTCCATGATACCCTTCTTTCTAAGAGGTCACATGAAAAAGCAAAACCATGAATGGGTGTGTTGCTCAAGGGCAGAGTGCTACACTTGAGCAAAAGGAGCTTAGGGACAGAGCCTAGGCTCATAGTACAACCACAGACCTGCCAAAAAAAAAAAAAAAGAGGAGGCAATAACTGCTTGTATCTTTGTATGGATGATGAGCATTCAGCAGGTTGCCCATACCCAGACATACAACCTGGGCAAGCTGGGACAAGCCCTCAGAGAGTACTAAGTCTGAGCCGGCAACTTGAACAAAGCATCCTTCTCTGCCATTTAAAGAATTGAAGCATTATGTCCTGGCTGAGGTGTCCCATTGGGACACCTAGAAGCCAGACACTGCCCCCAGGGAGACCACAGTTCTAGGCTACAGAAGTTATCAAAGGTTCTGACTTCATATTCTCTATCCCTCTGTATGATGTGAGACTAGACCTCCGGGGCCTAGTGGCTATCACTCATTTATCATTTCTCATTTTCAAGTCACAGGCTGGTCCCAAATATTGGCAAAGATATGAAATAGTCAGTGATTTCTACAACAAAAGGGGTAAGCTAATTAACCTCACCCTCATAACTCCCATTAGAAGTGAGACTTGAGTTGTGTATGTGGCTTAGTGGTAGAGTGCTTACATAACATGCATGCACGAAGCCTTGGGTTCTATTCCTCAGTACCACAGAAACAGAAAAAGCCAAAAGTGGCACTGGGGCTTCAATGGTAGAGTGCTAGACTTGAGCAAAAGAAGCTCAGGAACATGCCCAGACCCTGAGTTCAAGCCCCAAGACTGGCAAAAAAAAAAGTCAGCCTGGTGAGATATATTGTTCTGGGACTCAGAGGAGGGCCGAGGTTATAGGTAAAGGTAGGGTAGAGTGCAGGGGCTGGTGGCTCTCCCCTGTAATCTTAGCTACTTAGGAGGCTGAGATCTGAGGATGACAATTGCAAGCAGGAAAGTCTATATGAGACAGTTTTCTCCAATTAAACACCCAAAAAGCCAGAAGTAGAGCTGTGGTTCAAGTAGTAGAGCACTAGCCTTGAGCACAAAGGCTCAGGGATAGAATAGCATCAAGGCCATGAATTCAAACCCCAGGAATGGCACGCGCACACACACACACACACACACACACACACACACACACACATATACAACCTCACACACATACACACACACACACACACACACACATCAAGATAGTGCATTTGCCACTCAGCCTGCACAAGTTCCATCTCTAGAAACTTAATACTAAAATAAAGAGGGAGATTGGAAGGAAAGACTTGCTCCATGAGATGATATACCCAGTGCCAAAATTCCACAGGACTTCTAAATTGTGAAAGAGGACAGAGAGCCTCAGGCAGAAGGTCCAGCATGGGCAACGGTCCTAAGGTGTGGTTTAGAGCAGGTGGTGTGGGTGGAATGAAGGTTCTGTGGCTTCAGACAAGTCTGGCAGGACATTCAAGGCTGGGTCAAGGTTTATACTTGAGTCACAGGTAGGGCAGAGGTTGGGGTCCCAGAATGGGGCCCAGGAGGAAGATTATCTTGTCTTTCACCATGGACCCCAGCCATTTCCTGTGGCTGGAAGCCTGTTTTGCATAGCTCCTGACCCTCAGGCCTCCTTTTCATGGAGGAGTCAGGGCAAATGCAGGGAGGAAAGCTTGCTTAAGAAAAGCTTCTAGGGGCTGGGAAGGTGGCTCAGTGGTAGAGCGCTTGCCTTGCATGCCTGAGGCCCTAGGTTCGATTCCTCAGCACCACATAAGCAAAAAAGAAAAAAGCTGGAAGTGGTGCTGTGGATCAATTGATAAAGCGCTCGCCTTGAGCTGAAGAGCTGAGGGACAGCGCCCAGGTCCAGAGTTCAAGCCCCAGGACTGGACACCCCCCCCCCAAAAAGAAAAGCTTCTAGCCTAATGCCACCAGTGGCTCAACCCCTGTAAATCCTAGCTACTCAGGAGACTGAGATCAGAGGGATGAAATTACTGAGGCTCTTCTTGCCAATGAACTACCAAAAGCCAGAAATGGAGCTGTGGCTCAGGTGATAGAGTGCCAGCATTGAGGGAAAAAGTTGAGACCAAAGCCCAGATCCCTGAATTCAAGCCCCAGTACTGGCTCCTAAAAAAATAAAAAAAGCTTTCAGGAGCTCCTAGTCCACTGTAGTGACACTCCAGATCAGCCCGGCACCGGTGGCTCACACCTGTCCTCCTAGCTCCTCAGGAGGCTGAGACCTGAGGATCATGGTTCAAAGCCAGCCCGGGCCAGAAAGTCTGGGAGACTCTGAACTCCAGAGAACCTCCAGAAAACTGGAAGTGGCGCGGTGGCTCAAGTGGTAAGCTGAAGAGCTGGGAACAGCAACTAGGCCCAGAGTTCAAGCCCCATGACCAACAACTTGCCTGCTTGGACCTCACTCTGTGGCAGAATATTTTCCAATGGGCCTCTGATGGACTCCCAATGTCTAGGTGTCCCACCAGTCTTCAGAGCAGCCTCTTTGGATATCTTTCCCTACAGAGTAGGCCACAGTATCAGAGAAGGGTCAAACCTTGGGGCATGGAGGTCATCGTTCGAGTCATCAGAATGGCATCTGTCATGGGTGCATTATGGATCTGAGCAGTAAATCTACGTCTCATACCAGGGTTCTGGGCCAGGAGGGGCAGGAGCTGCAAGATGATACAACAGGTAATGCCCACTCACACAAGTATCACAAAAGTGTGAATCTATCAGGCACACCTTTGACGGGTGTTGAGTTGGGCTCATGAAAGACTTGTAGGCTTAGGAATCCACGGGTGGCTGGTTGCTGCTTGTAGCAGTCACTACCCCTGGAGTCCCAGGGTTTGGAGCCTTGCTTTCCTCACCAGTGCTCAGGGGAGGATGAAGGTCTGAAATCGTGGGCCAACTACAAAGAGCATCCATAGTGTCCTTCTCTTGGTCCTGTGGCCCCGTGCATGAATGGAGGGGCAGGTTCCATGGAACTTACTGCCATGACCCAGACCCCTTAGCCCAAGAAGGACTTAGGGAGAAACAACTTGATCTGCCTTGAGAGTTTACTATGATTATGCCTCAAGACTGCCCACAGTTCTACCTGAGCTCATCATTAACACCTGTGTGTGTGTGTGTGTGTGTGTGTGTGTGTGTGTGTGTGTGCATGCATGTGTGCGTGCACATATTTGTACAGGGGTTTGAACTCAGGGCTCAGGCTCTGTCCCTGAGTTTTTTCATTGAAGGCTAGCACTCTACCACTTGAGCCACAGCTTTTCTTCCAGCTTTCTGTGGTTATTTGCAGAAAAGAGTCTCACTGACTTTTCTAGCTGGGCTGCCACTGAAAGGCAATCTTCAGATCTCAGCCTCTGAGGAGATAGGAATATGAGAGAATGAGCTATTAGTATCTAACTGGCCACACTTTCCTTTTTGGATAAAACAGAGTACCTCTCTGTCCCAGCTGAGCACCCATGTTCAGCTACTTCTCCAACCCAGGCTTCAGACAAAACAAACCCTACACTGAGGACAAAGAAATGGGATCAGGTTTGAGCTTTAGGTTCTCCACACAGTCAGGGGCTGCTAGGAGCTGATATAGAGATCAGAAATCTAGGCCAGGGCAAGTAGACAGCTGTAGAACAGAAGAGTGTATGAAAAGACATCCTTGCCGCTGGGTGCCAGTGGCTCATGCCTGTAATCCTAGCTACTCAAGGCTGACACCTGAGGATCAATCAAGTTTCAAAGCTAGCCTGGGTAGACTCTTATCTCCAATGAATCATCAAAAAACTGGGAAGGAAAGTTATACTATTTCACACGGTACAGCACCAACCTTGTGCAAACAAGCTAAAGGATAGCACCTAGGCTCTGAGTTGAAGTCCCGGTAAACACACACACACACACACACACACACACACACACACACACACACACACACTAACATCTTTAGCAGATGCCAATGTCTCAAACCAGCTATCTAGTACTCAATAGGCTGAACTCTTAGGATGGCAGCTTGAAGCCAGCCCAGGCAAGTAAATCCGTGAGACTCTTCTCTCCACTAAACTACTAAAAAAGATGAAAGGTGAGCTGTGATTCAAGTGGTAGAGTGTTAGCTCAGGTAAAGTGCCTAGGCCCAGAGTTCCAGTTCTGAGATTTTTTTTTTGGGGGGGTCCAGTCATGGGCCCTGAACTCTGGGTCTGGGCACTGTCCCTCAGCTCTTCAGCTCAAGGCTAGCACTCTACCACTTGAGCCACAGCGCCACTTCCGGCTTTTTCCTTTTTGCTTATGTGGTGCTGAGGAATCGAACCCAGGGCCTCAGGCATGCAAGACAAGCGCTCTACCACTGAGCTACCTTCCAAGCCCTCTGAGATTTTTTTAAAAAATAAATACCCTTTGCCATCCCCAACCCCACAGGCCATAAATCGAGATTTTGGTCATCCTAGATCTCACTTCCGTTCCTGCTACTTCCACAGCACTGTCACAAGTAGCCTGTGTGTGGCTAGCACTGGGTTAAGAATGGAAGTTACACAAGGGGGACATAACCAGGTCAAGGCTCATGCCCCAGAACATTGAGGTACTGGCCATACCTGTCTCTCACCCCCTCTACCCTGACCCTGGAATCTAGTCTGTGCCTCTGTATTATGGTTATCCGGAATTGTTTAGAAGGACCTGAGAGGCCCAGCTGGGCAGCAGGGGGAGGGGAGATAGACTTTCCTGCGATAAGGTACGTTTACATTTCCTAGACACCAATGGGTACTTCGAAGACAACTTTGCCTCACCTTCCATGTAGCCCCAGATCCACTTGTTTGGGCGGCCTTCAGTCAGCTATCAGGCTGAAGTTGGCCAGAGGCATTGGCAACCACCCTTCCCCCACTCCATTGCCAGCCTGCTAGGATGGACATGCATCCAGAGGCCCAGTTGAGGAAAAGGAAAGGACATGCATGACTGAGCCCCTCTCCTCCATGGGCAGGGGAGAACCTATGTCAGCTGGCCCTGCTGACCCAGAATCCTCTGGAGGTGGCCAAAGTTATGGACAGCCAGATTTAGGCCCCAACAAAAAGCTAGAATATACAGGTCTCTGGCAATTTAGGACTCATTGTAGACCCAGATAGGGGGCTATAGGCAGGGTGCCATGCCATGGAGGAGGGGCTCCCTCTGAAGTCAGGAAGAGGCAGACAGGTGCCCAGGAAGGGGACAGAGAAAAATGAAGGAAAAATACACACACACACACACACACACACACACACACACACACACACACACACACAGGAGTAGCCCAAGGCCTCAGCAGTCCCTGAGCACTATGAGAACTCTTATCTCTAATTAAAGACCCCCAAATATTGGAAGTGGACCTATGGCTCAAATGGCAGTGTGCTAGCTTTGAGCATAACACAAGGGATGGGACCCAGGCCCTAGTTACAAACTTTTTCTAGCATAGACCTACCCAAGAAAGGGAAGCAGGTAGGCACACGGGAGCTCAAAGCTCACACGTAATACTCAAGACTCACAGAATAGACCCCATCCTGCTCTGATTCTCTAAATTCTATGTCCTAGATTATGTCAGTCTTAGATGGGACAGACCATGCACCAAGTCAGGACGTTCAAGTACAATCTCATACTGAGGATCCCGTGACCTAATCAAGGCCTCAAGATCCCTCGACACTGGGCGGGCAGTCAGTTGAGGTCTAGTTATCCAGCCACAAGATATGGGATTGAAAGGATTTCTTGGTCAAGGGATGCAGACTGAAGGGCTGTAGGTCCCTCTCTCTCGGGAAGGACAAAAGGCCTATCCATCCCAGGAATGTTCCTGGGTTGTGATTATCCTCAATGAAACAACCCTGCTCAGAGCTCAGTGCCTCTGGTTTTCCCACCACCCCCTACCCAGCCCTGCCCCACCTTCAGTCGGCCCTCTCTGAATCCCAGATCTGCCATCTAGACTAAAGTTTGAGCCAGCAAAGGGACCCACCTCTATCTCTGAGAATGCAGTCACGGGGCTCTACAGTCCCCTAGAGGAAGTCTTGGGGCAACACGGGTCTGATTCCCCCCTCATTCTCTGGATGTCCTGTGCCAGTGGCAGGCTTACCTCTTTCTCTGGTCGAGGAATGAACACTGGGAGTGTCATCTTCAGATTGAGCCAGCAAAAGTCCCAGTCCCCAAGGATGTACCACACAGGCATCCAGCAGTGGATGACAGCCAGCTGGTCAATTGTAAACCCAAAGTGTCAGGACCTTTAACAGCCATGTGGCTGGGTCAAACTCACTATCACTGATGGTCTAAGTTGTTAGATGAGGTTATGGCTCCAATGGCCTGACACACCTGACCTGGGATCATCCTCTCTCTTCATCTTCTTGCTTAGCACTTGCCACCCCACTCTTGACACTCCCTCAGCCTATACCTCCCTATACTTTGGACAATTTCTTCTTATCTGACTAGAAAATAAACTCGGTGGGCCAGGGGAGACTGAAATTTGGTGACACACCCTGAGCCCTAGGGTCCACCCAAGGCTGTTTCCCTCTGCAGTCGGCGACCACACAGCTCCTGGATGTTATGAAATTCCTGAGGGGTCCGTGGATTCGTCCTACATACTGGCTTTAGGCTCTGAAACTGTCCCCACAGAGATTGTGAGTGGTTGGCTCCCTTGATCCAGGGACTCCAAACCAAGGCTTGCATGTTCCGTTCTTCTTTCCTTTCCTCCTTTTCTCCCTCCTTCCTTCCCTTCTCTTTCTCTTTCCTTTCTTTGTGTCACTCCTGGGCCTTGAACTCAGAGCCTGGGTGCTGTCCCTAAGCCTTTTTACTCAAGGCCAGCAGTCTACAGCTTGAGCCACTCATCCACTTCTGGCGTTTTCTTTTTGGTAGTTTGTTGGAGATAAGAGTTTTACAGGCTTTTCTTCCTGGGACTTAAGCCTCAGTCCTCCCATCTCAGCCTCCTAAGTAGCTAGGATGACAGGTGTGAAGCACCGGCATCTAGCTCAAACCAAGATTTCTTCATGTGCTGTGGAACCAGCACTAGAATATTTCATTCTCTATGATTCCTGGACCTGGCACTCACTTTAACGGTTTGTTGGATAAATAAATGAGCATCTCTCTATGACAATACTACAGAAAACTCCCATCCAACCCAGGTAAGCATCCTGGGGGTGGAGGGGTTAGTGGGGGAGGTGTTAAAGCCTGAAGTAGCTCTTCTACAGTTCTCCCTAGTCCCACTTCCTGCCCTCCTGGAGCCACCGCACTTAACTCTTTAGGCTCTGAGGATGTGAGCCACGATGTACTTGCTGGATTCTGGGGCTCTTCGATGCCTCTCTTCTCAAAAATCTTTGTCCAGAGGCTAACTCACAGTTTGGCACTCAATTCCACCCTCAGGTGTGAATGAGGCACGTGAGGTGAAAGCCTGGCTCAAGGGGCCTCCTCTCCTCCCCCTGGGGTCAGACATTATGGTCTACCACATCCGGCCCCCAAGTTTCATGTTGCAGAGAAAGAATCCTTGAGGGTTCCCAGTTCTCTGAATCTCCCAGATTCCAGTGCAGTGCTGGGAATCGTCTCGGCTCACAGCTGGCAACCTGGGGATTGCGAGGTCACGATCTCTGCTCCCCATGATGTCCTTGACTGTGGTGGTCACCCTAGAGAGAACCAGAGGAGAATCATCAGCTGCTGGAGGAAGGGAGTCAAAGCAGGATGTTCCTGACAGGAGACGATCTGGCTTGGGAACTCTGCCTATGCCGCCTTGAAGATCATTGTTTGGCAACTGAAATGGTCCATCTAATTTGACCCATAATCCCAATCATTAGTAGTAATTGCCAGCTTAAAGAAAAAATCCTGGAAAAGCTGGCATTTCAGTTGTCCCAATCAAACTTAAAGGCTTCCAAAGTCAGTGGTCCCCTTTTCCTTCTAGACAGCCAACAGCAGGTTACAGAAACTGGCATTCAGCCAGCCCTAGCTAACTGCCATGGCCTGATACCGTGCAGGCTTCATTAGGGGGAATGCACTTGCTTACCACTGCCCAGCTGGAAACAGCCGAGGCAGGACACAGATTGGAGTCTACAGGACTCCAGGGAGGACTGCCCACCGGTGCACAGCCCTAGGAGGGAATCCAGGCCACCAGTGGGGGCCTGAAGCCCCCTGCCCAGATGCTCATGGACACCGCCAAACCCTGGGTAAGGTTCCCCTCTCTTCCTTGTTTGTAGTGAACCATCTGTTATGTCACACCATTTGCCACCCACCAGATCCTCCTAGCTTCACATCTGCTGCCCTACTACCCCCATCACATTCCCTAATTATGTTTGGCAGACACATTCCCAACCCTTGAATTAGCTCCAACTTTACACACCAGAGCAGGTTATCTGGCTGTATGAGTGTGGCTGTGGTCACACTTGCCTCACCAGCCTGAAGACAGAAGGACAGGTGTCCACTATGGTCTGTGATTCACACAGACCTCCAAGTGGAGACCCACGCAGACCCAGAAGCTACAGTGAGCTACAGGAAAGGGGAAGAGAGAGGTGGAAAGAGGTGGAAAGGAACATCTACTAAAACCTTCCCCAAACTATTCATGTAACGGTGAAGGAGAAAATAAAAATTGTGGCTGGGAGCATACATGGCATTGATGACAAAAGAACAATGCACATACACAAAAATAAAATGCTTTCGCTCTTTTTAGACATGGTGACTTAAATATGTTTCCATTGTTTTCATCTCCCTGCTCTCCCAACATGCACAACATGCATGCGCGCGCACACACACACACACACACACACACACACACACACAAACACACAAAATCCAGACCAGTGACAGAAGACTGGTACATGCAGCACCTGAAATTTGCCAACTGATCGCTCACCTGAGCACAGTCATGCTGTACAAGTTGAAAGATGATCTCTCTCCCTCCCTCTCTCCCTCCATTTCTCTCTCTCTCTCTTTCTTTCTCTCTCATACACACACACCCACACACACACACAGACTCAGAACAGTGCCTCTCCTGAGTTTGTCAGTTCCTCATCTGGGACAATGTACAAGCTGGGGCATGGAGTTCCCTTGTCAGAACCAGGGGATCCCACCAAAGGGGAGCACCACTCTAATAAAAAAGAACCACCCTGCCTCTCCCTTTCTCCAGGGTCAGAATCTTCCTCTTGAGAACAACAAACCTTAACTCCACATAAACCAAAACCCTAGGCCAGGATGCTGGATAGAGTGCTGAGACAGGTGGCTCCTCAGAGCCAGGACAGATAACAAGCAGGGGTTCATGGTTCCCCCAGAGGGGTGTCTGACCTGGGATGGCGGCGGTTTGGGGGAAATGGATGGGCTCCTAAATGTTACATACATGGATGGACTTCCTACTTCCAGCCTAGATGCTTCTGGGTGACTTGGTGCATTCTTGGGGAGGATGAGGAGACCAGATGGACCGGGAGCACCAGCAGATTCTGACAGAGCTGGGAAATGTGATCACCCTGTGAGAACTGATGACAGCTGGGGTGGGGAGAATAGGCTGGGTGTGGGTGAGAGGGGGTGTGTTTCTCCCAGATATTCATCTTCTATCTGATCCCCAGTGTCCTCACCTCCCTAGTGGGCTTTTCTGGGACCCTCCTCAGGTGAAAGGGTGACCAAGCATAGAGGACAAGGGCTCACACAGCAAGGGGGTCTATCTTCTGCATCCAACACCCCCACCCCCAGAAATAAAGAAAAAGACCTGAGAAGGCAGGTTTGGAGATGCTGCTCCCCACCTCTGACTGAAGCCACCAGGTTCCCACCAAGGTGAGGAAGGGTGCCGATGGGTGGCTGTGTGGCTCTATTACTACAGGCCAGGATCTCTCTGGTGCCCCCTCCTCACCCAACCCTGCATCTTCCCGTTTCCTGGGACACTGGCCACTAGGGACATGAGAGGGATCCTCGGGTTGCCACCCACCCCCACCCCCCACACCTGGCGTGCATTTGGGGCAGAGCCAGGGTGTACTATGGGATGCAGGGGAGGCACAGGTGGGACAGGAGAGGGGAGGGGGAGGCACGGGTCGGATCTGGGTTCGTAGAATGGGGGAGACTGTGAGGGGGGGTCGAGGGGTTCACTGGGCAATGGGGTCCCAGGGTATGGGCCCACAGGGTGGCCACTCACGTGTGCTGCTGGGAGAAGCTGTAGGCAGTGGCTCCAGGTGTGGCAGGCCCAGAATCCAAGGACCAGCGACCTGGACTGGGTCACTGAAACAAGCCAGCCAGGGGCACGTTATCTCAGCTGGGAAACTGAGAGAGGCTCGCCGGGTCTAGGCTAGCAGTGCCATTTTTGAAACATGGCACCTTGGGGAGGGTCGGGGAGGGAGGGGCGGGATCTGAGGGCTCATGGTATGGCAAGCATGGCCTCTCTTCCCCCTCAGCTGCAGACAACTCAGCTCCCACCTCATCCACAGCCAGACCTGTTTCCGCCGATGCCGCCATCACCCCTGCCACTGCTGCCCCCAAGGCTGCCTCTTTAGCTACCTCCTCCTCAGTGGTCTCCTCCTCTGTGGCCACTGCCACCACCATGATAATTGGAACCTTGGACTTGGGACAGCCCATGGCCACCATGCCACCATGGGGCTGCTTGAGGTGATGTTTCTGCTGTGCTAGCTCCTCATGCCCTGCGCTCCCAGTCAGGAACTTCACTTCAATTGAGGCCTCAGCCAGCCACTGAAGCCACTTCCTCTCATGCATGTACTTACTCCTCTCTGCTCTCTCTCTCTCTCTGCTTCCACTCCTCTTGCGGGCCACTTCGACCCCTCCACTCATGCCTGCCTGCCACTGAGAGCCCCTGGCCACTGCTACCACCACAGTGAGCCCTCTGGGCCCTGCCTCCTCCTCCCCACTGCCCCACCCCCTCCTCTCCTCAACCCCCCCTACTCCCCTCATCCCCGCCCTCCACCCTTGCCTACAAGAGCAGCCCCGCCTGGGCCCTAAGGCTTCCAGGCCATGGGAATTGCAGCCTCACCTCAGCTCAGCACTCCCCGCCAACCCTAACACTTGCCCAGGGAATCAAATCTCCCCTCAGCCCCACCACTGGAGGAGACTCTCCTCCATTCCTCTCCACTCCACACATCAAGCAGGTACACAGTGACCCCTGTGTGTGTATGTAGGTGTCTTTGTGTGTGTGTGTTTGTGTGTGTGTGAGAGAGAGAGAGCGAGCGAGCAAGAGAGAGAGAGAGAGAGAGAGAGAGAGAGATTGTTGGGGATAACTACCTCAGAACAAAGCACCCTTTGGGATGACTCAGCACCCAGAACACTTCAAAAAACAGCACAAAGCACCCTGTGTAAAAGACTCAGCACAGTGTGCCCTTTGAAGCACTTAGCATATAGTAACCTTTGGGATAACTCAACATACAGCTCCCCTTAAAGGAGGAAGTCCATAGCATGCAGTGTATAGGACTCAGTTCATGGCAAGCTTTGAAAAACTCAGCACGTAGAACACTTTTCCAGGACTCAGCACATAGCACCCTGTGTTAAGGCTCCACACACACCACTCTTTGAAGGGCTGAGTATGTAGCACCCTGTGTAAAACATTCAGTGCACAGCACCCTTTACAAAACTCAGCACATATACCACCCTGTGGAAGGGCTCAGCACACAGCACCATTTGAAGGACAGTACAGAGCACCCGTATAAAGGACTCAGCACATAGCACTTGAAAAACTCACCTCATCCGACTCTTCTCAAGGATGCAGCACATTGCATCCATTGGGATGACTCAGCATACAACCCCCTTTGAAGGACTCAGCAAAAGTACTCTGTGTAAAGGACTCAGCCCACAGCACCCATTGAAAAATTCACCTGTCCCTCCCTTCTCAAGGGCTCAGCACATAGCACCCTTTGGGATGAATTAGCACACTGCACCTTTTGAAGGACTCAGCATAAAGTACATTCTTTAATGGACTCAGCACACAGCACCCTTTGAAAAACCCAGTAAGGCCCACTCTTCTCAAGGACTCATAATATAGCACCCTTTGTGATGACTCAGCACACAAATGCTTTTGGAGGACTCAGCACAAAACCCCCATGTCAGAAGGACCCATAAAATAGCACTCTGTGAAGGACTCAGCACATAGCTGTATGTCACAAGTTCAGCTGTCATTAGAATTAGGGTGCTTTCTTCTGTATCACCATTCTTCAGAAACACTTCACAAATCCTACTAGTTCACCTTTAGTTAACCTGTTTTATGGGGGAGGGTCAGCTGGGGGTCTTGAACTCACAGCATGGGGGCCCTGTCTCTGAGCTCTTTGATTCAATGTTAGAGCTCAACCACTCTGAGACACGGCTCCAATTTTGTTTTTTGGGGGGTGGGGGTTGTTCTTTGACAGGCCTTACAGTGATCAGGAAGGCCAAGTTGTGGTGTCCATGGACAAAGGCTCTTAGCTTGGCCTGGAGCTGACCTCTCCCTTCCTTGTGTCCCTGGAAGCTGGGCCTCCTGGAGCTCTCTTGGCATAGGATGGAACAGATCTGCTCTGGAATCAGCATTTAGGGTGGGCAAAAGTCAGCTTGGCCCTGGTCACTTCCCCCAATTGAACTCTACATGATGATAGTCCCCCACAATGACACGGGGCCACATGTCCCGCATCTGGCTACAAGGGGGCAGGAGTCACCCACCATAGGGATTGTACCTGGGAGTTGTGTTTACTCTTGCTTCCCTGGGCCCCTATCATGCTTCAAAGCCACCCTGGACAGGAATGTACTTGAGAGTCTTACCTACAATTAGCCATCAAAAAGCAAGTGGGGCTGTGGCTCAAGTAGAAGAGCACTAGCCTTGAGCAAGAGAACTCTGGAATAGAGCCTAGGCCCTGAGTTCACACACACACACACACACACACACACACACACACACACACACACACACACACCACATGCATGCAAAATGAGAGATTTCTACACTGCAATCTTTGGGTATTCTCTACCTTTTCCCCACTAAGCCTGGTGGCTGTTGACCTAGGTATTTGATGCATTCAACACCAGCTGGCATCTTTTATTTTGGGGAACAGAATTGCTAGAATATCAGCCTTCCCACAGCCCAGCTCCTTGACTGGGTCAAGGTCTATCCAGGTCCTTTGGGGCTCCTTCTACAGAATTGCCAAGATGCCTTCAAAAGGCATCACATGCTGGGCACTGGTGGCACATGCCTGTCATCCTAGCTACTCTGGAAGTTGAGATCTAGAGGACCTCGGTTCAAAGCCATCTTGGGCAGGAAAGTATGTGAGACTCTTATCCTCGATGAACCATCAGAAAACAAGACGTGGCACTGTGGCTCAAGTGGTGGAGTGCTAGCCATGAGAAAAAGATCTCAAGGACAGTGGCCAGGCACTGAGTTCAAGCCCCAGGACGGGAAGAACAAATCTATCTTTGTTGGAGGCTTGTTTACCCTTTGAAAACTCTTCATTCTTTGCGATAAGCTTAACATGGGCCTCTTCCCTGGCCACGAATGGTCCATTAGATGTCCCTTGAATATGGGCCACCTCCCGGAAGCCTCTGCCCTACCTGACCCTCAGTTTCCCTTCCCATCACCTGGAGATGGAGGCCTGAGAGAAGGCCACCTGGCCACCTACTTGTGGTGGCTGCTGAGGCTTTTAAGAGTCAGTATGTCACATAGAGATTCATCATCTGCATCAGTCTACAGAAGAAAGGGAGGGAATACTCCTTGCCTGAGCCTGTGAGCTGTGGGTGATCTGCATCTGTGGCTTCTGCGGCAGGATGTGCTCCATGGGGGAGTCCTCTATGGGGTAGGGTACCCCGACCCGTCCTTTGGCAGTTTCCACACTGCTTTGAAGTGGCAATTCTTCCAAACCTTTCTGCTCCTCCCTCATTTTGACCACCGTGGAGTCTGAGGTTTCTGAAGCGGTGGTGGTGGCGGGGGACTCAGCCTGTGCTGGCATCTGGTGCCTGCTGTCCATGCCTTCCCCTGAGAGGAATCACAGGGGCTCTCACAGCTCTCTCCTCTTCATCTTCTCCTGGGACAGCTAGCACATGTGCTCAGCTTTCTCCTGGCACAGCTCACAGGACGAACATCTGCTCTTTACATGCCACGAGGGAGTCCTCGATGGTGCAGATGTGTGCCAACAGATGGCTGCATCCATGGTGGTGCCCATCCACTGGATTCCAGAAGTCCACATCAATAGGCAGGTCGTGGACAAAGCAGATTTTCTTCTCGGATGCCCACGTGTCCTGCTTCCCATCCTCATGTATGCTGTGGTGCCAGCTCGCAGGGTGGGGGGCCAGTGGCTCCAGTTTCTCTGGCACTGAGCTGCCAAGTGGACTTGGCACCCGCAGTGGGCCTGCAACTCTTGGTGCAGGAATTTCTCCCTGTGGATTTCAGCCATGGAGAGCGCCCCCAGATCCACGTCCCTCTCGGTTTGGGGGATGTCTCCATCCTCTGCGATGGTCATGTCTGGGGGAGTTGCCTCCTCACCTTTTGCTTCTCCAGGGCTCTCAACTTTCCCTTCCCCATGGAAAGCCAGGAAGCTCAGCTGGGCCTGCAGGCTCTCCTCTTGTGGTCTGGTCACTTCCAGGCATTTGAGGGTGTCCTGCCACTTTGGGGGCACCGCCTGGTCCCGACAGTTGGTGGGGCCTGCACTTGTTTCAGCTGCTCCAGCAGCTGGTCTGCCTCTCTAGGTGCTGCTGCAGGGCCTCCTTCTCAGAGCTCAGCTGCTCATTGGAGGTGATGTGCAGCTCACAGGTGGCTCTGAGCTCCTGCATCTGGGCCAGGGACTGCTCCTGCCGCTCCTGCAGCTCCCAAGCTGCTTGACTCTCTCTCTCTCAGCCACCTCTTTCCATTCCTCTATCTTCTTCACTGTGTGGTCCAGCTGTTCTCACACATGTTTCTTCACCTGCTGCTCTGAGTCTAAGATGCTGGCCAGCTTCTCCTTCTCACTGCTCATCATGTGGAGAGAGGCCCTCAGCAGTGCCAGCTGTTCTTCCATCTGTCCGTTGCACACATGCGCATCGTGGGATCTTGCAGATCTCCTGCTGATCCTTGGCCTTCTCCAGTCTCCACAGTTGCTTCTCCTGCTCCGTGTTCTGGAAATGGAGCCTTTGGTTTTCCTGGACCTGGATGTGAAGTTGTTCCTCCAGGTTTTTCAACTCCATCTGCGTGCAATAGGCCTGGGCTTTCATCTGCTGCTTGACCGGAGATGGTCCCGAAGGGGGCCATGTCTCTGCCAGCTTCCTTCTCATTTCCCCCAGCTCCTTCTCTAGGTTAAACACCTGCCTTGCCCCTCGATTCTTCTCCTCTGTCAGTTGGTTCACCCAGTGGGTCAGCCGCCGGGCCTCCTCCTTATGCACAGACCTCTCAATGCTCAGGTCTTCTGTGCAGGTGTCTCTCTCTAGATTCGCTGCAGTCACCATCCAGCTCAGGTTGTCCAGTAGTCTCTTTAGTACCTCACACCCTGCCAGCACTTGTTGGAACTTGCCTATTCTGCTCTTCCTGTTGCTCCACTGTGTCCAGAGTGCTTCCAGCTTCTCTTGCAACTCAGTGTTCACTTGCTCCAAGTCATTGAAGCTTCTGATCTTTTCCTTGAGCTGAAGGGTCACATCATTCAGCTGTTCAAAGAACATTTCGGTCTCATTCTGTGAGCAGTGACCACAGAAGCCGCCATCTCCAGCTCTGCCATGTGCTACTCTGCGGTCTGCAGGCAGCTGGTGAGAGCTTCATTGTCCCTTTCTCTATCATTGGTCGCCTGCTGCATGTGGGCTGGTGAACATTGTAAATCACTTTCTTCCCAAACCAACCTCTCTATGGGTGCCTTGTGGATCTCTAGCTCCCTTTTCATTGCTGTGTGCAGTTGGGCTATCTTCTCCTCTCTTACTCCCGTTCATCCTGGAAGTCTGTCTTTTCCTGCTTCAGTGGTTGGATCTTGGCACAGAGCTCCTCTTTTCTTCTTTTGCTGGGATCCAGGGTGGGCACCACATGTCAGTACACCTCTGCAGATCCTTGGTGTTATCGGGACCATTGACACTCTGGACCCTGGTGGCTGTGGCTGTGTCCAAAGGCAGGGGAGGCACATGGTCAGCATCATATTTGGCTGGACTCTCCTTTGAGTCACACTCCCCAGTGGTGTTTGTCTTGGGGATCCTTCACTTTTTCATGTTCTTAGTTTTCTTGAATGTTGCAGATCTGTTGGGAGGATTCTTCTGCCAGTGTTCTTGTGGCAATTTCTTGCCCGCAGCTCTCTCATGGAATCCTGTTGTTTCAGACATCTGAGCGCTGGGAAAGATGGGCTGGCCACTTTCCCAAGGTCTGGAAAATGCTCTATTCACCCACTCACTGTCTAGGACCTCAATTTCCTACTCTACTCCAATGTGGCCTCGAGTATCTTGCTCACCACTCAGCCACCTCTACCTTCCTCAACTGCTAGTAGTGGTGTCAACCAACTGAGGGAATCCAGGTGCTACTGGGCAGCATGGAATTTGGGCTTGTCCACCATTCTTGTTTCCCATTGGTCAGAGAGAAACATAAAAGAATGGGGGTGTCGACGGATTCTTGTGATGCAGGCAGAATGGGCAGAGTCAAGATGAAAGCACCCCTTTCATATGAAACTCTGTCCAGTCCAGTTGAGGACAAGAGGGTGACCTGCTTTAGCTGGATGGCTGCACAGATTGTTGTGTATGTCTGTTTGTTGCCAGTCCTTGACCTTGAACTCAGGATCTGGGCACAGCCCTTGAGCTGCTTTTGCTCAAGGCTAGCCCTCAACTAGTGAAGCCACATGGCTCTACTTCTGGCTTTGTTGGCGCTGAGGTTGGACAGGGGTCTCAAGGACTTTCCTATCTAGGGTGACTTTGACCATGATCCTCCTATCACAGCCTTGTAAGTATCAAGGAGGACTGCTGAGAGCCATTGGTGCCTGTCTAATCATTGATGTTGCTGATGTTCTTGGACAGACCAGTGATTTCCTTATCCTCAGGTTTAAGTGGTGAGAGTTGGAGCCCACATCCTGGTCCTGCCACCTCCAAATGGCAGGTGATCCTAAAAAACTCAATCCTATCCATATAAATACCAATGGCATGTGATATATGTGATTGAATGGGCAGTTCTTGAATGATTCTAGGATAAAATTATACACAATTATATTGTAGGACACTGATCAATTTTAATTAATACTTTATCAAGCATTTAAACAATCAGATTCATTAAATGGAGGCAGAATGAAATACCTAAGAATTGGACATCACATAGAATACAGTTGCCATTTTTTCTGTCAGGACTGGGATTGGAACGCATGGTCTGGGTCACTCTTTTGCACTGTGTGGAAAGGGGAAGCTCACCTCCTTGAAGTCATGAAATTCAAGTCTGTTCCTTAGACCTGAAATCAATCCCCAGCACTAGAAAATATCCTATTCATGTACATTTTAAATATTTGATTTATATTTATATACATAGGTTGACTCCATATAGCTTTCAGTGTTTTCGTTTTTATTTTTTGTTTTATTCATGTATTGGCCATTTATTTTATTGACTATTATGGCACATAGAACATGAATTCCATAGGATATAGGTCTGCATATATGTTCCACTGCATACCTGACTCCTAGGACTTTCACAAAAAAAGAAAACGTTTGTCACCATCAGTTTCTTACTCCACGATTCATTTATTGGAAGTGCTGGCATCTGAACTATGGCCTACAAGGCCCAATTCATGAATGGGTGAGTGTCAACACGCCATCCTGGGGCAAATCGAGCTGACAGGCAATTCCAAGGACCTTAGATCGAGCCCCAGGGTTTTACAAAATAAGAATAGAGTGACACCCAGAGGTAGTATGCTAATAAATGTATATCTTAATAGAGTGCCAGACATGTCTACACAATATTCAGTTATGTAGACTACATTTCTACCAAATTCTTGTGTAAATATTATGCCTCTATGTAATTAATGTTATTGTTTTCATCCTTAATAAACTATTAAGTAAATTAGTGTCCTGAAATTATTGCATCCCTGTGAGAAATAGTATTCTTTTAATGCTTCATAAGATAATTAAATAGAATCAATCAGCTGACTGAAATCATGAAGTCTAATTTTATTCAAGTATCATTCATGAACAACCTATTCAACCATGATATTGATAACATTCCATCGTTATTCCTGTGAATGTGAATGAGTCTCTTAGGATCTCCCACCATCCAGAAGTGGCATGACTGGTATTCGAATGGCCTATGTTGCCATGCGGGACTATGGCTTCCTCAAAAGCCCACAATTAAAAAAAAAATATTTAGCTCCCTGGTTCGCAATTCGAGCCATTTTTTCTGCCAGGCCAAGGATTTGTACTCAGGTCTGGGTTACCCGATAGTCTGCTAGCCACAGCCAATGCAAAGTGAGGTACCCTTTGTAGCCGTGTAATTTGGACCCAGGTTGGTCACCATGAAAAGGAAGAAAATGTAAAAAATCCATCCTGTGGCTATTTTTCTGTGTGGGTTTTTTTTTTTACTCCTGCAAGGCTTCAGGGCCTAGGATCACAGGGTCGACTATGGGCCTATGGCAGCCCACCTACCTAAAGTGATCGAAGCTGAGGCAGGGTTGCCATGAAGTGAGTTCAAATCCATTGGTTAGCAAAAAAAAAAAAAAAAAAAACCAAAAAACAAAAAAACCCTAAAAACTAATAAAGCACTCTAGTTCAGAATTCACACCATTTTTCTGCCACAGCTCTGATTCCAACTCAGGTCTAGGTAACACTATAGCACTGTGGGGGAAGGGGAAGCTTACCATCCTTGAAGACTACAAGGTCAGGCCTACTCCCAGGGCCTAAATTGAACCCCCAGCACTGGCAAAAATCATATGCCCATCTATTTTAAACATAGGATCTCTATTCACATTCATTCATTCAGTACAATTATTCTTTTTATTGTGTGTCTTAGTCATGGATGCATTTTGTTTATTGAGCATGATGACAAATATAACTGTGCTAGCATGGATGACAATCTATTCCCATGTCTATAGAGTTGCTTAAGTCTTCTCCATCCTAGCTGAGACCCAGAGCTTTCACAGGACAGGAAACAGGTGGATAGATTGGATTCTCATACCTGCATTCCTCTTTTGGCAGTGTTGGGATTTGAACTCAGAGCCTAGCAGGCCCAATTGGAGAAAGGGTCAAGGTCAGGACACCATGATGTGAGCATCTAAGGAACTAGGCTGTTCCCAGGACCTGAGATTGAGCCCTGAGGATAGGGCAGGTGGAGAGCACAATAGTCATCCATTCATAAGCTGAAGATAGTATGCATATTTGTTTAGAGTAGAAGAGATGCCGACCTGTGATGGAATCCAATCTACCTTGTGACTACTGATTCTTGGATCTTTCCCGATGCCTCCATTTCATGACTGTGATGATTATGGTCATGCTTCATCAATTCTTCATTAAAAATAATCGATACCCCAGGAATCTTGCCTATCATTTAATACTCACATCCTGCAGGAACTACTCATTCAAGGATGAGATTGATCAAATTCCACGACTCTTCCTAGGTCCGGAAACAAGTATCTCAGGATCTCACGCCAATCCTTCAATGTAGGGGGCTGACTGGGATTCGACCTCTGGGGCTCTTTGCCTGGATGGCCTGGGGCTTCCCCAACAGCTGCAGGCCTTCAGCCATTCCAGGTAAACTTCACTCTGTAGGTCGCCGGGTTCAGACCCACCATGGTCATGGTACAAAGGAAAATGAATGTAAAAGCACCAGGTGGAACTTCCCACTGCTTTTTTTCCCTCACAGCTTTCTTTTTTTCCTGCAAGCCCTGGGGTCCTAGGATTTGAGGATGGGCTATAGGCCCAGAGGCCACAGCATTGGATGATCAAAGCTGAGGCAGAGTTGCCACTACTTGAGTTCGAGCACCGGGTCTGGTAATATATATATATATATATATATATATATCTATATATATATATATATATATATATATGAAGGAAGGAAGCACCCTAGTGCAGAATTCGCGCCATTATCCTGCCAGAGCTGAGATTTCAGCTCAGGTGTGGGTAACTCTGTTGCACTGTTGGGGAAGGGTAAGCTAAACATCTTTGAAGACTACAAGGTCAGGACTGGTCCCAGGGTCTGAATTGAAGCCCCAGCACTGCCAAAAATCATATGTCCAACTATTTTACACATAGGTTCTCTATTTACATACATATGTGGAATGCATCATGCTTTCAGTGTAGTTATTCTTTTTATTGTGTGTCTTAGCCAGGGATGCATTTTGTATTTTATTGAGTATGATGACAGATATAACTGTGCTGACATGGATGACAACCTATTCCCATGTCCATGGAGTTGCCTATGTCTTCTCCACTCTAGCTGAGACCAAGGACATTCACAGGACAGGCAAACAGGTCGACCTGTGGGTTCTCACATCAGGATTCTGCTTTTGGCAATGTTGGGATTTGAACTGAGATCCTAGTAGGCCCAGTTGGTGAAAGAGTCAAGGTGAGGAAACCAGCATGTGAACAACTGAGGAGCTAGGCCATTCCCAGGACCTGACAATGAGCCCCAGGGAGGGCCAGGATAGGCATAAATTCATACTTGAAACATAGTATCTGTATTGACATATATGTGTGGGCAGCATCTTGTGTTCGGTGCATTTCTTCTCCTTAATTTATGTCTAATTCATGATGGTATTGTGAACTTTACTGAGTATGGTGAAAGATATAACTGTACTGACATGGATGATGACCTGTTCCCATGGTTATAAGGTTGCCTATGCATTCATTCTCCATCCTAGCTGAGACCCAGGACTTCCACATTCGAGGAAATCAGGCGCAATGACTGGCTTCTGACATCAGGATGAATCTTTTGTCAGGCCTGGGATTTGAACTCAGGTCTGGGTAACCCCGTTGCACTGGGGGAAGGGGAAGCTCATCATCCCTGAAGACTAGAATGTCAGGTCTGGTCCAGGGCCTTATTCGAAGCCCCAGCAGTGGACAAAATAACAAGCTTACCTTTTTTAAACATAGGATCTCTATTTACATACAGGTGTGGTATGCATCTTGCTTTCAATGTAGTTATTTTTTAAATTTTGAGTCTTATTCATGGATGTATTGTGTATTTTATTGAGTATGGTGACAGGTATATCTGTGCTGCTCTGGATGACAACCTATTCCCATGCCTATAGATTAACCTATATAGCATTCTCCATCCTCAATGAAGCCCAGGACCTTCACAGGACAGGAAATCATGTGGATCCATTGGTTTCTCACATCAGGATGAATCTTTTGGCTGTCCTGGCATTTGAACTCAGAGCTTAGCAGGCAGAATTGGGGAATGGGTCAAGGTGAGCACACCAGCATGTGAGCCACTAAGGTGCTAGGCCGTTCACAGGACCTGAGCTCATGCCCTGCGGGGGTCAATATATTCATGAAATCATAATTTAAGGAAAGGAGCTATATTTCCATACATGGGTCGGTGGCATCTTGCGTTCAGTGTACTCATTCTCTTGATTTCGTGTCTTATTCATAGATGCAATATGTATTTTACTGAGTGTGATAACAGTTAGAACTATGCTGACATTGCTGGCAAACAATTCCCATGAGTATAGAGTTGCCTATATAGCATATTCCATTCTAGCTGAGACCCAGGACTTTCACATCATAGGAAAACTGGTGCAACTATTGGCTTCTCATATCAGGATGAATCTTTTGGTAGTGCTGGGATTTGAACTCAAGGCCTAGCAGGCTCAAGTGGTGGATGAGGCATGGTGAGCACACCAGCACGTGAGCCACTAAGCATCTAGGTCTTTCCTGGAACCTGAGATCAAGCCCCGGTGGACGCTATAGTAGTCATAAATTCAGAATTTAAACAGAGGATCTCTATTTCCATACATGGGTGGGCGGCATCTTGGGTTCAGTGTAGTTATTGTCTTTATCTGGTGTCTTACTCATTGATGTATTGTGTATTTTCTTGAGCATAGGATGACAGATATAACTGTGGTGACCTGGATGACAAGCTATTCCCATGAGTATAGAGTTGCCTATACATTTTGCATCCTAATTGCGACCCAGAACTTGCACAGCACAGAACAGGTGCAACGAATGGTTTCTCACATCAGGGTGAATTTTTGAAAGTGCTGTGATTCGAACTAGGGGCCTAGGAGGCCCATCTGTCCAATGGGTCCACATGAGCAAACCAGCCTGTGAGCCACTAAGGAGCTGGGCTGTTCCCAGGAGCTGAGATCAAGCCCCAGGGAGGCCACAAGAGTCCTCAATCCATCATTGAAACATGGGATGTATATTCACTTCAGTGTGTGGACTTCCTCACTCATTGAGTGTAGTTATCTTCTCTATTTTGTATGCTATTCATGGATGTATTATGTATGTTCTTGAGTATATATGACAGGTGTAACTGGGCTGACATGGATAACAACCTTTTCCCATGGCCACAGGGTGGCCCATGCATTCTCCATCCTAGCTGAAACCCAGGACTCACACAGGAAAACAGGTGAAATATCTGGCTTCTGACAGGATGAATATTTTGGCACTGTTGGGATCTGAACTCAGCACCTAGCAGGCCCAATAGGCGAATGGGTTCACATAAGCACACCAGCCTGTGAGCCACTAAGGAGCTCAGCCGTTCCCAGGACCTGAGATTGAGTCCCAGGGGAAAGGCAGGGGGAGCACAATAGTCATCTATTCATAAGCTGAAGGTAGTAAGCAAATAAGTACATATCTGTATAGAGTAGGAGATATGGAGACCTGTGTTTGAATCCAATCTACCCTGTGACTACCGATTCTTGGATCTTCCCTAATGCCTCCATTTAATGAGTGTGATGATTATGGTCATGCTTCATCAACTCTTCACTAAAAATAATCGATATCCCATGAGTCTTGACTATCATTTCCTACTCGAATCCTCAGGAACTACTCATTCAAGGAAGAGATTTATCGTATTTCATGGCTCTTCTTAGGTCCAGAATTGAGTATCTCAGGAACTCCTGCCATTCCCTCAATGTAGGATGGCTGACCAGGATTCGACCTCGGGGCCTCCATTGCCCGGTCATCCTGTGGCTCTACCGACAGCCAGCAGGCCTTCAGCCACACCAGGTCACCTTCAATCTGCAGTCCACCGGGTTTGGTCTCACCATGGTCAACATTCAAATGAAAATAAACCTAAAAGCACCAGTTGGAACTTCCCGCCACTTTTTCTCCTCCGGCTTCTTATTTTTTCCTACAAACACTGGAGTCCTAGGATCCGAGGATGGGCTGTGGTTCCAGAGGCTGCAGCCTAGGATGATCGGACCTGAGGCAGAGTTGCCACAACTTGAGTTCAAGCCCCAGGTCTGGAAAAAAATATTAAAAAATTGAAAAATTATGAATGAAGCACCCTAGCTCAGAATTCGCGCCATTTTACTGCCAGAGCTGGAATGTGAAATCAAGTCTAGGTAACTCTTTTGCACTGTGGGGGAAGGAGAAGTTCACTATCATTGAAGACTGCAAGGTCAGGCCTGGTCCCAGGGTCTGAATTGAAGCCCAAGCTCAGGCAAAAATCATATGCCCACCTATGTTACACATAGGATCTCTATTTACATACATGTGTGGAATGCATAATGTTTTCAGTGTAGTTGTTCTTTTTATTGTGTGTCTTAGTCAAGGATGCATTTTATATTTTATTGCATATGATGACAGATATAACTGTGCTGACTTGGATGGCAACCTATGCCCATTTCTATAGAGTTTCCTACTCCTTCTCCATCCTAGCTGAGATTCAGGACATTCTCGCGACAGGAAACCAGGTGGATCAATGGGCTTCTCACATCAGGATCCATGTTTTGGCAAAGTTGGGATTTGAACTGAGAGCCTAGCAGGCCCAATTGGCAAAAGAGTCAAGGTGAGGACACCAGCCTGTGAGCATCTAAGGAGCTAAGTCATTCTCAGGACCTGAGGTTGTGCCCCAGTGAAGGCCAGGATAGGCATAAATTCATACTAGAAACAGGATATGTATTGACATATATGTGTGTATAGCATCTTGCATTCAGTGCATTCCTCCTTATTTTCTGTCTAATACATAGAGGTATTGTGTATTTTACTGAGTATGGTGACAGGTATAACTCTGCTGACATGTATGATGACCTGTTCCCATTGTTATGAGGTTGCCTATGCATTCATTCTCCATCCTAGCTGAGACCCAGGACTTCCATAGGAGAGGAAAACAGGTGTAAAGACTGGCTTCTAACATCAGGATGAATCTTTTGTCAGGCCTGGGATTTGAACTCAGATCTGGGTAACCCTGTTGCACTGTGGGGAAAGGGGAAGTTCATCATCCCTGAAGACTAGACTGTCAGGCCTGGTCCGTTGCCTGATTTGAAGTCCCAGCAGTGGAGAAAATAACAAGCTTACCTTTTTTAAACATAGGATCTCTATTTACATACAGGTGTGTTATGCATCTTGCTTTCAATGTAGTTATTTTTAAATTTTGAGTCTTATTCATGGATGTATTTGTATTTTATTGAGTATGGTGGCAGGTATATCTGTGTTGCCATGGATAACAACCTATTCCCATGGCTATAGAGTTGCCTATATTGCATTCTCCATCCTCAATGAAGCCCAGGACTTTCACAAGACAGGAAAACAGCTGTAAGGATTGGTTTCTCACATCAGGATGAAACTTTTTGCATTGCTGGGAGTTGAACTGTGGGCCTATCAGGCCCAACTTTCTAATGGGTCCATATGAGCACAACAGCTTTTGAGTTCCTAAGGATCTAGGCCCTACCCAGGACCTGAGATTGAACTCTGGGGTGGAGTTTGTGCACCATATTCATCCATTCATAAGCTGAAGCTAGTATGCTAATAAATACCTATTTGTATAGAGAAGATGTGGCAAGCTGTGTTGGAAACCTATCTACCATGTGACTACCAATTCTTGGATCTTTCCCAATTCCTCGATTTCCTGAATGTAATTATTATGGTCACATTTCGTGAAGTCTTAATTAAAAATAATTGTTGTGCCAGAGGTCTTGCCTAACATTTCCTATGTGAATCATGCATGAACTTCTCAACTCTTCCCTAGGCCTGAATTCAAGCACCAGCCCGAAAAATGTAACATTTATAGGCATTTTAAATATGTGATTTATATTTACATTTATATATTCAGGCTGTATCGTGTTTGTTCGAGTGATTCATTATATATTATTATTGATTGACTGAATTAACATTTATTTTATGGACTGTGAGTGCACCTATATCATTTATTACATTTATTCCAATCTATTCAGTAGCATGTAGCTTTGCACACATATTATGTACATCATACCTGACACCCAGCACTTGCACAGAAATGGAAAACAGGTGTCTCACTTGGAATCTTACTCCAAGATGAAATTTTTGGCAATGCTGGTACCTGAACTGAGGGCCTAGAAGTCCCAGTTCATGAATGGGTGAGTGTCAGCATGGCAGCCTCTAGCCCATTCAGCTACCAAGTGGATCCCAGGACCTAGGATGGAGCCACAGGTTTGGCCAAAATAGCAGTACCTTTCTATCTGGAATATATAACAGATATATATATATATATATATATATATATATATATATATATATATATATATATATGTATTCATCTGGTATACAGATAAATATATATTTAGATATTTTGATACTGCCAGTGATGTCTATGTGGAATTAAATGACACATACTACGTTCTTACAGATTCTCAGGTCTTTAGTGAGGACTCCATTTAATGAATAGTATTCTTTTAATGCATAATAAACTATGAATTAAAGTCAATCTGTGTTCTGTGATTATTGGGTCTAAATTTATACTAGACTGATTGATGAACTACTCATCCAACCATTACATTGATCATATTTCTCTGGCATTCCTATGGACAAGCAATAGATTCTTAGGCTCTCCAGCCCTTTGTAAGTAGCATAACTGGGATTCAAACTCAGGACCTAGGTGTCCTGGTTGGCCTATGGCTTCGCTGACAGCCTGTCAGCCTTCAGCAATGCCAGGTGACCTACAGGTTGCAGCAGTGTTATTTGGACACGGGATGGTCACCATGCAAGGATGGAAAACCAAGAACTGCCATCCATAGGTGGTTCCTGGCGTTTTTTTTTTTTTGGTGCTGTTTTCATTTTTGTTTTCCTATCAGCCCCCGAGGCCTAGTATCCCAGGATGGTCTGTGGGTCCAGAGGCTGCACCATCCCAGCCTAGGTTGATGTTAGCTGAGGCAGAGTTGCCACGATATGAGTTCAAGCCCCATGCTGGGCAAAAAAATAAAAAAATATAAATAAATATTTTAAAAAATATTAAAAATAGCCTGGTGGCAGTTACGGTTCATGCCTGTAATCTTAGCTACTCAGGATGCTGAGATCTGAACATCACAGTTAAAAGCCAGCCAGGTCAGGATGTCTGTGAGACACTTATCTCCAATAAGCCATTAGAAAACCAGAAGTGGTGCTGTGTCTCAAGTATTATAGTACTCGCCTTGAGCTGAAGAGCACAAGGAAAGCTCCCAAGGCCAGAGTTCAAGTCCCATGATATATATACATATATATATGTATGTATGTATGTATGTATGTATATATATACATACATACATATATACAAACATACAATACTAATGAAGCTCCCTGGCTTGGAATTCATGTCCTTTTTTTCTGCCAGGCCTGGGAATTGAACTCAGAGTCTGGATAACTCTAATTCACTGGGGGGATGGGGAAACTCACCCTATTGGAAGACAAGCAATTCAGGCCTGTTCCCTCAGCCGGAATTCAATCCCCAGGCCTGTTAATGTAATATTCATCCACATTTGAAATAATGATTAATATCTACATACTTATGTTTATTGCAATTTTCTTTGAGTGTATTTATTTTATGTTTTGTATTATTCATTCATTATTTTATTGACTATTATTACACTTATAACATGTATTAAATTGATTACATCTTTTGAGAAATATACAGATTTGCATATGTATTATATATCTTATTTCAGACCCAGGACATTCATTGAAATTTTAGAGTAGATCATCCCATGCTTAGAAAAACAGAAAGAATACATCAACCAAATTAATTTATCCCTAGGCACCCCAGTGGCTCACATCTGTAATCCCAGCTACTCAGGAGGTGAGAACTGGAAGATGAAGTTTCAAAGCAAATCCAGGCAGCAAAGCCTGAGAGATATCATCTCCAATTAACTAGCAAAAAGCCAGTCTATAGGTATGGCTGAAGTGGTAGAAAATCAGCTACGAACAACCAAGCCAAGAAAGAGCAAGCTGAGTTCAACTGTGGGGAGAGGGGGGTAGAGGGATAAAGGGGAAACTAATCCTCCAAAAACAGAGAACAAAAAACAGTACACAAATCCCACTTAATTTATGGTACCAACAAACTGAAAGAAAATCAATCTTGTGCATTTGTATAATTTTACATGAGCCCATATGTTCTTAGGTACACTTCAAAGCTATGTTTTTAATAATATTTGTATATATAAATTAATAATGTATATATATATATATAAATAAACTAAGAGACCAGCCAATGAAAAAGTACTTCTAAATTAGTGTCTTAACCATGGCATTATAAATTATTTGTACAAAAAGTATGTTCGAAGTTTCTTTCTTTAGAATCAATCTTAAAATGTTTGTTCATGTATCAGGCATCAGTGGCTCACACCTATAATCCTAGTTACTCAGGAGGCTGAGAGCTGAGGATGGCAGTTCAAGGCAAGCCCCGGAAGACTCTTTCCTCCAATAAACCAGTAGAAAACAGGAAGTGGCAATGTGGCTAAAGCTGTAGAGTGCTTGCAAAGAGCTGAAGAGCACAGGGATAATGTCCAATCCTTGAGTTCAAGCCCCACCACCGACAAAAAAAAAAAGGAAAGAAGTTTGTTCATACAAAATCCTAACATTCTGAGCCTTAGGAAACTTTTCTTCCAGGATCTTATGCTCTTTAGGCAACTATTCCACTACTGAGCTACATCTTAGTACCAATGTTTTTGTTTTTCATTTTAGAATCCATTCATTCCCAAAATGCTTACAATTAACTACTGTCCTCACAGAAGTGAGTGTTTATTCAGAAACTCAACCTTTGGTGGTATGAGGACTCCCCTAGTCTATTTCGTGGTAGGCACTGAGGAAAACTCACAGGACACAATTGCAGACATTTTATAATTACAAAAATTACTCTAAATAGAAATAACATCAACTGCTGGGCACAGGTGGCTTATGCCTATAATCCTAGCTACTCAGGAGGTTGAGATTTGAGGAAGGCGACTCAAGGCTAGCCAGGGAGAAAAGACTGTGAGACTCTTATCTCCAATAAACCTCTAGAAAACTGGAAGTGGTGTTGTGGCTCAAGTGCTTGAGCGTTTGCCTTGAGCACAGGGACAGCAACCAAGCCCAGAGTTCAAGCCCCACAACCGACAAATTAAAAAAAAAAATAGAAAAAATAAGAAATAACATCAACTGTCCCGAACTTCTAGGGAGAAATGATATCCTCATTTTCATTCTCACTGTTCATGGCAGATGGTCAAAAACACCAATGTGCTATGCTGAAATGTAAAAATTTCAACACATTTTTTGAAAAAATCTCATGTTATAAAATCAAAATGTTTCAAATATAGGCAAAGTGAACTTTAAAAAAATATTAAAAATGCTAATGAAACTCCTTGGTTTGGAATGTGTGATTTTTATCTGCAAGGCCTGGGATTTGAACTTAGGGACTGGGTAACTATGTTGCACTGTGGGGGAAAGGGAAGCTCACTGTGCTTGAAGACCAGAAATTCAGGCCTGTTCCATAGGCCTGAATTCATGCCCCAGTCATACTCCTTATATATGTTTTAAAGTTAGGATTGAACTTCCACATACATGTTCAGTCTATATCATGTTTGGTGTGGTTATTCATTGTATTTGTTGTTTTGTTCATTTATTTACCATTTATTTTACCGATTGTAAGAACACATAAACATGTGTGACATTGTTTACATACTATCAAATTGCATCTAGATTTGTAAACTTGTTCTCCATCATGCCTGACACCCAGCACTCTCCCAGAAAAGGAAAACAGGTGTCACACTTGACTTCTTACTCGAGGATGAAATTCTTGGCAGGCACTGAGATCAAGCCCTAGAGGTGGCCAAAATAGCCATACATGGATAGGCAGGTGGTACTATGCCAATAAATGCATATTAGTAGAGAGTGCCAAAGCCGTGTATCTAGTATTCAATGGTATCTACTATGTTCCTACGAAGTCGTAGGCATTTAGACAGTCAAGATATTATGGAGAAAGAACATATAACCGTCCAAGAAAAGTCCAAGAAATATGATAGATCTTTTCAACAGTTGGAAAACACCATCAGAAGGCTTAATCAGAGAATAATGTGTGTAGAGAAGCACCTAGAAACAGAAGTTAATGGTCTAGGAAATTTGTTTAACAGGATCCTAGCAGAGAACTTCCCAAACATGCAAAAAGATAGGCCTATTCAGATACAAGAAGCCTTTAGAACCCCAAATAGACCAGACCAGAATAGGACAACCCAGCATCACATTATAATCTTCACAGGATCAAATCAGACCAAGGAAAAGAACCATAAAGCTGTCAAGGAGAAAAGATCAATCACCTATAAAGGGAAACCAGTTAGGATCACCTCAGATTTCTCAGCAGTGACAATCAAAGCAAGAAGAGCCTGGAATGATGTATGGATACCGTAAAGACAAACAACAATCAACCAAGAAAACTGTACTCAGCTAAACTCTCCTTCATAAACGAAGGTCAAATAAAAACCTTCCATAGCAAAGAAAAAATGAAACAATATATCTCCACAAAACCAGCCCTACCAAAGATTCTTAAAGATGTCCTACACATAGAAAACCAACAAGAGCACAAAAAGGCCAAGAAACCGCAGCCAAACTGAGAATCCAAGAACCACAGAACGAACCCAGTTGCCACAGCCCCCAAGAAGGTGGATAAAATGGCAGAAACTCCCAAACACTTCTCAGTTCTATCTCTCAACATTAACGGACTTAACTCTCCAATTAAGAGACAGACTGTCTAGTTGGATTAAAAAGCAAGAACCTTCTATCTGCTGCCTTCAGGAGTCACATCTTGCCCATAAAAACAAACACATTTTCAATGTTAAAGGCTGGACCAAATTCTACCAAGCAAACGGCCTCCATAAAAAGGCATGAGTTGCAATCCTAATATCAGATAAAATAGAATTCAATTTAAAATAAGTGAGAAGAGTTAAAGAAGGTTGCTACATACTAATTAATGTATCTCTCCTTCAGGAGGATATTACAATTCTAAATATCTGTTCACCAAACCGAGCACCCAAATTTATCCAAGAAACCCAACTTTCCCTCAAATGCCACATAGATCCAAAGACATTAATTGTTTGGGACTTGAACACACCTCTATCCCCACTAGATAGATCAACTTGGCAAAAACTCAACAAAGAACGTGCATATCTAAACAACTGCCCAGATCAAGTAGATTTAACAGACAACTTCCGAAGATTTCACCCAGCAGCACCAGAATACCCGTTTTTCTCAGCAGCATATGGAACATTTTCCAAAATAGACCACATTTTAGGCCACAAAGCAAACTTGTCCAAATTCAGAAACATTGAAGTTATACCTTGCATTCTCTCAGACCACAAGGGATTAAAAGTAGGACTCCACACCAAAAGCTACTAAAGAAGTCCTGTAACACATGGAGGCTGAACAACACTCTGCTGATAATCATGAGTGAATCATGGAAGATATTAGAAATGAAATTCAAATATTCATGATATTCAACAAAAATGAGCACACAAATTACCAACTCCTCTGGGACACAGCACAGGTAGTACTCAGAGGCAAGTTTATAGCTCTGATTTCCTACATCAACATATTGGAGAGATCTGAAACCAACAATTTAATGAGACATCTGAGCCTCCTTCAGAAAGAGCAGCAGAATAAACCCCAACCCAATGGAGAGAGAGAAATAATTGAAATTAAATCAGAATTGAATGAATTAGAATCCAAAAGAGCCATATAAAGAATCAACAAAACAAACAGCTGGTTCTTCGAAAAAATTAACAAAATTGACAGACCCTTAGCAAATCTTTTCAGAAAAAGAAAAGAACATACCCAAATAAATGAACTCAGAGATGAGAATAGAAACATCACCAGAGAAACCACCAAGATTCAGAATATTATAAGGAAATACTTCTCAAAACTTTATGCTAATAAGTTTGATAACTTGGCAGAAATGGACCTTTTCCTAGCAAATACTGACATGCCAAAACTAAACCAAGATTAGTTAAATCACCTTAACAGGCCCATATCAAGCACTGAAATATAAACAGTAATAAGAGATCTCTCATCTTAGAAAAGTCCAGGTCCAGATGGTTTCACAGCGGAATTCTACAAGGTCATCAAAGCAGAGCTCACATTAATACCCCTCGAAATCTTCAATGAAAGTGAAAGACGAAGTTCACTACGGAACTCATTCTATGAAGCCATCATAACCCTCATCTAATCCAGGCAGGGTCTTATCAAAGAAAGGGAACCATAGACCCATTTCTAGGATGAACATTCATGAAAAACTTCTCAACAGAATTTTGGCCAATCGACTTCAACAATTCATCCGAAAAATCATACACCAAGATCAAACAGGATTCATTTCAGGGATGCAAAGCTGGTTCAATATACGCAAATCAATTAGTACAATTCATCACATCAACAGGAGCAGGGATAAGAACCACATGGTTATATCATTAGATGCAGAAAAAGCATTTGACAAGGTCCAAAACCCCTTTATGATGAAGGTTCTGGAAAAATTAGGAATCCATGGAACATTCCTCAATACAATAAAGGCTGTATATGACAAACTTACAGCCAGCATTACAGTTAATGGTGAAAAACTAAAGCTATTTCCTCTTACCTCAGGAAAGAGACAAGGATGTCCACTCTCTCCACTTCTCTTCAATCTAGTATTAGAATGCCTAGCTACAAATAAGAAGAGATGCAAACATAAAGGGGATCCAAATAGGGAAAGAAGAAGTAAAACTCTCCTTCTTTGCAGATGACATGATCTTGTGTTTAAAGAATCCCACAGACCCCACTCCCAAATTACTCAAGCTGTTTCAAAACTTTGGCAAAGTAGCAGGGTATAAAATTAACCCTCAAAAATCAATGGCTTTTCTGTATGCCAACAAAGAAATAGTGAGGCTGAAATTAGGAAAGCAACTCCATTCGTAATAGCCCCACAAAAAATAAAATACAAAGGAATTAACTTAACCAAAGAAGTGAAGGATATCTATGAAGAAAACTTTGAAAACGTGGAAAAGGAAATCAAAACAGAACTTAGAAAGTGGCAAAAACTCCTATGCTGCTGGATTTGAAAGATCAAGATCGGGAAAATGGCCATGCTTCTGAATTTATCTAGAAATTCAATGCAATACCTATCAATATTCCAACCTCATTCTTCAAGGAATTAGAAGAGGCAAACCAAAAATACATATGGTACAGTAAAAGCCCCCGAATAGCCAAAACAATCCTCAACAGAAAGAGCAGGGCTGGAAGAATATCAATACCAAATTTCAAACTCTACTACAAAGCCATAGTAATCAAAACCGCATTGTACCTGCATAAGAACAGACCTCAGGACCAATGGAACAGAATTGAAAACCCAGAAATGAACACACAGACCTATAGCCAACTAATCTTCGATAACGGAGCTCAAAAAATAGAATGGAAGAAAGACATATTCTTCAGTAAATGGTGCTTTCTAAATTGGTTAACTACTTGTAGAAAATGAAAGCTAGATTCTTATATATCATTCTGCACCAGAATCAACTCCAAATGGATCAAAGACCTCAGAGTCAAAGCAGACAATCTGAAAACATTACAGGTTGGTATAGGAGAAACCCTAGGTCTCCTTGGCACAGGCCGAAATTTTCTTAATAGAGACTTAGAAACACAACAAATCAAAGAAAGGTTGAACAAATGGGATTGCACAAAAGTGCAGAGCTTCTGCATGGCCAAGCACATAGCTAGCAAGATCAATAGAAAGCCCACAGATTGGGAGAAGATCTTCACTAGCCATACAACTGACAAGGGTCTCATATCTAGAATATACCCGGAACTCAAAAAATTAAATCCCCACATAACAAATCTCCAAAGAAACAGCTCCCCAATAAATAAGTGGGCTAAAGACTTACAGAGAAACTTCTCTGAAGAGGAAAGAAGGATTGCCAATAGACACATGAAGAAATGCTCAGCCTCTCTAGCCATAAAAGAAATGCAAATCAAACCATAGAGATATAACCTCACCCCCGTTAGAATGACAATAATCAAGAACTCTAATAACAACAGATGCTTGAGGGGATGCGGAGAGAAGTGAACATTACTACATTGTTGGTTGGAGTGTAAACTTGTTCAACCACTTTGGAAAGCAATATGGAGGTTCCTCAAAATACTCCACATAGAGCTCCCCTATTTCCCAGCAATCCCACTTTTGGGCATTTACCCAATTGATCACAAATAAGACCACACTAAAGCTACCAGCACGACTATGTTAATTATTGCAGCATTATTTACCATAAGTAAGATATGGAACCAACCCTGATGCCTCTCAGTAGATGAATGGATCAAGAAAATGTATGTATATATACACAATGGAATTCTATGCCTCCATGAAAAGTAATGACATTGCTCCATTTGTTAAGAAATGAAAAGGCTTGGAAAAAAAATACACTTAATAGTGTATTTGTTAGATTGGAAGTTAAACAAATGATATTATTGTTAATATTAATTTTATTGCAATTTCAGGGAACTCTCCTGTCTCTGAACTCCTAACACTTGTATTTTGGGATTTGTCCCTGAAATCTAGGATTCAGCAGGACTCAAAATAAGCCAAGATCTTGCCCATGTAGTTGTAACTCCTTTGTGTAGTATTCTCACAATTAAAAATTAAGCCAAGTGTATATGAATTCTACTACTAAGGTTTAATGAAAGATCTCTACTGATCTTTCTCTTAAGTGTGTTGTAGAAACCAAAGCTGAAATTAACTTGGACTTTTGTGGTGGATGTAAATGTCTTAACTACCATCTCTGGTAGTTGGTACCATTAAATTTCAATTAGCCATCACAAGCTCAAGCTTGTAATCCTAGCTACTCAGGAGGCTGAGATCTGAGGATCGTTATTCAAAGCCAGCTCGGATAGGAAAATCCATGGGACTCTTACTCCAATTGACTGCCAAAAAGACTAGAGGTGGAGATGTGTCTCAAGTAGTAGAGTGCTAGCCTTGAGGGACAAAGCACAGGTTATGAGTTCAAGCCTAGATACTGACCATCAATTAAAAAATTCAGAGTTTCCACTGTGAGTGCTATATTCTTTTAGAGACTGAAGTAGTTTTTTTTGCATAGTCTTTCAAACATCAGCATCTCTAATGGTGAATCATTCTAGATCCTTCTTTTCCACTTGATTAATTGTTAGTCTCCAGGTATAGAGTGGCCAAGAGGCTTGCAGATCAAGAACTCGGATATTAAATTGGCTAAAAAGAGATAAAATTAAAATTTATTCTTTGGCTGCAAATACCACATTTTTGGTATGTGTTTGCTAGCCCTGGCACTTGAACTGAAGGCCTGGGTGCTGTTCCTGAGCTTTTGTGTCCAAGACTATTGTTCTACCACTTGAACCACAACTCTACTTCGGGCTTATTGGGGGTTATTGGAGATAAAAGTCTCACAGACATTCTGGACCTGGGTGGCTTCAAACAAGAATGCTGAGTAGCCAGGATTACAGGTATATGCCACCAGCATCTGGATCAAATACCACCTATAACGTTAAAAGTCAAGGATATCTGTTAACATCTATCTCTGACAGATGTACAATATTTTACTCCTCACTGAATGAATGTTCCTTTGAACAGTATTGCATCAAATGTAGTGGACTCAAGTTAGGTCTTGAACACCAACAATCTGGTTTGGTGGAAGTGGCCTTGTTTTTCTACACTTATTTGGCCATTGGTGTGGATTGTAGAAAAAAAGACAATTCAGTAAAAACAAATTCAAAGAGTCTGAGACACTTACACAAGTTCTGGACATCACTTCCTCATGGGCTGCTGTTGTGCAGGCCTAATATTTGATCAGAAGAGAAACTTGGAATTACAAAAGTTAAAACCCAAAGTCTAGTAACCTCTAAAATGCCTGTATAACTCCTTGGTCCTCTACCTGATACTAAATATTGCAGACTTCTCCCTTAGTGAACAATAAGTTATCAACTTCATTCCTGGTTCCAGCACAGACTTGGCTCAGGTCTGTGAACCTGACTGTAGACGTTTGAATCTTCATAATGTGAATGGAAATTTGGCCTCCTACTAAGATAGCAGTTTGAGGGACTTGGATAGCTGTGGGCAAGTCTCTTTTTAATAGGCTGTTCTTTGTACACATTTGGTTTAGATGCAGGGATTCATAACAAACTAGTCTCAGTGGTCACCTCAGGGTAGAGCAAGAGAGACAGAGTAGAGGGACAGTGATCAAGCTCACGCCATCTGCCATTTTATACTGCTTTAATTGACATGTTCTTCATGGTTTTTAATAATTCAAGAATAAAAATTAACATTACATATAGATTTTTTAATTGCTTCTTTGTTTCTGACAAAAATTAAAAGTAAATATGAATTTAAATAGAAAGGCAGTATGATAAGAGCAGGGAAAAGGAATGGAACAATGATCATGGGCAGCTCCTGAAGTCCAACCTAGAGGTTTTATTTACCAACATTGGGGAATAAAATGAAACTATGTAACAAGACAGGCCTGCCTGCTTTTTCTCAGCAACAAGGCAGCCCTGTCTGCTTTCCTTAGCAACACAACAGCCCTGCCTGTGTTCTCTCATTTATGCCAGAGTCAAAGGGGTCAATAGACCATGACTAAGAGAGGAAATTAGAGCTGTCATTGAAAGATCAAAAAGAACAAGCCCTGGATATGTCTGGAAACCTATAAAGCATCTGAAGCCTTAAACACTTAGGCCTTTCAGAGAGAAAGCCAAGATGTGCTCTGAAGTCTGTAGATTCCCTTACTCAGAGAACACACAGACCTCCCAATGACAGAATCATCCCTGCCAACAATAGAAACTTCCTAGTGAGGCTCAGGGAAAAAAGACACATTAAACTTTTCTCACTGCCAGAAACCATCACACACTCAGAGGGCACCAGGACAATACAAGAGGGAGGGCTCAGCCCTATTACAAACAATGGATGAAGCTCAGATGCCCACACATAATCTCATGATATACTCAGACCTCCTAAAGGTTCAACAGCTTCCAGATGATGTCCGCAGCCCTTCAGAAAGATCAATCTGTGATGCCCAGCTCTAAAGCCCACCCTGTGTTTAGGGGCCCCCTGAGCTCAGCTTCTGCTCCTGAACCTGCCCATGTATTCTGTAAAGAGCCCAGAGGAACCCTTGGCATTTGTTGTGCCTCAGAATTCAGGCCACAGTGAGGCTTCTGCAGTCCCCACCCTTGCTCCAAGCATAACCACCAACAAGGGAACACCCCCAGGTTCCACCGCAGACCTCTAATTTGTAATAAAAAGAGGCTGTGCTTGTGCTGACACAGTCACCAGTCAGCAGTCCAGGCAAAGGGGCATCTGCTAAGGCCACCTCAAGCAGCTGTGGAGTTCTGACATCAAGAGAGAGGCAGGCAGGTGCACCCATATAGGCTGCCTTTGAGAAGCTCCTCTTCCAAGTGCAGGCCTGCCTGGTGGCCTTTGAAGCAGAGTATGACACTGCAAAATTTCACAGCACACTAGAAGGACCAGACAAGCAATGGCCCTGTGCTCAGAGACCTAACCTAGGCAGGAAATGAGAGAGAGAGAGAGAGAGAGAGAGAGAGAGAGAGAAAGAGAGAGAGAGAGGCTATCTGTGCTTAATACCTATTTCAATATCCTTGGCGAGTAATGCATATTTTTATCAAGAAATAAAGAAGAAAACTTCAAACTCTAACTGATGGAGTAGCTAGGATCAGTCTAAACTTCCTACCATAAACAATCACAAAAGTGGAAGCTATATAAAACTATATATGTATATAAATGTATATATAATATAAACATGTAGGCATATATATGTATATTCACGTATACAATGTGAATATATAATGTATAATATATATATATATATATATATGTATACAGAGGGAAAAATAGAAATACATAGTATTTGAAGGAATAAAAACAAATACCTTCCCAATTTTAATTGAAAGCATGAACCTTCCATGCAGGAATCTATCAGCTCAAAAATGTCAATTAACATAATTACACAGGTCCACATTAAGACACATTCTAATTAAACAAAAACAGAAAACTTCCCAAAGCACAAAGACAAAATTCATCATACACAAATAATCTTCAATGATATTAAGACTAATTTCTCATCAGAAACTAGATACACTATTAGACAGCAAGGGCAACAAATTTAAAGTGTTAAAAGTACACATCTAAAAACCACCTTTCTAACAAATATACTTCCTCCAAATGTAAGAGATGAGCTAAGTGCCTACCGATGGCTCAGGTATATAATCCTAACTACTCAGGAAGGTGAATTGTGAGGGTGGTGGCTCAAAGCCACTCTGGAACTTGTCCCCTCAGGAGGAAGTTGTAGGACACAGCTGTCCTTGAGAAGGACGGAGGCCTTTGTGCAGTGCTATTGCTGGAAAAAGACATTGGATAAGGTGGCCATCAAGAATGGAGGCTATTAACTAGTGTCTACAGAGAAGCAATTTATAAGATTCAGTAGTCCTCTAGAAAATCAGAGGATTTTGACCACTGTCCTAGTAGTTTCAGAAATGCCACGAGAATGACCAAAGCAACCTTAAGCCACATGGATTCCTTAGCAACAGTCTTTGAGGTCCAAGAGCTAGAGTGTCAATGCTGGAAGGCTGTGATTGGTCCGCTATTTCTCTGACCTCACTGGGCCAGACTCTGATTGGTCCATTTCTTCTATGACATCACTATGCCTGGTTGTGATTTCTCCTTTGTGTGAGGTCATGAAGGATATATAGGAAACCACTGTGCTCCAACCTGTTAGTTAACAGAGCTTGGAGCTCTTGCTTAATGACCCACTGGACTGAATCAAAGTTAAATGATTTTTTTGGTAGTGGGGACGGGCTGTTATTTGGATTTTGGTATTTCTTTTTACTCTTTCTGGGTTTTCCTTTATTTTATTTAATTTATTTAGGTAGACTAGCTACTTGCTATTGTAGCAGAAGGATGGAAGTACAGAAAGAATCAATCTCAAGCTCCTTGAAGGAGGAGATCATCAAACAATACCAGAAGAAAGAGCTCTTCCACACAGGTACCATGGAAAAGTGAAGCTGGCTCATTCCCTCCTCACAGACAAGGACGTGGAATTTAAAATACTCTGGAAGTGAGAGTCCTCATCATTGGATAAAGAATGAGATGGACATTTTTAAGAATATATGGCACAAACACATCATCAGGTTGTACCAGGTAATGGAGAAGGAAGAGTATGTGTATCTCATCATGGAACTGGCCACTAGGGGATACCACCTGGGGTGGATCTGAAAATTCGGCCGCCTATATGAGGATGAAGCCAGGAGGCTTGTCACACATGTAAGTGCAGTTCACTACTTACACCAAACAAAATCATACACGAAAACCTTAAGACCAACAATATCCTTTTGGCCACCAAAGACAGTATCAAGGTCAGTGGATTTGGTCTGAGCTTCTGGCTCACCCTGGGGCAGTTGCTAATGAATGTATGTAGTACTTCTATTCTATCCCCCTGACATGTTCTTGGAAGAAATGATGGCCTGGTGCAGGTGTCTCACACCTGTAATCCTAGCTATTCAGGAGACTGAGATCTGAGGATCATGGTTCAAAGCCAACCCGTATGACTCTACCCTCTGAGCAGACTCAAACTGATTCCAAAGACTAATTTGAGTAGGAATGGCAGAGGATAGAGGTGGCTAGCAAAATAGCTACCATTCTTCTCAGAACAAGCTGCTGAATGTGGGCCCAGATGAATTGGTTTATAAAATGTGAGATGTGCATAAATTATGACTCATCCACAAAAGGCTGCAATTAATATATGTCGGTCATGGATGGACACAAAATAATCTATTTATGTGAAATATATTGACTAAAGTTCATAAGGGAAAAAAGAAGATTAAAAGTTTCTGGGGCTGGGGGACAGTGGCTGACACCTGTAATCCTAACTACTCAGGAGGCTGAGATCTGAGGATCACAGTTGAAAGCCAGCCCGGGCAGGAAAGTATGTGAGACTACTATCTCCAATAAAACACTAGAAAACCGGAAGTGGCGCTGTAGCTCAAGCGGTGGAGAACTCGCCTGGAGCTGAAGAGCACAGAGACAGTGCCCAACCCAGAGGTCAAGCCCCATGACAGACCAAAAACCAAACAAAACAAAACAAAAGTTTCTGGTGCAGGTCATTGTGTGGATTCCATCAGTATTGAAAAGAAAGTTCACAAGCAGAGGTAATGGTTAAAAAGTAGTGTGGATATAATTAATGTCACTGAATTTTATACTTAGCAAGCATGAGGCCCTGTGTTCAAACCTCTGCACTTCAAAAAAATGCTAAATCTTCCTTCTGTTACCTACCTTAAGTGGTAGGTGCTCTTCTACTGTTATGATTGTATTGCTCAGAGCTTCTCTGGTGGATGTTTATTCATGCTTTTACATATAATCCATTATTTGAATATTGATATTGAGTTTCAAAGTTTGAATATTGATGTTGAAGATGCAGGAAGAGGAAGATGCCTGTTCAGTCAAGGCTGCATAGAGAGGTCCTTCCTAAATTCTGATGCTAGAGCTGAAACTGGAGGGACAATTGTTTGTAAGCAATTACAAGTGAGAGATAAGTTTCTGATCATATTAGGTTTTGGTCATGTCAGTTTGGATATAATATTTACATGAATTTTAAAAATTTTCACTTTCCCCTTGCTCTCAGTATGTCATTTTGAAACTTTGTAGTACGTTTTTGTTTGCTGCACTTAAAAAAAAAAAAAAAACAGTTTTCCTTTGTATCATATTAAACATGATTTTTTCTGTATTACAATTTATTATTTATTTTTGAAATTTTTTATGTTTTTTTTTCTCCATCTAGGGACTGGCCACTGTCTCAGAGATTTTGCTCAGTTCTGCCAATTGAGCCACAGCTCAACTTCCGGCTTCTTTCTTTTTGAAGAGTCTCATACGAACCCCAGCACTACTAAGGAGGCTGAAATCTGAGGATCTTGGTTTGAAGCCAGTCTGAGCAGCAAAGTCTGAGTGTTTTTTTTATTATTATTTTGCCATTGGTTATGGGCCTGAAAACTAGGCTTTGGCACTGTCCATTAGCGTTCCAGCTTAAGGTTAGTGTTCTATCAACTGAGCTGCAGCAACATTTTCGGCTTTTCCTGCTTATGTGGTTCTGAGGAATCAAACCCAGGTCCTCATGCATGCAAGGCTAGCACCCTACCACTGAGCCAACTTCCCAGATGAAGTCTGAGATTCTTTTTCTTTTTTTATTTTATTTTATTTTTTATTATTTTTTTAATTTTATTTTATTTGTGAACATACTGTACAGAGGGGTTACAATTACATGGGCAGGATATTGCGTACATTTCTTACCAAGCATTGCAGCCTCCTTTGTTTACCCTTCACATCCCTTCCCAGCCTCTCCCCTCCCCCGCCCAATCCCAATCTTTCTCCTTACCCCCCTTCCCCCCACCCCCCGCACCGATGTTGTAAAGCTCGTTTTGGACATGACAATTTGTAATTCTCATTGTTGCAACAGGTCCACCTGTATCCTTAAACAACTGGTTTTTCCCCATCTCCTCCACAAGTTATACTGACATCAAATATAGTGAAAGCAGGGGTTATACTGTGGGGGAGGGACATACAAAGCAACAAAGAGATAATCTTATAAATGCGTTAGAAACACATGCATGAAAGAAAAAAACATTAAAATACATATCTAAGGGTTCATTTTCTTAACATCACATTATCTGACCTTTTCCGCTTGACTCATACATATACTAGATATTGCAAATAAGGGAAACCATGGGGCCTATGTTTTAGCCTCTTGAGGAAACAGAATTACAGTTATGAGCCACCAGTAATGGGCTGATTGGCTCATTGCAGCCTCAGTTATTGGTTCTTCTTTTTCTTCTAGTCTTCTTTGCATTTCATTCTTTGTGAATGTGCTAGTGCTGGAGCCAGAACTCATGCAAGGCCTGGCCTGTTTCAAGATGCTGAAGTCTGACCATCATGGTTCAAAGCCAGGCTGAGCAGGAAAGTGTCAGATCCTTACCTCCAATTAACTGCCAAAAATCTGGGAGTACTACAGTTCTAGCCCCAGGATGGCCCACAAGCAACTGTCTTGTGGACTTTCCTGCTAGAATTGTCCTTTACACTGGATACCCATATTTCTGCCTCCTGGAGAAATACAGGCATGAGTCACAAGCCCCAGGTTCTCTTCTTATTTACATTTTTGTGATCCTGAGGCTGGATCTCTTAGCAAGGGCACTGTTTCATAGCTTTCTCACTCAAGCCTGGTGCTTTACAACTCCATCACGATTCACTACTGTTTTCTTGTTTACATGTTTTGCTTTTGATTTGAAGATTAGAGACCATAGCCCTCAGATTTAATCTATCTTAGTATTTAGGATTACACACAAAAGAAGTGGCACTGTAGCTCAAGTGGTAGAGCACTAGCATTGAAATGAGCTGAGGGACAGTGCTCAGGCCCAGAGTTCAAGCCTTACAACCGACCAAAAAAAGAGGATTATACACAAAAACCAAAATCTCATCACTCATTAAAAAAAATTAATTGAATTTTCTTATACATTTTTTAATTTCTACTTTTTATTTCCATATGTATGCTGGGCTTGGAGCTATAAATCAGTGCCTAGGTATTGTCCCAGTTCCTTTTTTTTTGCCTGTCATGGAGCCTGAACTCTGGGCCTGGGCGCTGTCCCTCAGCTCTTCAGCTTGAGGCTAGAGCCGTACCACTTGTGCTACTGAGCCACTTCTGATTTTTCCTGCTTATGTGTTGGTGAGGAATTGAGCCCAGGGCCTCATGCATGCAAGGCAAGCACTTTCCCACTGAGTCACTTCCCAGTCCCCTCGCAGTACATTTTTAAAACTAGCCCTCTAATATGTGAGACACAGCACAATTCGGAGCTTCTAAAAAAAAAACTGTAATTGGCTAATTAGCGTAGAGTTCATGGACTCCCCTGCCTTAGCTGGCCTTGAGTACTGATCCTCAGATGTGAGACCCTTGAGTAAGTACAGTAACAAGTGTAAGCTAACTCAATTTTGCTCATTTTAACCTCTGAAATCGGCTCTCCCTTTTCTTCTTCCAACTTTCATTTCATTTATTTATTCTTGTGTGTGCTGGTCCTGGAGCTTGATCTCAAGGTGTGGGTATTGTCCCAGAAATCATTGTCTCATTTCTGCCATTGGGGCCACATCTCAACCCCAGGTGTTTCTTGTTTTTTGTTTTTCTTCTTTTTGGTGGCTCATTGGAGATAAGTGTCTCATGCTAAGCACAGAATGTCTCAGGAAGCCGAAATCTGATTATCAGTTTGAAGTCAGCCTGCACAGAGAATTCCATGAGACTCTTTACCTCTAATTAGCTGGTAGTCATCCCACCGATTAGCTGAGAGTAATAGAACACCAGCCTTGAATAAAGTAGAACAAATTCAACCCCCATGACTGGCACACACAGAAAAAAATGTTCCATGTACTTTCCTGCCTGGAATTGCCTTTAAATGTTTTTTTTTTGATGAGTTCTGGGAAGATGGTGGAGGAGAAGCTGGAGGCTAAACAAGCTCTTGCATAGAAAGCAATTTTAGTGTTCCAATAAACAGTCCTAAGCCAGAGAATCACACCAAGTGTGCCATCACAGGACAGAGAGTTAGCCCAGAGAGGGAAAATCCAGGCAAGGAGACAGATATAAGCACTTGCCAGTGGCCACGGATGTGGCGGCAGCAGCGGCAGCCATAGCCACCGTACCTGCAACAAAGAGAGTCTGGGACTTAAGCGTCAGACGCGGCAAGAAAGCGGTTTCTACTCAACACCAGCAAGAACTGACAAGGGGCACACATCTTCATCCTGAAGTTCGCAGACCAGAGATGAGCCAGGAACCAAGACTCTGGCGTGAGTAGAAGCCTGACATCCTCACTCCTTCTCAGGGAGGAGAGGAGGGAAGGCCAACCCTCCTCCACCCCATTTCCAGAGATCTCCATCTTGGATACTGAAGAAGCCTGGCTGTTCAGCTAGCTCCAACTCAGGCCTTGGAAGAAAACAAGAGTCATTTAGCAGGTCACAGGAACCTAACCTGACCTGCCAGGCTCAGCTCCTCCCTGGGAAAATCACCCAGCTTGAGCAGCCAGCCCCAGGAGTGGCTTTCTTCACTGGGTAAAGAGAGCCAGAGGCTGCCCCTCCCTACAGGAGCCTTGACAATCAATTGAAATTCAGTAAACATAAACCCTGAGAATGGCTCCAGGCTGGGCTCTGTGTGTTTCTCAGAAGCTAACTCCTCAGGGAAAAGCTGCTGTTTGCTGAAAGGCCTCAACTTTACCCAGAACCTAGCCTCATCACAGCATCTCCAAACTAGAGGAAAGAGCCATCTCCCTCTTTTGTGAAAGTCAAAGTAGATCTCTGTCCCATTGAACTAGTCTGGGAGTAGGATCACAAAATCCTTGGTAAAGCAGAGCATTTTTCTGCCTGCTCAAACAAATTGACTAAAGAAACCATCCAAAGCACAGGAAAATCAAACACCACAAGCAGACCAGATAATCCAACAAGAGACTGGTTATGGACACAAGGGAGATACATGAACGTTCCATTCCCCCCAAAAAAAGCAAAGATCTTTTTTTTGTACCTTTTATAATTTTTTTTCTAAACCTTTTTTTAGATTTTTAACTTTAAAAATTTTTGTTTTCTATTAACATTTTTTTCTTCCTCATAATTTTTGTTTTGGGGTTATATGTCTGTGTGTTTTTTTTTCTTTTTTAGAAATTATTTTCTTTTGTTTTTTTTTCTTTTTTTATGCAAACATACTGTACAGAGGGGTTACAATTAAATGGGAAGATAATGAGTACATTTCCTATCAAGCATAGTAGCCTCCTCCTTTGTTTACCCTTCACATCCCTTCCCAGCCTCCCGATGTCGATGTCCTCCCACCCAATCCTCCCCCCACCCCACCAAAGTTGTAAAGTTCGTTTTCAACATGGCAACTTGCACTTCTCATTGCTGCAACGGGTCCACCTGTGCCCTTATTTGAACGACTTATTTTGCCCCTTGCCCTCCACAAATTATACTGACATCAAATAGAGTGAAAGCAGGGGTTATACTGTGGGGGAGGGACATACAAAGCAACAAAGAAATAATCTTATAAATGCGTTAGAAACAAATACTTGAAAGAAAAAAAAAACATTTAAATACATATCTTAGGGTTCATTTTCCTAACTTCACCTTATCTGACCTTTTCTGCTGGACTCATACATGTACTAGATATTGAAAATAAGGGAAACCATGGGACCTATGTTTCTTTGGGCTTGGCTTACTAAACTTAATATAATTTTTTCCAAGACTTTGAATTTCCTAACAAATGGGCAATGTCATTCTTTCTGATGGAGGCATAGAATTCGATTGTGTATATATACCACATTTTCTTGATCCATTCATCTACTGAGGGGCATCTGGGTTGGTTCCAGATCTTAGCTAAGGCAAATAATGCTGCAATAAACATAGTTGTGCTGGTAGCTTTAGTGTGGTTTTGTTTGTAAAAATTTGGGTAAATGCCCAAAAGTGGGACTGCTGGGTCATAGAGGAGCTCTATGTGGAGTCTTTTGAGGAAACTCCATAATACTTTCCAATGTGGTTGAACAAGTTTACACTCCCACCAACAATGAAGAAAGGTTCTCTTCTGTCCACATCCCCTCCAGCATGTGTAGTTGTTAGAGTTCTTGATTTTTGACATTCTAAATGGGGTATCTCAATGTTGTTTTGTTTTGCATTTCTTTTATGGCTAAGGAGGTTGAGCATTTTTTCATGTGTCTATTGGCCATCCTTCCTTCTTCTTCAGAGAAGTTTCTCTATAAGTCTTTAGCCCACTTATTTATTGGGCAGTTGTTTCTTTGAGGATTTGTTTTTGGGGGATTTAATTTTTGACTTCCATGTATATTTTAGATATGAGTCCTTTGTCCGGTGTATGGCTAGTGAAGATCTTCTCCCAATCTGTAGGCTTTCTATTGAGCTTCCTAGCTATGTCCTTTGCCATGCAGAAGCTCTGCAACTTCATGCAATCCCATTTGTCCAACCTTTCTTTGATTTGTTGGGTTTCAGGGTCTCTATTCAGAAAATTTCGACCTGCGCCAAGGAGACCTAGGGTTTCTCCTATTCCATCCTGCAATGCTTTCAGAGTGTCTGCTTTGACTCCGAGGTCTTTGATCCATTTGGAGTTGATTCTGGTGCAAGGTGATAGGTAAGTTTTCTACAAGTATTTAAACAATTTTGCCAGCACAATTTACTGAAGAGGCTTTCTTTCTTCCATTCTATTGTTTGAGCTCCCTTATCGAAGATTAGATGGCTATAAGTCTGTAGATTCATTTCTGGGTTTTCAATTCTATTCCATTGGTCCTGAGGTCTGTTCTTGTGCCAGTGCCAAGCTGTTTTGATTACTATGGATTTATAGTAGAGTTTGAAATTTGGTATTGATATTACTCCAGCAGTGTTCTTTCCATTGAGGAGCGTTTTTGCTATTCGGGGTCGTTTATTGTTCCATATGAATTTTTGGATTGCCTCTTCTATTTCCTTGAAGAATGAGGTTGGAATTTTGATCGGTAGCGCATTAAATTTGTAGATATCCTTGGGAAGTATTGCCATTTTCAAGATGTTAATCTTTCCAATCCAGGAGCATGGGAGTTGTTCCCATTTTCTAAGTTCTGTTTTGATTTCCTTTTTCAAGTTTTTAAAGTTTTCATCATAGAGGTCCTTCACTTCTTTGGTTAAGTTAATTCCTATTATTTTACTTTTTGTGGGGCTATTGCAAATGGAGTTGCATTCTGAATTTCAGCCACACTTTTCTCATTGTTGGCATACAGAAAAGCCATTAATTTTGGGGGGTTAATTTTATACCCTGCTACTTTGCCAAAGTTTTGAATCAGCTTGAGTAATTTGGGAGCAGATTCTATGGGATTCTTTAAATGCAAGATCATGTCATCTGCAAAGAGGGAGAGTTTCATTTCTTCTTTCCCTATATGGACCACCTTTATGTTTGCATCTTTTCTTATTGCTGTAGCTAGGCTTTCTAATACTAGATTGAAGAGAAGTGGAGAGAGTGGACATCCTTGTCTTGTTCCTGAGTTAAGAGGAAATGGGTTTAATTTTCACTATTAAGTATAATGCTGGCTGTAGGTTTGTCATATAAAGCCTTTATTTTATTGAGGAATATCCCATGGATTTTAATTTTTCCAAAACCTTCATCATAAAGGGGTGTTGGATCTTTTCTAATGCTTTTTCTGCATCTATTGAGATAACCATGTGGTTCTTATCCTCGCTCCTGATGATGTGATGAATAAAATTAATTGATATGCGTATATTGAACCAGATTTGCATCCCTGAAATGAATCCTGTTTGATCGTGTTGTGTGATTTTTTGGATGAATTGTTGACTTGGATTGGCCAAAATTTTGTTGAGAAGTTTTGTATCAATGTTCATCAAAACATGGGTCTATAGTTCTCTTTCTTTGATGAGTCCCTTCCTGGTTTTGGGATGAGAGTTATGAGAGTTATGATGGCTTCATAGAATGTGTTTGGTAGTGAACTTTGTCTGCTTTAAAACCGTCTGGTCCTTGACTTTTCTGAGCTGAGAGGTCTCTTATTGCTGTTTCTATTTCAATGCTTGATATAGACCTGTTAAGATGGTTTAACTCATATTGGTTTAGTTTTGACATGTCAATATTTGCTAGGAAAAGGTCCATTTCTGCCAAGTTCTCAAACTTACTAGCATAAAGTTTTGAGAAGTATTCACTTATAATGTTCTGAATCATGGTTGTTTCCGTGGTGATGTTTCCATTCTCATCTCTGAGTTTATTTATTTGGGTGTGTTCTCTTCTTTTTCTGATAAGATTTGCTAAGGGTCTGTCAATTTTGTTAATTTTTTCAAAGAACCAATTCTTTGTTTTGTTGATTCTTTCTATAGAGATTTTGGATTCTAATTCATTTAATTCTGATTTAATTTTAATTATTTCTTTCTGTCTACTGGATTGGGGTTTATTTGCTGCTCTTTTTCAAGGAGGTTCATATGTCTCATTAAATTGTTGATTTCAGATCTCTCCAATATGTTGATGTAGGAACTAAGAGCTATAAACTTGTCTCTGCTCACTGCCTTTGCTGTGTCCTAGAGTTGCTGGTAATTTGTGTGCTCATTTTTGTTGAATAGCATGAATATTTGAATTTCCTTTCTAATCTCTTCCATGACCCACTCGTGATTCAGCAGAGTGTTGTTCAACTTCCATGTGTTACCAGACTTTCTTTGGTGGCTTTTGGTGTTGAGTTCTAATTTTATTCCCTTGTGGTCTGAAAAAATGCAAGGTATAAATTCAATGTTTCTGAATTTGGACAAGTTTGCTTTGTGGCCTAAAATGTGGTCTATTTTAGAAAATGTTCCATGTGCTGCTGAGAAAATCGTGTATTCTGATGCTGCTGGGTGAAATGTTCGGTAGATGTCTGTTAAATCTAGTTGATCTATGCAGCTGTTTAGATCTGTAGTTTCTCTGTTGAGTTTTTGCCGAGTTGATCTATCTAGTGGGGAGAGTTGTGTGTTAAAATCCCCAACAATTAATGTCTTTGGATCTATGTGGAATTTGAGGGAAAGTAGTGTTTCTTGGATAAATTTGGGAGCTCCGTTGTTTGGTGAATAGATATTTAGAATTGTAATATCCTCCTGAAGGAGAGATCTCTTAATAAGTATGTAGTGACCTTCTTTATCTCTTCTAACTAATTTTAATTTGAAGTCTACTTTATCTAATATTAGGATTGCAACTCCAGCTTGTATATGGAGGCCATTTGCTAGGTAGATTTTGTTCTAATCTTTCACATTGAAAATGTGTTTGTTTTTATGGGCTAAATTCCTGAAGGCAGCAGAAAGTATGATCGTGCTCTTTAATCCAGCTAGACAGTCTATGTAGCTTAATTGGAGAGTTAAGTCCGTTAATGTTAAGAAATAGGAGAGAGAGGTATTTGGGAGTTCCTGCCATTTTATCCACATTTTTGGGGGCTGTGGCAACTGTGTTCTTCCTATGGTTCTTGGATTCTCAGTTTGGGTGCAGTTTCTTGGCCTCTATTCTGGTCTTGTTGGTTTTCTTTGTGTAGGACATCTTTAAGAATCTTTTGTAGGGCTGGTTTGGTGGAGATGTATTGTTTCAATATTTCTTTGCTATGGAAGGTTTTTATTTGGCTTTTAGTTATGAAGGAGAGTTTAGATGGTTACAGTATTCTTGGAGGATAGTTGTTTGTTTTTAGGGCATGGCATACATCATTCCAGGCTCTTCTTGCTTTGATCGAATCTGCTGAGAAATCTGAGGAGATTCTAATTGGTTTCCATTTATAGGTGATTGATCTTTTCTCCTTGACAGCTTTAAGGATCTTTTCCTTGGTCTGAGTTGATCCTGTGTGGATTATAATGTGACTTTGATGTCCTATTCTGGTCTGGTCTCTTTGGAGTTCTAAAAGCTTCTTGTATCTGAATAATTCTATCTTTTTATAAGTTTGGGAAGTTCTCTGCTAGGATCCTGTTAAACAAATTTCCTAGGCCTTTAACTTCTGTTTCTAGTTGCTCCTGTACACCCATTATCCTTAGATTAGGCCTTCTGATGGTGTCTTCCAAGTGTTGGATAGATCTATCATATTTCTTGGACTTGGATAGTTGTATGTACTTTATCTATAATATCTAGGCTGTCTTCAATTCCCAAGATTCGATCTTCTACATGGTCTAAACAGCTGTCAAGACTTTCTACTTTGGTTTTTATTTCTTTTCCTTCTAATTGGTCAGTTTTGATAGCTTCAAATTCTTTGTGGAAGCTTTGTTTTAGACCTTGAATGAACTTCTTTACTTCCTTAATTTGGTGTTCAGTGTTTATTCTCAAATCACTTATTTGATTGGTTATGGTTTCCTTGGACTCCCATTCCTTCTGTTGGGTTCCATTCAGCATTCCCTTTGTGATCTCTGTGACCTCCTTCAGCTCTTTGTTAATGGATCCCATGAATGCCTTTAGTGATCTTTGTGTAGTCTCATCCTGCTCTCTCAATTCCTGTATTACTTTTTGCTTAGCTTCCTTCTGTTCATGCCATTCCTGTAGTTCTCTTTGAGTGTTCTCAGCCTGTTCAAGCCATTCCTGCCTTTCTCTTTGAGTATTCTCAAGCTGCTCACGCAAATCCTGTATCAGTTTTTGAGTAGCTTCCTCAAGCTCATGATATTACTGTATAAACCTTTGGATTGCCTCCTCTCTCTCCCTCTCACTCTCATGCAGAGTCCTTTGTAGGTTTTCAATCTTTTCCTGCCTTGACTTATTGTTTGCCTCCTCTCTCTCCCTATCACGCTCATACAGAGTCCTTTGTCGGTTTTCAATCTTTCATTTATCATGTTTTCCTGCAGTGTTTATTAGAGCTTTTTGGGAATTCTCCTCTGGATTATTCATTATCCGTTATGTCCCCTGATTATTGTGAGTGGGAGTTGAGATTCCCAGACTTGCCATTTTTCTTGTGTTTTTCCAGCTTACTCTGCCCATTTGGGATGAATATAACACCAGTTTTCTGCTAGAACACTAACTTAAGTCAAGCATCAACCAAAGTCTGCATTTGCACAGTCCATAGTCTGCAGATAAAATCTATTTCAACAGATACATCTATTAAACATCAAACAACTATATATTAATGGGCTACGAACCGCAAAGAAGAATTTGGAAAATCAGAAATTATTAGGGTTAGGGAGAGATGTGGGTAAAACATAGGAATAGAGAGATGTGGGAAGAGACAAGGAGAGTTAACTAAGTCCTAATCACAAAGCAGGAAATAGGTTGGGTAGTATGAAAGTAGAGAAAGAAAAAAAAAGAAGAAAGAGAACGGGAAAAAAGAGACCAGAAAAAATACAAAAGAAAAATTTAAAATATTATGCAGAATCGAAAACAAACTATTCAGAGAAGAACGTGAATATAATGAGAGAAACAGAGGGATATAAATGAGATGTGAAAATCTTAGAATTTATAATACTTAAAGTATTATATAGGTATAAAGAGGTAGTACTGCTATTAAGGAATTTAAGTCTCAGAGGTTTTGAATTGAGTAATAAATTTGTGGATTAAGTGTGTTCACAATTGGGGATAGGATCTAATAGTCAACTATGGGTTTATCTGAGGATGTGGAGAACAACAATTAAGTCACATAAAGAAGAATGAAAGAGAAGAAAAGGTGAAAAGGGTAAGAGAGAAAGAAAAAAAAGATCAGAAGTTCAGTAGAGGTAAGCAAAAAGAATTTTTTTTAAAAAAAACAAAGAAAAAAAAGAAAGAAAAACGCACACACACATGTACTCCTATAATAAAAATTATAAGAGGAAAAAAAGTTACTAGAAAACAATTTTTTTCAAAAAATTTAAAAATTAAAAATTTTTAGAAAAGAAAAAAAGTTTTTTATAAAAGGTACAAAAAAAATGAAGAAGAGAAAAAATAGTTCTTTCGTTTTTCTGGGAGGGTTGGGAAAAATCCTGCATATCCCTTGTGTCCGTAACCAGCCTCTTGTTGGAGTCTCTGGTCTGCTTGTGGTTCTGTGGCTTGGTTGGTTTCTTAAGTCAGTTTGTTTGAACAGGCAGAGAAATGTTCTGCTTTACCCAGGATTTTGCGATCTTCCTTCCAGTTTAGTTCAATGGGAGGGAGATCTGCTTTGAGTATCACAAAAGAGGGAGATGGCTTTTTCCTCAAATTTGGAGAAGCTGTGATGAGGCTAGGTTCGGGGTAGAGTTGAGGCCTTTCAGCAATCATTAGCTTTTCCGGGGGGCTAATTTGTGAGAAACTCACAGAGCCCAGCCTGGAGCCATTCTAAGGGTTTATGTTTACTGAATTTCAATTGTCAGGGCTGCTAAAGGGAGGAGCAATCTCTGGCTCTGATTACCCAGCGAAGAAAGCCACTCCTAGGGCTGGCTCCCAAGCATGCTGACTTTTCCCTGGGTGGGGCTGAGTCTGGCAGTTCAGCTTAGGTTCTTGTGACCTGCTAAATGACTCTAGTTTTCTTCCAAGGCCTGAGTTGGAGCTAGCAGCTCCTCTGAGCTTTGTCGATATCCAAGATGGAGATCTCCAGTACTGGGGGGGGGGAAGGGTGGCCTTCCCTCCTCTGCACCCTGAGAAGGAGTGAGGACATCAGACTTCTACTCATGCCAAGTCTTGCTTCCTGGGTTGTCTCTGGTCTGCGAACTGCCGGGTGAAGAATTGCACTCCTTGTTGGTTCTTGCTGGTGTTGAGTAGAATCCGCTCGCCCACTGTGTCTGGATCCTTCGTCCCAGACTCTCTGTGATTCAGATATGGCGAGTTCGGCCACCGCCGCCACCGCTGCTACTGCAACGGCGACAGCAGCTGGCAAGAGCTCAGATCTGTCTCCTTGTCTGGATTTTCCCTCTCTGTCCTAACTCTCTGTCCTGTGATGGCACATTTGGTGTGATTCTCTGGCTGAGGACTGTTCACTGGAACTCTAAAACTGCTTTCTATGTGAATGATTGTTTTACCTCCAGATTCTCCTCTGCCATCTTCCCAGAACTCTCTCTTTTTATCTTTTAAAATAATTTTTTTTATTTAGCTCTAGTGACCATTTGATCCTTTTTTTTTTCCTTCTTGTTCTTTTCACGTTTTCTTCTCTTTCACGCTTTGCATGACTTAATTGCTGTTCTCATCCTCATATATACCCGTAGTTGATTATTTGACTTTAGCCACATTGTGCACACACTTAATCCAGAAATTTATTACTCAGTTTAAAGATGATTAGACTTAACTTCCTTAATAGCAGTACTACCTCTTAATACCTATATAATATTTTTAGCATTTTTATTTTTAAGTTTTCCACATCTCCTTTCCATCCCTCCTGTTCTCTTATTCTATCCACATTCTTCTCTGAATATTATGTCTTCAATTTGCATAATTTTTAAGTGTTGCACTTCTTAATTTTTAATGTTTGTTTTCCTGTTTTTTCTTGTCTTTTTTCTTTCTCTTTCTTCTTTTTTTCTCTCTCTACTATCATTCTATCCAAGCTATTTCCCGTTTTGAGTTTAGGATTTGTTATGTTAACTCTCCCACTGCCTTTCCACATCACTCTATGCCTATTTTTTACCACATCTCTCCCTAAACCTAATAATTTCTGTTTGCCAACTTATTCTTTGCAGTTCGTAGCTCAATTAGACCTAGTTGTTTGAAGTTGAATAGATATATCTATTGAATTATATTGTATCTGCAGACTTTTGACTGTGCAACTACAGACTTTGGTTGATGCTTGCATTAAAATAGTGTGCTAGCACAAAGCTGGTTTATTTTCATCCCAAATGGGTAGAGCAATCTGGAAAACACAAGAAAAATGGCAAGTTCAGTTATCTCAACTCCCACTCATAATAATCAGGGAACAAAAAAGATAACGAATAATCCATAGAAGTGTTCCCAAAAAGGTCTACAAATACTACTGGTAAACATGGTAAATGAAAAGATTGAAAACCTGCAAAGGACTCTGTATGAGCGTGATAGGGAGAGAGAGGAGGTAAAACAAAGAATATCATGAGTGTGAGGAAGCTACTCAAAGTTTGATACAGGAATTGCGAGAGTAGCTTGAGAACACTTAAAGAGAAATAAAGGAATTGCATGAGCAGGCTGGGATCAGTCAAAGAGAAAGTCATGAATGGCGTGAGCAGGCTGAAAACACTCAAAGAGAACTACAGGAACTGCGTGAATATGAATAAGCTAATCAAACAGTAATAGAGGAATTGAGAGAGCAGGATGAGAATACAGAAAGATCACTAAAGGCATTCAAGGAATCCATAAACAGAGAGCTCAAACAAATCAGGGAGACCACAAAAAGAAATGCTGAACGTAACCCAACAGAAGGAATGGGAGTCCTAGGAAACCATAACTAATCAACTAAGTGATTTGTGAATAAATACTGACACCAAGTTAAGGAAGTAAAGAAGTCCATACAAGATCTAAAACAAAACTCCAACAAGGAATCTGAAGCCATCAAAGGCGACCAACTAGAAGGAAAAGAAATAAAAAACAAAGTAGAAAGACTTGATAGTAGGTTAGACCATCCTGAAGATCGAATTTCAGGGATTGAAGTCGGCCTAGTTATTATAGAGAAAGAACATACAACCATCCAAGACAAATCCAAGAAATATAATAAAGCTATTCAACAATTGGAAGACACCATCAGAAGGCCTAATCTGAGGCTAATGGGTGTAGAGATAGAAGTTAATGGTCTAGGAAATTTGTTTAACAGGATTCTAGCAGAGAACTTTCCAAACATGCAAAAAGATAGGTCTATTCAGACACAAAAAGCTTTTAGATCACCAAATAGATGAGACCAGGATAGGGCATACCACCATCACATTATAAACTACACACGTTCAATTCAGACCAAAGAAAAGTTCCTTAAAGCTGTCAAGGAGAAAAGCTCAATCACCGGTAAAGGGAAACCAATTAGAGTCACCTCAGATTCCTCAGAAGAAACAATTAATGCCAGAAGAGCCTAGAATGATGTATGCCATGCCCTAAAGACAAACAAATATCAACCAAGAATACTGTGCCCAGATAAACTCTCCTTCATGACCAACTAGATCACAATAAAGGCCAAGCAACAGTACCCAAACTGAGAATCCAAGATCCATAGGAAGAACCAAGTTGCCGCAGCCACAAGAAGGTGGATAAAATGGCAGCAGCTTCCAAATACCTCAGTCGTATCTCTCAACATTAACGGACTTAACTCTTCAATTAAACGACATAGACTGTCTACTTGGATTAAAAAGCAACATCCTTCTATCTGCTTCTTTCAGGAGTCACATCTTGCCTGTAAAAACACACATTTTCAATGTGAAAGGTTGAAACAAAATCTACCAAGCAAATGGCCCCCATAACCAGGCAGGAGTTGCAATCCTAATACCAGATAAAATAGACTTCAAATTAAAATAAGAGAGAAAAGATTAAGAAGGTCTCCACATACTCATTAAGAGATCTCTCCTTCAGGAGGATATTACAATTCTAAATATCTACTCGCCAAAAAATGGAGCTCCCAAATTTATCCAAGAAACACTACTTTCGCTCAAATCCCACATAGATCCAAAGACACAGGCTGAAATTTTCTTAATAGAGACCCAGAAGCACAACAAATCTAAGAAGGGTTGAACAAATGGGATTGCATGAAATTGCATAGCTTCTGCATGGCAAAGGACATAGCTAGCAAGATCAATAGAAAGCCCACAGATTGGGAGATGGTCTTCACTAGCCATACAACAGACAAGGGTTTCATATCTAAAATATACCTGTAACTCAAAAAATTAAACCCCCCAACAGCAAACCTTCAAAGAAAAAACTGCCCAATAAATAAGTGGGCTAAAGACTTAAAGAGAAACTTCTTTGAAGAGGAAAGAAGGATGGCCAATAGACACATGAAGAAATGCTCAACCTCCCTAGCAATAAAAGAAATGCAAATCAAAACAGCATTTAGATACCACTTCACCCCAGTCAGAATGGCTAGAATCAAGAACTATAATAACAACAGATGCTAGAGGGCATGTGGACAGAAGGGAACCTTAATACATTGTTGGTGGGAGTATAAACTTTTACAACCACTTTGGAAAGTAGTATGGAGTTTCCTCAAAAGACTCCACATAGGGCTCCCCTATGATCCAGCAATCCCACTTTCGGGCATTTAACCAAATGTTCACAAGCAAAACTATAAGAAAGTTACCAGCACAACTATGTTTATTGCAGACTTATTTACCATAGCTAAGATCTGGAACCAACCCAGATGCCCCTCAGTAGATGAATGGATCAAGAAAATGTGGTATATATACACAATGGAATTCTATGCCTCCATCAGAATAAATGACATTGCCCCATTTGTTAGGAAATGGAAAGATTTGGGAAAAATTGTATTAAGTGAAGTAAGACAGGCCCAAAGAAACATAGGTCCCATAGCTTCCCCTATTTTTAATAACTAGTATCAGTCTGAATCAAGCAGAAAAGGTCAGATAAGTCGATTTTAGGGAAATGAACCCTAAGATATTTATTCAAATGTTTTTTTTTTTTCTTTCATGCAATTGTTTCTAAAACAATTATAAGATCATTTCTTTGTTGCTTTGTATGTGCTTGCCCAACTTTAGAACCCCTGTTTTCACTGTATTTGATGTTGTTATCATTTGTGGAGGGGAAGGGAAAAAACAAATCATTTAAATAGGCATACAGGTGGCCCCATTGCAACGAGATGTACAAGTCATTATGTCAAAAACGAACTTTACAACTTTGGTGGGGGATTGAGGGTTGGGTGGTGGGACGGGGGGAGAATGGGATGGGAAGGGGAAACAAAGGAGGAGGCTACAATGCTTTATGAGAAATGTACTCATTGTCTTGCCCATGTAATTGCAACCCCTCTGTACAGTATTTTCACAATAAAATAAGTGGTCTATTTTGGAAAATGTTCCATGTAGTGATGAGAAAAAAGTGTATTCTGATGCTGCTGGGTGAAATATTCAGTAGTTGTCTGTTAAATGTAGCTGATCTAGGCAGTTCTTTAGATCTGCATTTTCTTTATTGAGTTTTTTCGAGTTGATCTATCTAGTGTGGATAGTGGTCTGTTAAAGCCCCCAACAATTCTTATCTTTGGATCAATTTGAGATTTTGGGGAAAGTAGTATTTGTTGGATAAATTTCGGTGATCCATTGTTTGGCGAATAGTATTTATTATTGTAATATCCTCCTGAAAGAACGATCCCTTAATTCGTATGTAGTGACCTTCTTTATCTCTTCTCACTAATTTTAATTTGAAGTCTATTTTATCTGATATTATGACTGCAATTCCTGTCTGTTTATGGGGGTCATTTGCTTGGTAGATTTTGTTCCAGACTTTCACGTTCAAAGTGTGTTTGTTTTTATGAGCAAGGTGTGATTCCTGAAGGCAGGAGATAAAAGGATGTTGCTTTTTAATCCATCTAGACAGTGTATGTCGCTTAATTGGAGAGTTAAGTCCGTTAATGTTGAGAGAAAGGACTGAGAAGCGTTTGGTAGTTTCTGCCATTTTATCCACCTTCTTGGGTGCTGTGGCAACTTGGTTCTTCCTATGGTTTTTGGATTCTCAGTTTGGATGCCGTTTCTTTGCCTTTATTGTGGTATTGTCAGTTCTCTCTGTGTAGGACATCTTTAAGTATCTTTTGTAGGACCAGTTTGGTGGAGATATTTTTTTTTCAGTTTTCCTTTGCTATGGAAGGTTTTTATTTCACCTTTGGTTATGAAGGAGAATTTAGCTGTTTACACTATTCGTGGTTCATCCTTCGTCTTTAGGTCATGGCATGCATCATCCCAGGCTCTTCTTGCTTTAATTTTCTGTGCTGAAAAAAATGAAGTTATTCTAATTGTTTCCCCTTCATAGATGATTGATCTTTTTTCCTTGACAGCTTTAAGGATCTTTTCCTTGGTCTGAATTGATCTTGTGCATATTATAATGTGATGGTGGGATGTCCTGCTCTTGTCTGGTCTATTTGGGGTTCTAAACGTTTCTTGTATCTGAATAGGCCTATCCTTTTGCATGTTTGGGAAATTCTCTGCTAGGATCCTGTTAAACAAATTTCCTAGACCACTATCTTCTCTCTCTAGGTGCTCCTCTACACCCATTATTCTCAGATTAGGCTTTCTGATGGTGTCTTCCAATTGCTGAATATATCTATCATATTTCTGGATTTGTCTTGGATAGTTGTACATTCTTTCTCTATAATATCTAGGCTGTCATCATTCACCGAAATTCGATCTTCTGCATGGTCTAACCTACTGTCAAGACTTTATTCTTTGTTTTTCATTCATTTTCCTTCTAATTGTTTGGTTTTGTTGTCTTCAAATTCTTTTTGGGAGCTTTGTTTCAGATCATGTATGGACTTCTTTACTTCCTTAATTTGGTGTTCAGTTCTTATTCTCAAATCACTTAGTTGTTTGGTTATGGTTTCCTTATACTCCCATTCCTTCTCTCGGGTTCCAATCAGCATTCCCTTTGTGGTCTCCCTGAATTCTTTCAGCTGTCTGTTTATGGATTCCATGAATGCCTCTATTGATCTTTGTTTATTCTCATCCCTCCCTTGCAATTCCTGTATTACTCTTTAATTAGCTTCCTCATGTTCATGCAATTCCTGTAGTTCTCTTTGACTGTTCTCAGCCTGTTCACGCAATTCCTGACATTCTCTTTGTCTCTTTTCAGCCTGCTCATGCAATTCCTGTATTTCTCTGACAGTTCTCAGCCTGTTCACACAATTCCTTTATTTCTCTTTGAGTGTTCTCAACCTGTTCACACATTTCTGTATCAACCTTTGAGTAGCTTCCTCATGCTCATGAGATTATTGTATTGATCTTTGGTTTGCTTCTGCTCTCTCCCTAACATGATCACACTGAGTCCTTTGCAGGTTTTCTATCTGTTCATTCACCATGTTTCCCAGTAATATTTATTGAGCTATTGGAGAACTCTCCTCTGGAATACTGGTTATCATGAGTGGGAGTTGAGATACCAGGACTTGGATTTTTCTTGTATTTCTCTGGCTTGTTCTGTCCATTTGATATGAAAGTAACACCAATTTTCTGGTAGAATATTTTTTCAAAGGCATGCATCAACCAATGTCCTGTAGTTGCACAGGCAAAAGGACTCAGATATAATCTAGTTCAACAGATACAATCTATTCAACATCAAACAACTATGGATTAATGGGCTAACAACAGCAAGGATGAATTTGTCAAACCAGAAATTATTATATTTAGGGACAAATATGAGGAAAAATAGGATTAGAAGAATGTGGAGAGGTAAAAGGAGAGTGAATTTAACCGAGTTCTAATCTCAAAGAGGGAAATGGATTGGACAGAATAGTAGGAGAGAGAAAAAAACAGACAAGAAAAAAATGGGAAAAACAAATATTAAATTTATGAAATGAATCTTTAAAATTATCTAAGTTTAAGGTGGTATTGAGAGAAGAAAAAGATACGATGAGAGGAGGGAAAGGATAGAAAGGAGACATGAAAAACTAAAAACTAAAAATTCTCAAAAATTATATAGCCTAAAGAGATAATACTGCTATTACATTATTTAAGGCTAAGAAGTTTTGAATTGAGTAATAAAATTCTTGATTAAGTGTGTATACAATGGGGGTAAGGTCTAATATTTGACGACGGGCATATATCTGAGGATGAGCAGAATAGCAAATAAGTCACACAAAAAACAAGGAAACAGAAGAAAAAATGAAAAGAATGAAAAAAAAAAAGAAAAAAGGACCAAAAGGTCATTAGAGATTTAAACAAAGCACACTCACACACACATACACCTAAAATAAAAATTAGGAGAGAAGAAAAAATGATTAATAGAAAACAATTTTTTTAACTAAAAATTAGAAAAGGTACAAAAAAGAGTTCTTTTTTTTTGGGGGGGGGGGGGAGAAGTAGATGGGAAGATCCTGTATCTCCCTGTGTCTGTAACCAGTCTCTTGGTGGAGTCTCTAGTCTGCTTGTGGTGTTTGGTTTCCCTGTGGCATGATTGGTTTCTTAAGTCAATTTGTTTTAGCAGGCAGAAATATGCTCAGGATTTTGTGATCCTCCTCCTAGGCTAGTTCAATGAGAGGGAGATCTGCTTTGAGTTTCACAAAAGAGGGAGATGGCTGTTTCCTCTAATTTGAAGATGCTGTGATGAGGCTAGGTTCTGGGTAGAGTTGAGGCCTTTCAGCAAATTGTAGCTTTTCCCTGAGGGGTAGCTTCTGAGACACTCAGGAAGCCCAGCCTGGAGCCATTCTCAGCGTTTATGTTTACTGAATTTCACTTGATTGTTTAGGCTGCTGTAGGGAGGGGCAGCCTCTGGCTCTGTTTACCCAGTGAAGAAAGTCACTCCCCTCGGGGCAGAGCTTTGTCTGCCTGGGCTGGGTGACTTTTCCTAAGGAGGAGCTGAGCCTGGCAGTTCAAGTCAGGTGCCTGTGACCTCATAAATGACTCTTTTGTTTTTTTTCCCAAGGCAAGGCCTGAGTTGGAACTAGCTGCTCAGCTGGGCCTTTTCAATATCAAATATGGAGATCTCCAGGGGTGAGGGCGGGAAGGGTGGCCTTCCCTCCTCTGTTCCCTGAGAAAGAGTGAGTATGTCAGGATTCTACTCACGCTGGAGTCTTGGTTCCTGGGTTGTCTCTGGTCTGTGATCTGCAGGATGAAGATATCTGCTACTTGTCAGTTCTTTCTGGTTTGAAGTAGAATCCCGTCACCTGCTGTGTCTGGCACCATTGTCCCAGACTCTGTGTTGTTCTTTTGGCGGCTCGGCTGCTGCGGTTGCCACCACCACCGCAGCTGCAGCTAATGGCAAGTGCTCAGATCTGTTTCCTTGACTGGATTTTCCCTCTCTGGCCAAACTGTACTGTGATGGCACACTTCGTAATTCTCTGGCTAGGACTCTTCACTGGAACACTACAACTATTTTCTACTCAGGTGGCTGAGATCTGATAATCGAGGATTAATAACAGTATGGGTAAGAAGGTCTGTGAGACTATTATCTCATTAACTGGTTACCAAGAAACTAAAAGGAGCACTGTGGGCCAAACTAGTAGAGTGATAGCCTTGAGCACAAGAGAACAGGGATTTCAACCAGGCCCTCAGTTCAAGCTTCTCATATTAAAAAAACGTTAAAAACAATTTGCCATCATTTGTAATTTCAGGCAATTTGTAATTTAAAGCCAATTTGCATCTCAGTTTGCACGTATATAGGTGGGGGAACTAAACTTATGTAACAGTTAAAAGGAAAAAAAAATGAGCACAAGTGTACAGTTGGCTCACGCCTGTAATCCTATCTTCTCAGGAGGCTGAGAAATGAGGATGGTGGTTCAAAGCCAGCCCTGGGCAGAAATGTTCCCATGAGACTGCTATTTCCAATTAACCACTAAAAAACAAGAATGGCACTATGGTTTAAACTTGTATGGTAGAGTACTAACCTTGAGCAAAGAAGCTCTGGGACAGCACCCATGCCCTGTATTCAAGCCCCATGTCTGAAGGAAAAAATAAAGATTTCAGGGCTGGGAAGGTGGCTAAGTGGTAGAGTGCTTGCCTTGCATGTATGAGCCTTTGGGTTCGATTTCTAAGTACCACATAAGCAGAAAAGCCAGAAGTGGCACTGTCGTTCAAGTGGTAGAGTGAACAATAGACTATACACTAAAGATGAAAGATTAAATTAATAAATTAATAAGTAAAATGATGAACATTGTTTCAATTTTGTAGGTGATGAATGTAGCAGAAAAAGTGACAAGAAATGATTCATTTCTAACAACTCTTCCATTTTTTAACCTCATTTACTACTTTTAAACTAAAGAAGCATGTATCACTTTACAGAAAAACAAAATTGTACATGTATTTTAGCCTGAATTCCACATTCTATAATTTGCCTTTTAGTAAACAATCAGTATCTTTTCATATAAAATAGCTGTGATACCTTTATTTAATACTTCACATCTTTCCAGTATTTGGTTATATCAAAATTCCTCCTTTCCTTCTTTTCTTCTTTCCATTCCTTCATATCCTTTCCTCCTTTCAATCCTAGCAATTAAACTCAGGGCTTCATGCATTTTAGGTAGGTGCTCTACAAAGTGAGCCATACACCTGCTCTTTTCGCTTTAGTCACTTTTGTTTTTGTTGGTCATGTGGTTTGAACTCTGCACCTGGACACTGTCCCTGCACTCTTCAGCTCAAGGCGAGTGCTCTACTGTTTCAGCCACAGTGCCGCTTCTAGTTTTCTTGTGGATTATTGAGATAGGAGTCTCACACACTTTCCTGCCTAGATTTGCTTTGAACTGGGATCTTCAAATCTCAGCCTCCTGAATAGCTAAGATTAAAAGCATGAGCCACCTGCGCTCAGTGCTGCTTTAGCCATTTTTATGACAGGGTTTTCCGTTTATGACCAGCCCAGCATGGATCACAATCCCTTGATGACAGGGAGGGTTGTGTGTAGCAAGTCAGATACAGTGGGGAAACAACTTTCTCTGCCCATCACAGGGAGAATTTTGGAGTATTGTATTAGAAATTTCTAGAAGTGGGTTGTGAGGAGCATTCTGCTTCCAGGAGTTTCTTCCCACTTCCCAACATTCTAGTCCTGCCAGAAAGGGTCTATAGTAGAAGGCTCAGGATGGAGATAGCAGACTCTCATTTTCCTTGTCACCAATATGCCCACAGCATCGATTGTTCCATCTTAACTATTTGGATGGACATCTACCCTGATGATTTTTATGAGCACAAGAAACTTGACATCCTGAAAAAACTTACACAGTATGACAAGCTCAACATGCCCTCTTCAGACTTGCTGTTCTGCTTACATATTCTTCTGGACCAGCTGGAGCAACGCATGGCCTGTGAGACCAAGAAAAAGAGTAAATAATCCTTGTTTAGATGCCTTAGAGCTTGTGAGTAGGGATAGATCCTAGGTCTCAAGGGATGGGCCTGCTTGGCCAAAGGCCCTTTGTACTACCCAGCTTGGCAAAATGTCCTTTTATGGATGTTCTATGCCGGGTAATGTCTGTTCCCTTTTTAAAAGAACTTGGACATAACCACTCATTAGAAACACCCTACCTTCTCATCAGTGTTCAGTCCAAACTCAAGTTCTACAGCTTCTCCTACTAAATCCTCATAGAAGTTTAGTCACACTTTAACTTCTAGAGTGTACTCTAAGACTCCTGTACCTGTTTCCATTCTTATGTTTGTGTCACTGTAGAGAACTTCCTGCTGAACTCCAGATAAAGAACCCATCAGTGATGTTGCCTATGGTGACTGATGGAGATTGGAAGCCAACACTGGACTCCAGAAAGCATGTGAACATAGAGGCTTTTTTCAATGTGTAGAAAGACCCAACTAGGTTTTGAGTCCTGTGGACATCCCACTGGTTCTGAACTCCACATATTATGTAGGTGTACCTTCACATACCACCAAGGAAGAAGATGATCCAGAATGTCTTCCATTGATGTTCACAATTCACCTAGATCACATCCAAACCAGTAAAAACTGTTTTGGTCTTGGAGTGCAGGGTAAATATGTGCTAATGGAAAATGACCACAGTCTATGTTCAGGAAAACCAATAAGTTAGGTCCAAAGTCTAGATTCAGTTGAGGAAAGGGAATCTGTTCTGACAGAATATCCAGACCAATCTGTCCTTCTGCTGGGGATCCAATTTCCAGTTGAGAAATAAAATCTGTCCCTCCCTAGACTCAGGAAGAAAATACTGCCTTTAATGAGGAAGTAGATCATTTTGAGGACTCTGAGGCAGAATTTGTGTCTGAAGGCAACTTAGAAGACAATCCAGATTTAGAGATTGCTTCCCCCCTTATTTAGAAAATTTTTATATTTCTTTTTGGTCCTGATTGTTGTAAAATGATCATTCTAGTTATTTTCTAACGTTATTAAAATGTCAGTGTTTATGTTATGTTATACAATTCATGAGCCTTAAATGTGTTTTTTTTTCAACCTACAATGTAAAGCACCATGCACATGTGTTTTGTGTGTGGGAAAACAGAGTGACAGGGGGATGAACAAGAGAGCCTACTGGATATAAAGGGAATGGTTAAATGCACAGGGAGTTGCAAGGAAGCCAGGCCATGCCTGCATGTGGTGATAAGGTGGCTACAACAGATCTAGGACATACCAGATCAGATGACCTAGAAAGCTGTTCTGTCAATTGGGACATATGCTACAATACTTATACTGGTATGTGGGACTATCTTCCAACAGTGAGCTCAAGTCTGTATACATATTCATTGTGCTTTGGGAAATATTGAAGAAAAAATTGGCTCCATTAACATAAAAATTCTACTTAGGGCTGAATATATTTGACAAAATACATAAGAAATATCGACACTGGAAAGTATAAGCCATCATCAATAGAAGAAAGAAGGTTTACATAGATGGACAAACAAAATCAGGAAGCAATTAAATCAGTTATATGGAAATACATGTTATATTCATTACATTTTATATAGTATATTATATGATATATAAGATCGAATATGATTTTTCATACTTCAAGGGCTTTTAACTTTTTCAATCTTAAGTATTTTTTTCACATAATATTAGTGTAAAACATTATTGGGGAAAGCGGTAATATAACTTTGATTATAATTATATGAATACATATTTTTGTGTTTCTAGATGTAACACTGATTATAAATAGATGAATAAATATAAACATATATTTGTATATCTGTCTATGAGGTGAATATAATGAAACAGGCTACACGATGTATAAAAAGGCGGTTATGAGTTAGTATATGAGACTCAGGCCTGTAATCCTAGTGATGTGGGAAGCTGAGTTCTGAGTTTTAGTTTCTCTTACTCCCATGCCATTAGATTTTCAGAGGAGACCTGGTCCCTCGAGTGTAGCCAAGCGACACGTATGCAGTTGGATCACACTCTGTGACCCCAGAGGAAAGTCAGTAGAAGTCAGGACAAGCCTCTTATGCTATGACAGTCTACTCAGTTCCTGTGCCAAGATGGACATCTGTAGAACATCAGATGGAAAGTTGGCATTCCCTCCCAAAATGTTTTTGACTATCCTGAATTAAACCTTATTTCCCTTCCCAAGCTGCAAACACATAGAAATATGTCAAGGGCTCAAGAGAGATGGACAAAGACTTACAAATACATAAAATTATATACTTTTTGGGGGTGCCTAGTTGTCAGCTTGAACTCTGGGCCTGAGTGCTATCCCTCAACTCTTCAGCTCAAGGCTAGTGCTCTACCACTTGAGCTACAGGGCCACTTCTAGCTTACTTTCTTTTTGCTTATGTGGTTCTGAGGAATCGAACCCAGAGCCTCATGCATGCAAGGCAAGCACTCTACCACTGAGCCACCTTTCCAGCCCCCAAATTATATACTTTGTTTCAATAATTCAATGACAAATCATGAAAGGCATATCTTGATTTTTCTTTTTTTAAAGGAAATGGGAATATACACTGAGTGCATTAGGGAGTAGGTGATAGTTTGGATGCTGAGTTGTGGAATGCACTCCTGGGCATGGGAGACACTTGCCTTTGAGAACTTGTGTGGGGATGCATCTCCGCACACAGCTTCACAAAACAATGCCCATAACTTGTATGGTGTCATAGCCATCTTTCCATAACAGCAAATAGGTGTCAGGCACTGATCTTTCTCTGAAGTGGATTCAACAACACAGAAAGGCACAAAGAATGAGAGGGAATGACTGCTAGCCACCAGATATCAGCTTCAAGAGCTGTCCTGACCAGAATCTAGGATAAATTGAGCTGGAGAAGGCTGATCCCCATGCAAGGCTCCTGAGCACTAAGGACCAGGCACTATTATAGGTGTTGGAGAAACAAGTGAATGTGGCTCTCTCCTCATCAATTTCATGCTGAAAAGAAAACCAGAAATCATAATGATAATTTTTGTAAATCAGAGACATGACATTGGTAGTTTTGTGGCAACAATTTCACAGCGGGTATGTGAGGAGATATCCCTGAGGAGGAGATAGTTAACCTGAGAGCCATCATCCATGCAATTAACTAGAAGCAGGTACTCCAGGCACTAAGAGCAGCAACTACATCCCTCAGTGATGGGAAAGGACGTAACTTGCTTCAGAAAAGGAAAACATCACTGATGTGCTTGCTTGTGAAGTAAGAAAAAAAAGGTACAATGAAGAAAAAAAGATCAGACATGAAGATCAGAATAAATTATATAGATATTGGATGCTGCGAGTTACAAGGAGAAAAATTCTGATGTTATTCTAAATCTGACATGACCCACTGGAACCAAAGTGCTCAAATAGTACCTAGACACATCTGATTCACCTATATACTTTTAAAATGTGATTCTAGCCAGAATCTGGTGGCTCACAACTGGAATGCTAGCTACTCGGGAGGCTGATACCTGAGGATCAGGTTTGAAGCAAGCCCAAAGAGGAAATTTGGAAAGACTGATCTCCAATTAAACACCAAAATTATGGACATGAAGCTGTGTTCAACTGGTAGAGCACTAGCCTTGATAAAAAAAATTAAGGGACAGCACCCAGGCTCTAGGTTCAAATCCCTGGACTTCACAAAACAAATAAGTCAACAAATAAAATTTGGTGCTCAGTCGATCAGCACTTAGCATTCTACTTCAATGTATTTAGTATGAGCCTAGGAAGTTACATCCTTAGCAAATGCTCTCCCCTCATATTCTGCTTCATTACCAGTATTAAAATGCCTGGCATTAACAAAGTCTCCTCCCAGTTAGCATAGCAGTCTACCACTGGGAATTAATAGATATACTTTGATTAATCATAATCTATCCACACACATCAAATGAGTGGTAGCCACATTCCACTATTCTGAATGATTTTGCTCCCCCTTTGAGTTAATAAGGCTTACCATTAAAAGCTATAGAATACTTATCAAATTAAATCAACAATCATCATTCTTCGACACAATCTTGTAACCTATGTTGTGTGTGTGTGTGTTTTTTTTTTTTTTTTGATGTCGATGCCCTGTATCTTGTATATACATTTCTCTAGCTTTGGGGGGAGAAGGGAAAAAACAAATGCTTAACTAGGGATACAGTTTGACCCATTTGAACAATGAGATCAAGACACTATGTTCAAAAACGTACTTTACAATTTATGCAGGGAGTGGGGAGGTGGGATGGAAAGGAGTAGTTGTGGAGGTTGAAGGGTAGGGATGGTAGGGGAAAAACAAAGGAGGAAGTAACAATGCTTGAGAGGACATGAACTCATTACCTACTTTATGTAACTGTAATTCTTTGTACATTATTTTTACAATAAAAAACGTATTAGAAAAGATGAAAAGACCCAGAAATAAAACTACATACTTACAATCATCTGATATTCGACAAAAGAGCAAAAGATGTAATGTGGAAAAAACATAGCCTTGCTGGGTGCCTGTGGCTCATGCCTTTAATCTAGCTACTCAGAAGGCTGAGATCTGAGGATGGTTGTTGAAAGCCAGCAGGGCCAGGGAAGTCCATGAGACTCTTAGCTCCAATAAACCTCAAGAAAATGGGAAGTGAACTGTGGTTCAAGTACTAGCCTGGAGATGAAATGCAAAGGGGTAGCTCCGAGGCCCAGAGTTCAAGCCCCACGACCAACACACACAGACACACAGACACACAGACACACACACACACACACACACACACACACACACACACACACACACACACACACACACACACATCATAGCCTCTTCAACTATTGGTGTTGGGAAAACTGGACATCCACAGGCAGAAAACTAGAAGTGGATCTCTGCTTGCACTAACATCAACTCAAAATAGATTAACTATATTAAAATCAGCCAAACTACTATAACACAGAAAAAGGGTGATATTAGAACTTATAGGTATTGAGGTGCGAGCTGGGTAGCTGCACGCCGAGCGCCAGTAGTTGCGCTCCAGATCCTGCAATCTCACACCGCCTGCCTAGACCCAGTAACCGCTTACTCCAGTTGGCCCCTGCGACAGGCGCCATGCATCGAGCGGCGCCCCGCACTCTGTGCAGCTCTGCTCACCGCCCTGGCTCTGTTCCTCAGGCCGCCGGTGACGAGGGTCCCATCTTACGCTGAGAGCCCTGTGATGCCAACGCGCTGGCTCAGTGCAGGGGTGTGCCGATCTGGTGCCCGAGCCAGGCTATGCCTGCTGCCTGACATGTGCTCTGCGCAAGGGCCAGCCGTGCGGTGTCTACACCGAACGCTGCAGCTGCAGCTAGGGGCTCAGCTGCCAGCTGCCACTGGGCAAGCCGTGCCCACTGCAGGCGCTACTGGACGGCTGCGGGTTCTCCCCCAATGCCAGCATCCCGGCCAGCTGAGGCTTACCTGCTGCTGGTGCCCTCCGCCTCAGGAAATACTAGTGAGTCGGAGAAGGACCGAGGCACAGGGAGCGTGGAGAGCCATGCCCTGCCCTGCACACATAGGGTGCCTGACTCCAAGTTCCATTCCATTCATGCAAAGCTGGACACCATCAAGAAAGGTCACGCGAAGGACAACCAGCGCTATAAAGTTGACTATGAGTCCCAGAACATGGACACCCAGACCTTCTCCTCGGAGTCCAAACGGGGCACAGAATATGGTCCCTGCCTTAGAGAGATGGAAGACACCCTGAATCACCTGAAGTTTCTCAATGTGCTGAGTCCCAGGGGTGTGCAGATCCCCAACTGGGACAAGAAAGGATTTTATAAGAAGAAGCAGTGTAGCCACTCCAAAGGCAGAAAGCAGGACTTCTGCTGGTGCGTGGACAAGTATGGTCAGCCCCTCTCAGGCTTCAAGAGCAAGGGCACCGATGACGTGCACTGCCTCGGCATGCAGAGGCAGTAAACCCCACTGCATCAGTTAAATTGGAGCTCTAATACGCCTTACTTTGCACAAAAGACTGCCACGGACAGAACAGTACCTGCCTACAGCCTCAACTTATATTTCTTTTTGTGATGACTTGGTTTTGTGTGTGTGTGTTTTTTTTTAAGAAAACCAAAGTTTAGACAGAGATTTTTGAAATGTTTATTGTTCCTTTAAATGGTAAACTTGAGCATCTTTCCACTTTTCAGTAGTCAGAAAAGAAAATTAATTTCTCTGTTGCTTTCTGTAAAAATAACTGATACTCCTGCCCAAAGCATCGGATTTGATCCCCTTCTAGAATCCTCTCCACATCTGCCCATTGGAACAGCTGACCTTCTGCCTCCCTCACTTCAGTGGCTATTGTAGAAGACACCTCTTTGCCCTCCGCCCTGCTCAGGCCTCATGGAGAACAGGAAAGTCAGAAACTCCAGTCACCTGGACAGGACATCTCTACCATACATGAGACCTGGCCCTCCTGGAACTATCTGATTCCAAGGCATGGACCCCTGGGCCACAAAGCTTCTTCATTATCTGCAAGTGACTTGATCTGCTTGGAAAATACTGGAGACATTGAGGTGGAATATAACTGACCAAGAAAGTTCTATAAAACTGACCAAAAAAGTTCTAGCACATTTTGGGAAACTTGTAAATGCAGATCTTTCTGACTTCCCTCCATTAGGCAGCTTTTCAAGGATGGAGCCCAGTGGAAGGCCCAGGGTGGCCTTGGCTGTGGTCCAGCAGGGCATGGAGGAGGCTGGGAGTATACCCCACACTTCACCAGTAATGGAGTAATCGCTCTGGAGACAACAACAACAACAACAAAATGTTTTCTAATTTAACTCCTAGTTTGGGGTTGAGGATAATAAACTATTTAAAGGCAAAGGTTTATTTTCACCCCTCATCTTTATTCTTGACCTAACAAAACAATGGTGTTTAATGTTATCTAAACAGGAAAGATGAACAGCTTGTTGAGAAGCCTCATAGGGACACTGGGAGCACATAGAGAATAACTTGTGTTTGTTGAACTTGGAGTCCAACTTATACTTTACAATTCACACATATATGCAGAGAGAGTTATATGTTCTCAATAGTTAACATTGTATACAGCATAGCCCAACTATAATAGGATCCATACTAGATAATCCTAGACAGTGTTAGATACTGGAAGGTGTCACTATGGCCGTGACCAGGAGAGGACACTCACTCTAGGCTGGGCTTTTCTCTCCCCAAGGCCAAGCCCATGGCAGCGTTGGGTGTGTGGCGATTGTCTTGTCCTACACTGCAGAGAGCTCTCCTTAAGAACAAAAAGAGTCCTCAAGACAGTCTGCCTACTTATTACGAGCTTTCCTTTATTTTTTTAATTTTTTGGGGGGGAAAGTATTTTTTGAAAAGTTTTGTCTTGCGATGGATTTATAAAAGTAAATAAAGTTTTTACCATTAAAATAATAATTAAAAAAAGAACTTATAGGTACTGGCAGGAACTTCCTGAATAGAATCCCAGGGGCATAATAGATAGGAAAGAGACCCAACAAATGGGACTACACTAAAGAAAAAACCTACACAAGCTAGAGACATAGCCACTAAATTAAAAAGACAGCCAACAAATTAGGAAAAGATATTTACCTGCAATACATCAGACAAAGGGCTAATTTTCAATGTATACATGGATCTCAAGGAACAACTCCTCCGCAAACTAATAAACCAATCACCAAATGGGCAGAGGAGCTAAGGAGAGACTTCTCATAAGAAGAGGTAAGAAACATATCAGGAAAAGGTTCATCATCCCTGGCCATAAAGAAAATATAAATCAAAGTAATCCTGAGATACCATCTTATCCAAATACCTTGAATTAGACAACAAATGTTGGTGGGGAAGTGGAGAAATTAGAAAATGGCAAGGACATTTGTACAACCATGTTCCTTGCTGCTCAATTCACAGTGACAAGAAATGTACACAACCCGGATGCCCCACAATAAATGAATGGAACCAATAATTATGCCATCTATATACAATGAAATTTTACAGAGCCATTAGAAAGGATAAAATAATGTCATTTGCAGGGAAATGGAGACACTAGAATAAATCATGTTAAGAAAGTTAAGAGAACATCAAATTGACAAATGGTACCTGTTCCCCTGATATGTGGAAGAAAGGTTTAAAACACAATGGGATATGACATACTGTACAGGACTCTAGGCATCATTTACAGTAAGAACAGAAGAGGAAGCATTTGGAGAAAATCACAAAGTTGTAATACCCAAGCACTTTTCTATATAATACTATATATATATATATACAGAGAGAGAGAGAGAGAGAGAGAGAGAGAGAGAGAGAGAGAATTGAATTGCAATGATAAGGAAACAAAGGAACTTTTCTTAATTTGTCTTTTCATTTTCTGATGAATCTGTATTCTTCACCTAATATACAGGGAAGATGGGGGAAGGGCACAGAATTAGTGGGAAGGGGGTGCAAAAAATGCAGCACCAGAGCCCTCTGGCTGTACTGGACATTGATGAAAGTGAACCATGCAAGTCGAGGGTCAAGATGGGAGGGAGGGTATGGAAGAGATTGTGGGAACAGAAAGGTAACCCTGCTCTATATCACCGCTAAAACAATTTTTTTTTAAAGAAGAGGGTTCCCGAATGAGAACATATGAGAATAGGAAAATACAGAGCAGATAATTCTTTTTTTATGTCCTTGGTATCTGATAGTTTCAATCAATATCTATTGTCCTACCAACTGAGTCATACCTCTAAACCCAAAAGTCCTTACAATATTCAAATTTTTCATTGATTTCTTCATATTTTCTATTTACTTTTTGGCTTGTGTGTGTGTGTGTGTGTGTGTGTGTGTGTGTGTGTTTGTGTGTGTGTAAGAAATGGAGTTTGATCGCAGGATCTAGGTGCTATCCCTGAGCTTCTTTTTTATTCAAGAGTACACTCTACCACTTGAGCCAAAGCTTCACTTCGGGATCTTCTTGAACAGTTTATGGGAGATAAAAGATTCACAGAGACGTTTTTGCACCGCTAGATTCAAATCATCATCTTCAGATCGCAGCCTCTGGAGTAGGTAGTATTAGAGGCATGAGTCAAGGCTTCTGACTTATGAATTGTTGTCCCTTTTTAAAAAAGCTGGTGCCAGTGGTTCATGCCTGTAATAGTAGCACCACAGGAGGCTGAGATATGATAATTGAGTTTTAAAGACAACCTGGGTAAGAAAGTCTGTGAGACCATTATCTCATAATCTGGTTAGCAAGAAACCAGAAGGGGCACTGGCTCAAACTGGTAGAGTGATAGCCTTGAGCACAAAAGAACAGGGACTGCCCTCAGGCCCTGAGTTCAAGCCCCACATATAAAAAAATGTAAAAAATTTGCAATCACTTGTAATCTCAACATCCTCAATTGGTGGTGTATCTAAAGTTAATTTGCATCTCACTTCGTATGTATTTGAGGGGGAACTAAACATATAACATTTTTTAAAAAAAATGAGCAGTTGGGTTCAGGTGGCTCATGCCTGTAATCCTACCTTTTCAGGAGGCTGAGAAATGAATATGGTGGTTAAAAGACAACCTGGGCAGAAAAGTTCCCATGAGACTGCTATTTCCAATTAACCACTAAAAAACAAGAAATGACACTGTGGTTTAAACTGGTAGGGTAAAGTACTAGCATTGAGCAAAGGAGTTCTGGGACAATACCCATGCCCTGTGTTCAAGTCCCATGTCTGAAAGAAAAATAGAAATCAGGGCTGGGATGTTGGCTCAGTGCTAGAGTGCTTGCCTTGCATGTTGAACCTTTGGGTTCAATTACTCAGTACCACATAAGCAGAAAAAGCCAGAAGTGGCATTGTTCCTCAAGTGGTAGCTTCTAGCCTTGAGGTGAAGAGCTAAGGGACAATGCCCAGGCCAGAGTTTAAGATCCATGATGGATAAAAACAAACAAACAAAAATAGTTCAAACATTTAAATGATGTGCACAATAGACTATATACTAAAGATGAAAGATTACATTAATGAATTAATAATTAAAGTGATCAACATTGTTTCGATTTTGTAAGTGGTGAATATAGCAGAAAAAGTGATAAGAAATAATGATTCAGTTCTAACCACTCATATTGTTTTAAACTTATTTCTACTTTTAAACTAAGGGGGCACATAAGTATCATTTTACAAAAAAACAAAAATTGTACATGTATTTCAGCCTGAATTCCACATTTTATAATTTTCCTTTTAGTAAACAATCAGTATATTTTCATATAAAATACTTGTAATGCCTTTATTTAATACTTACCATTCTAGTATTTGATTATATCATAATTCCTCCCTTACTTCTTTTCTTCATATCCTTTCCTCCTTTCTATACTAGCAGTTAAATTAAAGGATTCATGCACTTAAGGTAGGTCGTCTAAAAATGAGCCACACGCCTGCTCTTTTTGCTTTAGTCACTTTTGATTTGTTGGTCATGTGGCTTGAACTCTGGGCCTGGAGACTGTCATTGCACTCTTCAGCTCATGGCAAGTGATCTACTGTTTGAGCCACAGTGCCACTTCTGATTTTCTGGTGGTTTAATGGAAATAAGAGTCTCACAGACTTTTCTGCCTAGACTGGCATTGAACTGTCATCTTCAGATCTCAACCTCCTGAGTAGCTAAGATTACAGGCATGAGCCACTTGCACCCAGCTCTGCTTTAGCCTTATTTTTTTTTTGGGGGGGGACTCAACTCTGGGCCTGGACACTGTCCCTCAGCTCTTCAGCTCAAGTATAGCACTCTAACACTTGAGCCAAAGTTCCACTTCCAGTATTTTTTTTATTCTGCTTATGTGATGTTGAGGAATGGAACACAGGGCTTCATGCATGCAAGGCAAGCGCTCTACCACTGAGCCACCTTCCCAACCCTGCTTTATCCATTTTTATGGCAGGGTTTTCTGTTTATGACCTGGCCAGCATGGTCCACTATCCTTCTTTTTACCTTTTCTGAGTAGATAAAATATAAAGCACAATGCATTGGGTTCAGATATTGATTGAGATCCAATATTGTGAATGTTTCCCTGGGCTAGCTTCAAATCATAATTCTCTCTGTATCAGTCAAGACCTAATAGCTAACATTACAACTATGAGCTCTCATGCGTGGCTCAAATTTCTGACCACTAAAACATATGAACAAAGTTTTAATAATTTTAAATGTTCAATTTGAGGACAATGAGTGCTTTTAATTGCCTAGTTTCAAATTTCACCAAAAAACACAAATATTAACTTTTGATTTCCTAGATTAAATAAGCAGATAAACGTTAAAAAGCAATTAACTATTTAAAGAAAAAAGCTAGGGCTGGAAAGGTGGCTCAGTGGTAGGGCGCTTGCCTTGCATGCCTGAGGCCCTGGGTTCGATTCCTCAGCACCACATAAGCAAAAAGAAAAAAGCCAGAAGTGGCGCTGCAAACAGGCCCAGAGTTCAGGCCCCACGACTGGACCTCCTCCCCCCAAAAAAAGCTAAACCACTGTAACTTTGAAGTTAACACCTTGTCAAACATTGTTTACATCATAGTTGGTTTTTATGGGCAGTATATTCCATAAACGGATTATGCCAGCCTCAATGTCGATGGCCAAACAGCCTATATGCACAGGAGTGAAAGCCAGGCTGTGGCCATCACACCATCCATGATCTTATATCTGACTTGCTTTGGAAACAGGATTATTCTTCCATTCTACTTTCTACAAAGTTGCATGATTAGCAAACATGATTTAGAATGAGAATGGCCTCATACTTCATGTTCCACGTAGGAGTCTTGCTTTCTGTATATCACTCCCATAAATCTACATACTGGACTTGGCTTTATTGTTTCAATGTTGTCTTATTTGTAGTCTTCTATACTGTACTGAACCCTTATACTTAAACTCAGAACTTCTCTTTCTCCTATTATTGCTATTGTTTCCCTTACTGTTAGCTCATGTACACTTGGGAAATTATGAACAGCACGTACACTCACAAATAGAATGTTCTGAAAGCCTTCTTCCCATTTAAAATTCCCTTAATTCACAGAGAATTTACAAAGTTTGAGCTCAATGTACTCATGTATAATGTATTTATAAGCAATATAAATTTCACATTTTCTCTTTATTAAATTGTCTCTGAAACATGTGTTACCTCAGGTCCAAAGTGTCCTAGTGTTATTTCAGTGAGGCCAGAAAACATTCATTATACCTCAAGCAGCACAATCGATTGTTACTGGAAGTAACTGTTACTGGATGTGGAAACTGACCCCAAGAGAGGAATGGAACATAGAGGAATAACAAAATTCAAATTATCTTGTGCTTTCCTTTTTACTGTACAGGAAAAGTATCCCAAGGCTTGAAGGAAACTCTATCCCTGGCTTTTCAGTGTGTGTTCTTTACTCATATAAAAGTTTTCTGTAAACTTCTGGTTGAGAGTATTACAAAAGGAAATAATGAACCATTTGAAGGCCAGCATAGAACAAAAGGAAATAATGTTGTTTTAAAAGTGTTCTCCTGCAAAGGAACAAAGACATGGAGGTTTTAAAGTGTCTTATGGATGGATATTTCACCCCTGAGATGATTCTCTTGATGCAGAAGTCAGTTATCAATTCCTTTGGTCTGGTCCTGAGTTCTCCAGAGCAATGAGGATTCCAAAAAAGCAGGATCCAGTGAGTACGATCAACAAAAGGACCCTCTTCTCTGAACAGTACACCTTTAAGATATTTCTCAAAGAAATATCTGGGATTTTTGTTTGCTTGTTTGTTTAGTTTGTGCTGGTTCTGGGGATTTAATCCAGAGGCTAGATCCTGTCCCTGAACAGTTGTCTTTCCTGCCTACCTGCCCCCAAAGCTTGTACTCTACTGCTTGAGCCAAAACTCCACTTCTGTTTTTTTGGTGTTCAATTTTTAATAAAAGTTTGACAGACTCAACTGCCTGGTTTGGCTTTGAATTAAGATAGTAAGAAAGCTAAGTGACATGAATTGCCTAGACTTCTCTTTTGAAACAAGAAATATTAGATGAAGTTTATTGTAAAGCTGATATTTGACAATTTTCAAAGGAAGAGAATATGTCTAGCAAAGAAGCCATAACTTAAATAACTCATCAAAAGTAGGTGCACTGAATCATTTTGAAATTATTTTTTCTGCTTGAGAAGATTATTGATCTTGTCCTTCCTTTTGGGGAAACTTAAGGTAATATTTGCACTTTTTGTTGGTTGTCAGGATTGATCCTAGGCGCATTCCCTCAGCTCTTCAGCTCAAGTTGAGCACTCTACCGCTTAAGCTACAGCACCACTTCCGGGTTTCTGGTGGTTAATTGAAGATAAGGGTCTCATGAACATTCCTGACCAGGCTGGCCTTGAACCACAATCCATTGGCCTCAACCTCCTGATTAGCTAGGATTACAGGCATGAACCACCAGCACCCACCTCATATTTGCCCTTATGTGCACTGAATGACACTATGTAGACAAATAATGGAAATTTGAATCAAATGATGGCATTGCAGCTTTTCAGAAAATTTGAGGTAGCAATAAATATGTCCTCCTTTCCATGTTGTTTCATTAATGACTCATGAGCTATTGGACCCTTACATTTGCATCCTCTGCCATCTGTGTAGGTGTATTTAGTATCAGGAAATGTTCATAGAGAAATACAGAAGGACAGATTTTTAGAAAGCAAAGAAGATAAGATATGAAAGAACAGCACAGAAGGAGATACATTTATTACACAGAAATTAAGAAGTAGCCTAAGAAATTTAGAATGCTAAAGGCATTGAGGAATAAGACTAGTTGATAACTATTTGTTCAATAACCAAAAATGGTTCTCTAAAACGATTTCTGGTATACCTTAGTTACTGTCCTTTATTCATTAACTCTGGAATTATGCCTTCTCTTCTGTCACAACTGTTAATTTGCCTCTGCCGTTTTGATGCCATAAATGACCAAAACTATTTCCAAATCTCACTTAGACTACCTTTCTCATTGTGATTAGCAGTGACCATTCAAAAACCTGGAGTCTTTGGGCTGGGAAGGTGGCTCAGTGGTAAAGTGTTTACTTTGCATGCATGAGGCCCTGGGTTCGATTCCTCAGCACTACATAAGCGAAAAGAAAAAAGCCGGAAGTGGCGCTGTGGCTCAAGTGGTAGAGCGCTAACCTTGAGCTGAAGAGCTGAGGGACAGCGCCCAGGCCCAGAGTTCAGGCCCCACAATCTGACCCTCCCCCCCAAAAGACCTGGAATCTTTGAATTTCCAGAATGAATCTTCACCTGACATCTAAGCACATTCAAGCCATTAATTGCTGTGACCTAATGAACAAAACTTTTTTTTTCAACGCAATATCCTAATATAAGTAAAGTACATGAATTAGGGACTATTGTCAGGAGTCAGTATGGCAGGAGCAATTATATATTCCGAGTATGGGTTCCTTGTTTTGTATTTACTATCTAAATGTTTTTTTGGTTTTGTTTAGTTTTTTGTTTTTGCTAGTCAAGGGGCTTAAACTCAGGGCTAGGGAATAATTCCTGAATTTATTTATTTTTTTTGCTCAAGCTATCACTCTACCACTTGAGGCACAACACCACTTCCAGTGTTTTTCTGTTTATGTGGCTCAGAGGAATTGAACTCAAGGTTTCATGCATGCTAGGCAATCACCGTATCATGAAGCCACATTCCCAGAACCCTAAATGACTTTCTTAATTTGATATTATATTTTCATTCCATAAATATGTACCATAATATTGGCCAGGTGCTAGAAAATGATGTAGAAAAGAATACGATAAAATAAATCCAGTAAGGCTACTTGGACAATGAATAACCCTCACAGTCTAACAAGGGCACAGAGGGCTTACCTCATGGCGATGTATCAACACGCTGAGTGAGACCACTCCTGACCCACAGCCCACTTCCAGAACCAGAATGAGTAGGCCATCTTGGGTTCCAGCAACCTGGGGATGTTGGACCACCTCCTACAGCACCCATTCAATCAGTTCCAGAGAGAGAGAGAGAGACAGAGAGACAGAGAGACAGAAAGAGAGAGAGAGAGAGAGAGAGAGAGAGAGAGAAAGTGAACCAGCATTATAGTTAAATCCGGTGCCAGTGGCTTAGAACTCTAACCCTAATTAAACAGGAGGCTGAGATATGAGAATCATGGTTCATAGACAGCCCAGGCAGGAACATCTGTGAGAATCTTATCTCCAAAGAACCACCAGAAAACTGGAAGTGGCAATGTGGGCTCAAGTGATAAAGCGCTAGCCTTGAGCTGAGGAGCTCAGGAACAGTGCCAAATCCTAGAGTTCCAGACCCACGACTGAAAGGAAGTGGACTTCCCACCACAAGAAGTGGACTGAATAGCGCCCATTGTCCTAGGGAGCATGGTAGAGAAGTCAGGCCGAGCTGCCTTTGAACTTGAAGTCATAAGTAGGTCACCTGGCTTCTCTGTGCCTCGATTTCCCCAGCTGCAAAACTGAACAAAGTGAAGGATCCCCTTCCTCATTGGGATAGGGTAATAATGAAAGAGAGCCATGTTTCAGTTCATAATCCCACACCTGTGGTATGATTAATAACAGGCCCCACTTGAGCCCTTTCTGGTATCTTCCTGTCATATGCTCACAGAATTGCCAAAAACATATCTGAAGGTCGCTCCCTCTCTGCCTAGCCATTCTCCAGAGTTCTGTCTGTATAAATCCCTTGTTTCCTCACAACTGTCCTGTGAGGAGAATCAGGTCCAGTGGTTGAGGCCATACCAAGAGCTTCACATGTGGTCAAGAATCGGCTGCTGTTCACTGAGTTTGGGATAATCCAACAAAACCAATGACTGAGCCACATGTCTACCATCCCAACTAGAGAGGACCAGGCCTGGTGGAGCATATCTTTCACAGGAGGACTGCGATCCAGCCCAGCCTGAGCATATATTTATTTTCTATCTCAGAAATGCTCAAGACAGAAAGGTGGCTCATCAGAGCCGGGAGAGGAAACAATCAGGGGAGTCATGGTGCCCCCAGAGGGGTGTTTGACCTGGGTTGGTGTTGGGGCGGCCACTCACCTGTGCTGCTGAGAGAATCTATTGGCAGCTGCTCCAAGTGGGGCAGCAGTGATGGCAGCAGCATTGGGGACACATGGGCCCAGAGCAGATGACTAGGGGCAGAGAACAGGTTGGGGATTTAGGCCTGCTGGCAGCACGCCATTGCCTGAGGTTTGAAACCTGGCACCGCATGAAGGAGGGAAAGGGCCATGTGGGGGTGTGAGCATCAATTGGCTACTATACACCAACATCACCTTGAGTCTCTTCCTCACCACTCAGCCACCTCTACCTTCCTCAACTACTGGTAGTGGTGTAAACTAATAGAGGGAATCCCAGTGTTACCTGGCAGCATGGAATGTGTGCGTGGCCAGCATTCTTGTATCACATTGGTCAGAAAGAAGCATGAAAGAATGGGGGTGTGGCCAGAATCCTGTGAAGCAAGCAGAATGGGTGAGTGTCAACAGGCCATCCTGGGGCAATTTGAGCTGCCAGGATGTTCCCAGGACATGAGAACCAGCCCCAGGGGTTAACAAAATAAAAACAGATGGACATGCACATGGAAGTATGCTTATAAATACATATCTTTATAGAGTACCAGAGATGTCTAAACATTATTCAGTTATTTAGACTATATTCCTACCAATTCTTGAGCATTCATTATGCATCCATGTAATTAATGTTACTGTTTAAATCCTTAAAGTATTAATGAAAACACAGTGTCTGAAATTATTGTGTTCCTGTAAGTAATAATATTCTTTTAATGCTTCATAAATATTAAATAAAATCAACCAGCCTTCTGAAATGATGCTGTTTAATTTTATAAGATCATCATGCACCATGAACTCATTCAACTGTGACATTGAGTAAATTCCAGTGTTATTCCTTTGGATGGGAACCAGTTTCTTAGTATCTCCTGCCATTGGCTGGTGTCAGGACGGGGATTCGAAATGAGGGCCTAGGTTGCCACGTGGGCCTATGGCTTCCCTGATAGTCTGTCAGCCTTCAGCAATGCAAGGTGAAGTACCCTTTGCAACAGTGTCATTCAGACCCAGAAGGGTCACTGCAAAGGAAGAAAACATAAAAGACCACATTTTTTCTGTGCATTGTTTTCCCTGAAAGACCTGGGGTTCTAGGATCACAGGAGCACCTGCGTGTCAAATGGCTTCACCCCATCATAGGGTGATCGAAGCTGAGGTGGACTTGCCAAGACCGGAGTTCAAGCCCCATGCTGAGAAAAAAAATTAGCTAACTGGCTTGCAATTCACACAGTTTATTCTTACAGGCTTTGGATTTGAACTCAGAATCTGGGTAAATCTGCAGCAATGTGGATGAAGGGGAAGATCGCCTTACATGAAGATAAAAAAGTCAGGCCTGTTCACTAGTCCTGAATTCAAGACCCAGCCCTGGAAAACATGTTATTTATATATATTGTAAAGATAGGATTTATCCTTACCTATAGATGTTCAGTCCATACATGTTTGGTGTCGTTGTTCCTTGTATCTTTTGTTTTATTCATTTATTTATCATTGATTTTACTATGATGAAACCCATTGTGTTTATTACATTGATGACAACCTATCACAGAACATCTAGATTTGTAGAAATGTTCTCCATCATGCCTGACCCCCAGGATTCTCAGAGAAAAGGAAAAAAGTTTCACACTCTCCTTCTTACTCCACGATCCACTTGTTGGTAGTGCTGGGATCTGAACTTAGGGCAGAGCAAAACCAATTGGCCAATCAGTCAAGGTGATCACACAAATCTGTGAGCAACTAAGGAATGTGGCCATCCCCAGAATCTGACATTGATCCCCAGGGTGGTCGACTATAGTCAGAAATTCATAATTTAAACATAGGATCTAAATTGACATACATGTGTAAACAGCATCTTGTGTTCAGTGCAATAATTTTCGTTATTTTGTCTCTAATTCATGGAGGTATTTTGTATTTTAATAAGCATGGTCACAGGTATATCTGTGCTGACATGGATGACAACCTGTTCTCATGGTTACAGGGTTGCCTATGTATTCTCTCACAGGAGAGGATAAAAGGCACAACGACTGGCTTCTGACATAAGGATGAACCTTTGTCAGTGCTGGGATTTTAGCACAGGTCTGGGTAACTCTGTTGCACTGTGGGAGAAGGGGAAGCTCACCATCTTTGAAGAGTAGAATGTCAGGCCTGATGCAGAGCCTGATTTGAAGCCCCAGCAATGGACAAAATAGCAAGGCCACCTTTTTTAAACATAGGATTTCTCTTTACCTGCAGGTGTGGTATGTATCTTGCATTCAGTGTAGTTATTCTTTCTATTTTGTGTCTTTTTCAAGGATGTATTGTGTATATTATTGCATATGAGGTGACAGATATAACTGTGCTGACATGGATGACAGCCTATTCCCATGGTCAAGAGTTGCCTATATAGCATTCTCCATCCTCAATGAGACCTAGGACATTCAGAGGACAGGAAAACCTGTGCCACCATAGGCTTCTCACATCAGAATGAATCTTTTGGTAGTGCAGGAATTTGAACTCAAAGCCTAGCAGGCCCAATTGGTGAATGGGTCATGGTGAGCACAGCAGGCTATGAGCCACTAAAGAACTAGGCCATTCCTGGGACCTGGGATGGAGCCCTGGTGGGGGTCAATATAGTGATAAATTCATAATTAAATAGAGGATCTATATTTCCAAACATGGGTGGGCGGCATCTTGCGCTTGGTGTAGTCATTCTTTTTGTTTTGTGTTTTATTCATTGATGTATTATGTATTTCCTTGAGTATACGATGACAGATATAACTGTGGTGAACTGGATGACAACCTATTCCCATGAGTATAGAGTTGTGTATATTCCCCCACACCACTACCAGCCTACTGGGAGTGGGAAATGCAGCCAGGGGCCCAGCTGTGAAAAAGACAGGACCCAGCATGAATCCCCCTGATTACCAGAGGCAGGAGAGAACATATGCCAACCCGCCCTGAGGACCCAGAATCCCCTGGATGATGACAAAGATATGGACAGCCAGACTTGGGTCCCAAGGAAAAGCTGGAATATGCAGGTCTCTGGAAATTTGGGATTCATTGTAGACCATGATAGGGGACTAAAGACAACGTTGCTATTGAGGAAGGGCACCATCCAAGGTCAGGAAGAGGCAGACAAGCACCCAGGCAGTGGGCAGAGAATGATGAGGGAAATACACACACACACACACACACACACACACACACACACACACACACACACACACACACACACACACACACACGGGTAGCCCAAGGCCTCAGTAGTCCTTGAGCAACTGAACATCCCAAACTCAAAGAAGATGGCACTACCATCCTCAGACAAAATCTTGACAAAACTCAGAGCCTCTCACACATCTGAAATGGCTCATAAAACAGGATGGCATTTCCTACTGTACACACCGCTATGATGAAAACTCAGCCACAGCATTTTGGTTGTCAGTCATGGGGTTTGAACATTGGGCCTGCGTGCTATCCCTCAGCTCTTCAGCTGAAGGTGTGCACTCTACCAATAGAGCCACAGCACCACTTCCAGTTTCCTGGTGTTTCCCTTGAGATGCAGTCTCACAGACTTTCCTACCCAAGATGGCTTTAAACCGTGATCCTCAGATCTCAGCCTCCTGAGTAGCTAGGATGACAGTTGTGAGGCACTGGCAGTGCCTGTTTTAAGCCACCTTCTTACAATCAGGGGAAATCCAAATTGTCAGGCCATAAAGCACATGCAACCCTTCACTTTCAGACTTTGACACCAGTATCCAAAGCCATTCTTCCTTGGTTGCAGAGAATATAATCGACACTACCCTCCAACCCTACTCCCATCCGCTCACTCCCTGCCTAAAATAGGCCACAACCTCTGGAGTTCTTGGTAAGACAATGTCCAGCCTGCTGTAACTTTACACTCGGGAAAACTTGGGGAGCTCTTAGAAATGGCTGTACACTGAGGCCAGAACCTGGTGTCCCAACCACAGCAACCACACTCCCTCACCATCTCTGGCAAGCAAGGGGTGTCTTTCTCTCTTGATTTTGGATGAGGGGCTTGAACTCAGGGCTTGGGTTCTGTCCCTGATGATGAATTTGCTCAAGGCCAGTGCTCTACCACTTGAGGCATGGCACCACTTCCGGTTGGAGATTGGAGATGAGAATTTCATCGGAATTTCCTCCTTGTGCTGGGAAACATGTCCCTCTGGATCTCAGCCTCCCAGTAACCAGGATGACAGGCGTGAGCCATCAGCACATGGCCAATGGTGTCTCATTCTTTACAATTTCCAACTAGTCTTCCTATAGACACTACCACCTAGACCCTCCTCTACCTCCCTCAGGGACAGCAAAGGGAGGCTCAGAATCTGGGGAAGGCCATAGGCATTAAAGTGCCCCCTTCACATCACTACCCCTTTCTAAGCTCCCATCTGCTTCCTCTGGATAACCTGGTTTTCTGGGGTATATCAGACCCACTTGGACTTCTTAGGCCTCCCTTGTATCCCCCCGGCACATCCAACTTGTACCTGAAAATTTATGGAGCCAGCTGCTCCATGTCCCAGTGGAAGACATTGGAAGGTTGCTGATAACCGGTTGTAGGGGTGCCCAGGGCAGAAAGACTGACCAGATCCCCTCTGTCAAAGAAGAAGACACAAAGCATGGATGGATTTCTTAAGTGCTACAGGGCACACCATCCACCTGTCACCCAAGTCCCTTGGAGTAAAGTTTTACCTTGACAGAACTGGGGCTTGAACTCAGGGTAAAGGTGCTGTCCCTGAGCTTCTTTTGCTTGATGAGAGCACTCTTCCACCTGAGCCACAGTACCACTTCTGGCTTTTTCTGTGTATGTGGGACCTAGCAATCGAACCCAGGTTTTCCTGTGTGCTAGGTGAGCCCACTACTGCTGAGACAAAATCCCAGCATTGGATAGCTGTTCTTCAGTGACCCCTTAGGCCTGACTCAGGACAGTCTTGCACATCTTTACTGAGTATCTAACCAGCAGCCTTGGCTGGAAAAGAACATGGTCTGCTATGTTGTCCTTTATCTATGGCATCTTTTCTCTCTGTGCTTCCTGTCCTATCCTCCTTGTTAAGCAAGACCCCCTTTCAAGTGCTGCCTCTATGAAGCCTGCTCTAATCACCCTGGCAGAGGGGGATCTTCTCCAGGCTGCTGACCTTGTCATGCTCTGCCTCAATCTGGTGTGTTTGAGAGCCCACAAAGGCGAAGGCCTGGCTTTCACCACCCAATTTCTGAAGGCTCTGATACACTACCCAGGAACCAGTGCAGTATCACACTCTGTGAGAGGGCACTTGAGACCCAGTCAGTCTGGGGGCAACAAATGGGGCCATTTCTTTTGTGGGCTAGAACTGAGGATCTGGGAGCTGTCTTTCTGAGTTTTCATGCTCAAGGCTGCTACTCTACCACTTGAGCCACAGCTCCACATCTGGATTTTTGGTGGTTCCACGCATAGAAGTGTCTTATCAGCTTTCCAGCTTCTGGCTGGCTTCGATCTTTGATCCTCAGATATCTGCCTACCGAGGAGCCAGGATGTCAAGTGTGAGCCAGGCTCCAGAACCTTTCCCTTGAGCTTCTGTTTATCTTGTGTCAACTAGCAAGCCCTAGTTAAAATAGTCATTTATAGGGGATCATGTTCCTCTCCTAGGTCAGTTAACCCAAGGAGATAAAGTATCTTTGGAAAAGGCTAGTCAGAATTGGCCTAGGTGAGTGTGTGTGTGTGTGTGTGTGTGTGTGTGTGTGTGTGTGTGTGTGTGTGTCTGTGTCTGTGTGTGTGCATGTTAGTATGAGTTTCAGGGATACCTACCCCCATCTCTCTGGTTTTCCTTTCACCCAGTGGTGAGTACATCCAGGATGCCCACCCTAAGAAAGGCGGGTAGGGGATGGTACTTAAGGTCACATCAAATGGGATGATCCGAATTCTATTCTGCAACTGAAGCCAGGAGAGATAATAGAGAGAAGGAGATGTTTAGAGGAGCATCAAGGGAAGCCACTTACTTTGGCTACAAGTACCAGAGAGAAGAATGTATCCATCCTTTTTGGTAGTAAGATAACAAGTGCCCACTTTTCATTTCTTCTATTTTTTCTGAGTCCCAGGTCTCAGAATCAGGGACTCGGTTTCATCCCTGAGCTTCTTTTACTCAAGGCTGAGGCTCTATAATTTGAGCCATAGCACCAAAACTAGCTTTTTCGGGGAGGAGGGAGGAGGTAGTTTATGGGAGATAAGAATCTCAAGGACCTACCTGCCTGGGCTGGCTCTGAGTCATGACCAGCAGAACTCAACCTCCCGAATAGCCAGGATGACAGGCGAGAGCCACTGGCACCTGACCATCACCATCCATTTATAGTCCCCTAGGGCCAGTGCTGGGCTACCTGCACTGCATCCTCCCTTTTGTGACTGGGAAGCAGACCTGTGAGGGCTTGATACTTCAACAGCCTACCTACCTTTGAGCATTGTTCTGGCTCAGTCTGATGCCAGCTTCCTCCTTATCAACAGCAATGACTTTGCGCTGTCACAGAACAACTGTCCCCCAGGAGGTGTCGGACCTGGGGTCTTTCCTCTGCACACTGACTCTACTCCCCGAAATGACACACTGCAACAACGTCAAGTAGACATAGAGTGAATTCACTTTCTTATAATCAGGGTCTGGCCAGATAGGTGGCAGTGAGGATCAGAGGCTCGGGATAGTGCTGTGCAGTTGAACAATACGATGCCTCCTCATCCAATTTCCTTTAACCGTCTTAGCAGAGGGTAGTGGGGAAGGACTCACCAGACAGACTGACAATGAGTAACCATCACGGTCTACCCCGGGCACAGAGGAGCTTACCAAAGGGAGCTAGTTCCACAGTCCAAGCGAGAATGATCCTGACACACAGCCTACCTCCAGAACAAGAGGGTCACCTTGGGTCCCAGCCACATGGGGATGCTGAGCCAGCTCCTCCAGGACAAATTCAACAAGTTACTGAGAGAGAGAGACAGAGAGTGAGACAGAGACAGAGAGACAGAGAGAGAGAGAGAGAGGGAGGGGGGGAGGGAGAGAATTACACTTAAGCAGGCTGCCGGTGGCACAAGCCTACAATGGTAACTACACATTGAGATATGAGGATCATGGTTCCTAGCCAGCCCAGGCAGGAATGTCTGTGAGACGCTTATCTCCAAAGAATCACCAGAAAACCAGAAGTGGTGTTATGGTTCAAATGATTGAGCCCTACACTTGATCTGAGCAGCTTGTGGACAGTGCCCAGTCCCAGAGTTCAAGCCCCACGACTGACGATAAATGGACTTCCCACCACAAGAAATGGACTGAATAGCACCCATTGTCCTAGGGAGCATGGCAGAGAAGTCAGGCCAAGCTTCCTGTCACCGGGGGGTCATGAGTAGGTCACCCAGCTTTTCCGTGCCTCGTTTTCCCCAGCTGCAAAGCTGAACAGTGAAGGATCCCCTTCCTCATGGGGATAGGGTAAGGATGAAAAAGAGCCATGTTTTGTTTCATAATCCCATACCTGTGGCATGATAAATAACAGGCCCCTTCCGAGTCCTCTCCAGGTATCTTCTTGTTATATGCTAACAGAATTGCCAAGAAACTTATCTGATGACCGTTGCCTCTATGCTGGCGCTGCCCCAGAATTCCCCGTATTGATCCCTTGTTTCCTCACAACTGTCCTGTGAGGAGACTGAGGACCAATGGTTCCAGGCCGAACCCAGAGCTTCAAATGTGGTCAAAAATCGGTTGCTGTGCACTAAGAGTTTGGGACAGTGATCTAAACCGATGACTGAGCATGGCGCTACATATCTACCATCCCAACTACAGAGGACCAGGCATGGTGACACCTGCCTGTCACAGGAGGACCATGATCCAGCCAAGCCTGAGCATATATGGAGTCTATCTCAGAAATGCCCAAGACAGAAAGGCTTGGCTCCCATGGAAGAAGACCTGATTGGAAAGCCTAAGCTCTTGTGTTCAAACCCTAATATACCAAAAAGAATCTGAGGCCCGGTGCCAGAGGCTCATGCCTATAACCCTACCTACTCAGGAGGCTGAGATCTGAAGATTACAGGTCAAGATTTAAAGTAGGGTTGGCCTTGCCCATCAGACTTCATGATGAGATGACCCAGAGTCTGACGCATGCCAATACGATCCATACTAACAGGGCTCACAGCCTTACTAAGTGCTGACCACGCTCTTTGACCCCCTGGGGAGCCAATACCTATGGGCCCCACCCACAGGTCCTCCCGTGCTCCCTCTGCCACCAACCAGGCCCAAGGGAGTAGATAGTTCCGCGTCACAAATATCCCTTGCTCTTATAATTTGAAGGTGCTAAGTCCCCTTCAAACGTCTCACCCTTCCATGCCCCCAGACCTCAGCCACAAAGTCCATGCACCTCCAAAAGATAGCGGTTAGAAGTTACCAAAGGGTCCAGCACTCCTTGTAACAACGCCTTGTAACAACCAACTTCTACAAACACACACACACACACACACACACAAACACAGAGCCATCACGGGTGGCTCCTGTCTGTCATCCTAGTTATTCAGGAGGCTGAGATCTGAGGATCACTGTTCAAAGCCAGCCACTCAGGAAAGTTTGTGAGGCTCCTATCTACACTGAACTACACTGAACCACCAAATAGACACAAGTGGTGCTGTGGCTCAAGTGTCAGAGCTCTAGCTTTGAGCAAGATATCTCAGAGACAGCACCTAGGCCTTGAGTTCAAGGCCCAGTTCTTCTACCTCCAAACACACACAGACACAGACACAGACACAGACACAGACAGTCAGACAAACAGACAGACAGACAGAGAGACAGACAGACAGACAGACAGACACACACACACACACACACACACACACACACACACACACACACAGGATAGCTCAAGGATTCAGCAGTCCCTGAGAACAGAAACATGAACTCCCTCAATTAGGATCAGATCCCACCCCCTAGAAGGTGGCAGTACTGACATCAGACCCACTGTAGACAAAATATTGAGCCTCACATATATCTGGAATGTCTCAGACCAGCAAGGCATTTCCTATCATACACACTGCTATGTGGAAAACTTAGTCACCTCTTTTTTTGTTGGTGGTCAAGGGGTTTGAACTCTGGGCCAAGGTGCTGTCCCTCAGCAATTCAGCTGAAGGTGAGCACTCTCCCGCTTGAGCCAAACCAACATTTCCTTTTCTGTAGTGGTCTATCATCAAGTCTCCCAGTCTATTTTGCTCAAGCTGACTTGTAATCACGGTCCTCACATCTCAGCCTTCTGAGTAGCCAGGATGAGAGTTGTGAGCCACCGGTGGCTTCCGGCTTCAGCCACCTTCATATACAAAGAGGAAACCCATTTCGTCAGGCCACAAACTGTTTGCAACTCTTCATTTCAGATTTTGATACCCAGCATCCAAATCTATCCTTCAATGTAGAAAATAAAGACAAAACTATCTCACACCTGCACCCCTCCGCCCACTCACTGCCTGTCACAAGACACGTCTTCTTGAAGATGTGGCTTCAAACTGGGGCAAACATGGGGAGTTCTTACAAATATCTGTACAGTGAGGCAAGCACTTGGTCTCTCAAACATAGCACCCTTTCCACACCCCCACACCTCCACCATCATTTGCAGGCAACGATGTCTTACTTTCTTTCTTTTTTATGTTGTGGGGCTTGAACTCTGGGCCTGGGTGCTGTCCCTGATCTCTTCAGCTTAAGGCAAGCACTCAATTGTTTGAGCCACAGCACAGCTTCTGGTTTTCTGGCAATTCCTTTTAGGTAAGAGTCCCAGGGTCTTTCCTGACCAGGCTAACTTTGACCCGTGATCCTCAAATCTAACCTCCTGAATACCTAGGATAACAGCTATGAGCTATTGGCACCCAGCCAAACAAACATTCCCATTCCTGTCATCCTCTACCCCCAGGAGACTGAAATCTGAGGTCTGCATTGGATGTCACTTAGCAGCAAAGCCCGTGAGAACTCTTTATCTCCAATTAAACACCCCAAAAAGATGGAAGTGGAGCTGGGATTCAAATGGTAGAGTGCTATCTTGGAGCATAAAAGACAAGATCCACGCCCTAGTTACAAGGTTTCTCTAGCATAGACCCACCCAAGAAAGGGAAGCAAGTGGGCACACGGGAGCTCAAAGCTAACACATAATACTCAGGACTCCCAGAACAGACCTGATTCTCTAGATTCTATGTCCTACATCATGGCAGTCTTAGATGGGACTGACCATGCACCAAGTTGGGACATTCAAGTACAATCTCATACTGAAGATCCCCTGACCATTTCAAAGACTCAGGATCTCTTGCTGTCCTGCCTGAACACTGGGCAGTGAGGTAAGGTCTAGTTATCCACCACATGATATGGGAACCAAAGGGATTCCTGGTCAAGGGACGGAGACTGGGGGGATCTAGGTCCCTCTTGGGGAGGTGAAAAGGGCTGCTCTATCCCAGAAATGTTCCTATGTTGTGAGTATTATTGAAGAAACCACCCTGCTCAGAGCCCAGTGCCTCTGTTTTTCCCACCAGCCTCTACCCAGCTCTGCCCCACCTTCAGCCTGCCCTCTCTGAATCCCAGATCTGCCATCTATACTAAAGAGTGAGCCAGCCAAGAGACTCATTTCCTGCCCTCATTCCCAGGCTGTCCTGTGGCAGTGGCATGCTTACCTCAGTCTTTGGTGAAGGAATGAACACCGGGAGTGATATCGTCAGACTGAGCCCTGGAAAGTCCTAGTCCCTAAGGATGTACTGCACAGGCACCCTGCAGTGAACGGAACCAGGGTTGTCAATGATGAACCCAAGGTGCCAGGACTTTTAATAGCAGTGTGGCTGGATCAAAGGCTGGTAGTCTATGTTGTCAGGTGAGGTCATGGCTCCAATGGCCTGACACACGTGACCTGGGAACATTCTCCCTCTTCAAATTCCTACTTATATTTTGACCCCACTTTAAACTCTCTCACCCCAATACCTCCCTAGCCCTTGGAAACTTTCTTCTTATCTGACCAGAAAATAAGCTCGATGAGGCTGGGCATAATTGAAAACTGGTTACCCACTCTGAGCCCTAGGTTCTGTGTGGTCGGTGAACACACAGCTCCTGGATGCCATGAAGTTTTTGAGGGGTCAGTGGCTTGGTCCTACATACTGGCTTTAGGCTCTGAAACTGTCCCCACCTAGATTGTGAATACTTGGCTCCCTTTATCCAGGGACTCCAAACCAAGGCTTTCATGTTCTCCCTTCTTCCTTACTTTCCTCTTTTTCTCCCTCTGTCCTTTCCTCCTGTTTCTCTTTACTTATTTTGTGTCAGTTCTGTGCCTTGTACTCGGATCTTAGGTGCTGTCCCTAAGCCTTGGTATTCAAGGCTAGCAGTCTATGGCTTGAGCCACACATCCACTTCTGGCATTTTGTTTTTGGTAGTTAATTCAAGACAAGAGTCTTACAGGCTTTCCTGCCCGGGCCAAAAGCCTCAATCCTCTGATGTCAGCCTCCTAAGTAACTAGGATGACAGGCTAGAAGCACTGGCATCCAGATCAATCCAAGGTTTCTTCATGGGCTGTGGAACCATTCCTGGAACTTTTCGTTGTCTATGACCCCCCAGAGCCTGGTGTACACTGTAATGGTTTGTTGGTTAAATAAATGAACATCTGTCTATGACAATACTCCAGAAAATTCCCATCTGATTCAGGTAAGAATCCTCTGTGGGAGGGTGGGGACAAAGCCTGATGTAGCTCTCCCACAGTTGTCCCTCCTCCCTCTTACACACTCCTCGTGCCACAACACTTAACTGTTTTGGCTTTGAAGGTGTGAGCCACTATGTACTCGCTACATTCCAGGGCCTCTGAGATGTCTATCTTCTCTAAGATCTCTGTCCAGCAGCTGACAAGCTCTGTGGCACTCAATTCCCCATGGAGGTGTGAATTAGTTTGCTGTGAGCTGAATGCCTGGCTCAAGGGGACTCCTGTCCTCCCTCTGGGGCCAGCCAAGATCGTCTGGCCCCTAAATTTCATGTTGCAGATGAAGGATTCTTGAGGCAGCCTGGGTTCTCTGAATCTCCTAGAGTCCAGTACAGGTGCTGGGAATCATCTCTGCTCATTGCTGGCAGGCTGTGGATGGCGAGATCACAATCTCTGCTTCCCACAATGTCCTCAAGTGGGGTCATCACCCTAGAGAGATACAACAGCTGCCAGAGAGAGACAGTCAAGCAGAACGTTCAAAGCAGGAGACAATCTGGCTTGGGAACTCTGCCTGTGCTGTTTGAACATCATTGTTTGATGGCTGAAATCATACATCTAATTTGATCCATAATCCCAGGCATTAGTGGAAATTGCCAGCTTAAATTAAAAAAAAAAACAACTGGAAAATGTGGTATTTAATTTGTCCCAATCAAACTTAAAGGTTTCCAAAGTCAGTGGTCCCCTTTTCATTCCAGACAGCCTATAGCAGGTTACAGAAACTGGCATTCAGCGAGCCCTAGATAACTGCCACCTCCGGATACCGAGCGGGCTCCAGCAGTGGGAATGGACTTGCCTACCACTGCCCAGCTGGAAACAGCCCAGGCGGGAACAGATTGGATTCTGCAGGACTCCAGGGAGGATTGACACTGGGCACTGCCCCAGGAGCGTATCCTCTCCACCAGTGGGGGCTCGCAGCCCTGTGACAGGATTCCCACAGAGACCGTTAATGCCCTAGATATGGTTCCCCTCTCATCCACTGTCTTGGTGACCTATCTGCCATGTAACACCATATGCCAGTCCCCAAAAACCTCATAGCTTCACAGCCCATGCCTTATCATTTCTCTCATCTCGTTCCCTAATTATGTTGGGCCAATACATTCCAAACCCTTGAATTACCTCCCACTAAACACACAAGAGCTAAGTGTCTGGCTGGAAGAATGTGGCTGTGATCTCATTCGCCTCACCAAAATTCTGGCTGGGGATAGAAGGACAGGAGTCCACTCCAGTCCAGGGTTCACACAGTTCTTCTGGGGGAGGCCCACTCAGGCCCAGCAGTTACTCTGGGCTACATGAAATGGGGAAGAGAGAGGTGGAAAGGGGATGAAAGTAATGTCTACTGAAATCTTCCATAAAGGAGCCATGAAACGTTGAAGGAGAAAACAAAAATTGTGGCTGGGCTTGTACTTGGTATTGATGAAGCAAAACAACAACAAATACAGAGAGAGAGAGAGAGAGAGAGAGAGAGAGAGAGAGAGAGAGAGAGAGAGAGAAATAAAATGCTTTTGCTGTTTTTAGACATGGTGACTTAAATATATTTTCATTGTTCTCATCTCCCTGCTTTCCCACACACACACACACACACACACACACACACACACACACACACACACAACTCCAGAATGGTGACAGATGACTCTTCCATGCAGCACCTGCAATTTGCCAACTGATCACTCACCTGAGCACAGTCAGGCTGTACAAGGAGAAAGATTCTCTCTCTCTCTCTCTCTCTCTCTCTCTCTCTCTCTCACTGCTCTCTCTCTCTCTCTCTCTCTCTCTCTCTCTCACACACACACACACACACACACACACACACACACACACACATGCAGACTCAGAGTAGTACCTCTCCTAAGTTTGTTGGCTCCTCATTGGATCACGTGGGTTCCCATTCTCCGTTCCCTTGTCAGAACCAAGGGCTTCCACACAAGGGGAGCACCACTCTAATGACACAGCAGGACCCCGGCTCTCCCCTTCTCCAGGGCCAGACCCTTCCCCTTGCGAACAACCAGCCTTAACTCCCCATTCACCAAAGCCCTAGGCCAGGACGCTGGGTGAAGGAATCCCCAGACAGGTGGCTCCCCAGAGCAGGACTGAAACAAGCAGTGGGTCATGGGGTCCCAAGGGGGGTGTCTTACCCAGGGTGGGGGCGGTGTTGAGGAAATGGATGGGGTCCTAAAGGCTACATACATGGACAGTCTCCTACTTCCAGCCTAGATGCCTCTGGGCAACTGGGCAGATTCTTCGGGAGGACAAGGAGACGAGATGGATAGGGAGCACCAGCAGATGCTGGCAGAGCAGGGAAATGTGATCACCCTGTGAGTACTTTTGACAGTTGGGGTGTGGGAATAGGCAGGGTCTATGTGTGTCTGAGGGTGTGTGTTCCTTCCATACATTCACCTACTATCTGACCCCCAGTGCACTCATCTCCCTAGTGGGCTTTTCTGGGACCCTCCTCAGATGAAAGGGTGACCGAGCACAGAAGACAAGTGCTCACACAGCAAGAGAGGCCTATCTTCTGCATCCAACATCCCCCACTCCCAGAAAAAAAGGAAAAGACCCAATAAGGCAGGTGCATTGGTGATATTCCCCACCTCTAACTAAAGCCACCAGGTTCCCACCAGGGAGAGGAAGGGTACAGATGTGGGACTGTGTGGCTCCCACTGCTCCAGCCAGGGGCTCAGTGGTGACCCCTTCTCACCCATTCCTACATCTCCCCATTTCCAGGGATACTGGCCACTAGGGTGGGGGTGAGTTCCCAGAGTCAACACCCACTCCTCAACCCCCCAATTCTGGGTCGCATTTGTGGCAGAGTCAGGGCTGTCCTGCCTGTGCTGGGGAGGCATGGTTGGGACACAAGAGGGAAGGCAGGATTTGCAGGGGAGGGAGTGGTAGTGATAGGGGGAGGTCGCAAGGTGTTGACCTGCGGGCGGCCACTCACTTGTGCTGCTGGGAGAATCTATAGGCTGTGGTTCTGTGTGCAGCATGCAGCGATTGTGCGAGGGATGTGCCTGATGTGCTGGTTTTCTGTGCCCTGTGCTAGTGGCCCAGACCAATGCTCTTACAGCAGCAGAGTCTTTGAGGCCGCCATCCCTGGTGCATGAGCCTGCTCTTCTCTCTGCTCTCTCTCTGCCCCCACTTCTCTCTGGGGCTGCCCCACCCCCGCTGCACAAGTGCTCCAGCCCCTGTGTGCCCCTGGCTGCAGCAGATATGTGCCCCCTCAGCCACACCCTGTCCTCCCCTGGGTCATGCCTCCTCCCTCCCTCAGCCATGCCCCATCCCTGGCTTTGTGCTGTCCTGACTCTGCCCTAAGGCTACCAGACCATGGCAGAAGCAGCCTCACCTCAGGTCAGGGCTTCCCCCCAACCCCAGCAGCTGCCCGGGGGGGAATCGAATCTCCCCTCAGCCCAACCGCTGGGGGACTCTTCTCCATCCACCCCACACACCAAGCAGGTGCACAGTGTCCCTCTATGTGTGTGTGTGTGTGTGTGTGTGTGTGTGTGTGAGAGAGAGAGAGAGAGAGAGAGAGAGAGAAAGAGAGAGAGAGAGAGAGATTGTTGGGGATACCTACTCACAAGGACTCAGAACAATTTTAAAAAATACCACAAAGAACCCTGTGTAATGGACTTAGCACAATGAGCCTTTTGAAGGACTCAGCACATAGCAACCTTTGGGATCCTCATGGTAATCTAATGACTAAGATAAGACATGCCATTTTAACATCACTAAACTTACATATCATAGTATTATGACGTCATATGTCAAGTGACATTATAGACATATTGTGAATGCCTATTCTGTGATTTCATTCTATTTCAAGTGAGCAATATTGGTGGATATCAGAAATCCATTGTGACCTCAAAGCCATTGTGACATGAAAATCCCTTTGTGACATAACAGTGCCATTGTGATAGTAACCTGTTGTGACATCACAAACTGGTCCTGTTCATTGTGACCTCATCACCAAGGTGACATCACAAAGCCATTGTGATATCACATCGCTGTTGTGACATTACAATCACCTTGAGACCTCCCAAACCCATTATCATCTTTAGCAGCTTTGAAAAAGAACACATGGCCTTTGTGACATGACAGTCCTTTTGTGTATCCATATCCTCATTGTGAAATGTCAATTGACATCAGATATGCCAAAGAAATATCACAAAGTATTTACAATATAATCATCGGTGTGACATCACATTGTCATTGTGACAATATCAGTTCATTGTGACATCACAAATCTGTAATGACATCATACCACTATGACATCACATTGTCATTGTGACATCATATATACATTATGAATGCCTATTATGTGATTTCATTACATTTCAAATGTGGCATGTGGGTTCATATCAAAAACACATTTTGACTTCATAGCCATTGTGACATCACAATCCCTTTGTGATGTGACATTGAAGTTGTGATATCTCTAAACAACTGTGACAACTCAAGCATATCCTGTCCTCAAAAGTTTTGTGACATGTTGCCACTGTGTTATGTTAGGCCCATTGATAGCTCAATCTATTTTCGACCTCATATTATTTCAAGAATGACATGAAATATTAGAAATATACTTTGACATCATAAGCATAGTTACATCACACTGATAGATGTAATGACCATTGTGTCATATTGTCACCACAAATCTGTTCTGACGTCTTCATATTTGTGACAACAAATGCTTTGGAATCCTCACAAGCCCATTCTAAATTTATATACTCATTGTGAGTTAATGACAATTGAGGTCTGGAATGCCATTGTCACATCATCAATCTACTGCGACATCACAAAACAATTTTGAACTCATCACTATTATGGCATCACCAATTAATTAGAATTTGACATCATATTGCAATTGTGATATTACTGTACCATCATGCTTTCACAAACCTATTAGGACCTTATCACATCTTAGAAAATGCATGGCCTTTGGGACATCAAGCTCCTTCTGTGAACTTGTATCATTGTGAAATTGTAGCAATTGAAATTTGAAATAATATCTAATATTACAAACTAGTTTTGACATCATTAACCCATTTTTATATCATTAACATTTTGACAACCAAAACTTGTTAGGAACTTTAGCACTTTTGACAAAAAAAACATGGTGTTTGTGTCATCACAGTTCATTTGTATATGTCATGGTAACTTCATTCTCATGTCCTCACTGTAAACTAATAGCAATTAAGATCTGACATACCATTGTGACATCATAAACCATTTGTGCCATCATCACCAGTGTGATATCAATCATTATGACACCATCAGCACATTGTGACATCAACAAGCTACAGTGACCACATAGCATTATGACATCGCATTGCCATTTTGCTGTCTTAGACACATTGTTAATGTATATCCTGTGATTTCATTCTATTTAAAATGTGGCAAGTCAGTTGATATCAGAAACTCCTTGTGACCTCATAACCATTGTAACATTATAAACCCTGTGTTACATCATAACTGGTGTAACATCACATTGTTGTTATGACATCTTTAGCTTATGGTTACATCACAAAATGGCAATGACATTATAACATTTGCCATTATATCATTGTGATATCATAGTCACATTATGAATGCCTAATCTGTGATTACATTGTATTTGAAATGTGGCATGTGAGTTGATATCAGAAACTCATTTTGATTTCACAACCATTGTCACATCAAAATCCCTTTGTGACATCATTTTGGCAACGTGACATCACAATGGCAATGTGATGGAACTAAGCCATCATGATATCAAAATGGTCATGAACACACAATGGGTTTCTGATATCAACTGACATGCCACATTAGAAATAGAATCAATAACATAATAGGCAAACACAATGTGTCTATGACATAACAATAACAATGTGATGTTGCAATGCTATGATGTCATTGTAGTTTTACATGTCAAAATGAGCTGATGGTGTCATAATGGCAACATGATATCACAATTATGATGTCAGAAATGATTTGTTATGTTTCCTTGTTATGTCTGACGTCAGTTGTCATTAGTTCCCCATGAGGTTATGGATACAAAAAAGGTTCTGTGATGTCACAGAAGCCATGTGTGTTTTCAAAGGTGGTTATAAGTCATAATAGTTTTGGAATGGCACAATGTGATCCATAATGTCACAATAGAATGAGATGTCCCTTTGGGTTTTTGATGTCACAGTGGTGATGAGTTCACAATGGCTTTGTGATGTCACAGTTTGTAATATCAGAATGATATATCCAATTTCAATTACTCATATTTCAATATGAGGATACCATTTGATAGAAGAAGCTTCATAGTGTGAGGTTATACTTTGTGACAACCCAACGGGACAGTGATTTCACAATGACAATGTGATGTCCAAACATCATGTTGTAATAATGTTCTGATGTCACAATTGGTGATGCCATACTGATGAGGAGGTCATAACTAAGTCATAACTTGTGTGATATGCTGCCATTAGGATCTTTTAGGCTTTTAGTAAGCTTATAATTTTTTGAAACTCATAATAATTCAGGTATGACATGATATCAGAAATTGACTCTGACATCATGAACATTGTGACATCATGAACATTGTAACATCACATTGATATATATCAAGACCATGGTGGCACATTATGTACTCACAAATCTGTTAGGACTTCATCATATTTGTGAAACACATGATTTTAGAGACAACACAGTCCCTTTGTGAACTCATATCTTCATTGTGAATTAATGACATTTGAGATCTGGCATACCATTGTGACATTTCCAACCAATTGTGACAGCACAAACCTATTATAGTAGAAACACATTGTGATCTAATAGCCATTGTGATAGCACAGTCCCTTTGTGACCCGACATTTCCATAGTGATAACACTAAGCCACTGTGAAATTCCAATCCTCTCAAATCCAATCCATGTATGACATGTGATACTTGAATCCAGTGTGACATCCAGATTATGGTGACATCACACTGCTAGATGTTATGAGCATTTTGTCACATTCTGACAACACACACCTGTTAGGACTTCATCACTTTTGTGAAAATACATGCCTTTGGAGACATCAGAGTCCCTTTGTGAACTCATGTACTCATTGTGAGTTAATGAAAATTGAAATCACATGTGTCATTTTGATATCACCAACCCATTGTGACATCACACACTTCTTGTGAACTCATCAGTGTGGCATCATAAATTATGATATCAAAATATTAAGTCATCCTATTGCAACATCACATTGCCATCATGATATCACTATCCCATTGTGTTTTCAAAAACCTAGTATGCCTTCATAGCATTTTAGAAAATTCATGGCCATTTATACTTGTCTTCTTCTGTGAACTCATATCCTCATTGGACATGTGAAATTGGACATTTGATTATGAGATATATTTGATATCATCACCAATGTGTCATCACAAAATCATTGTGAGCTTTCATTGCCATTTGACATCACTATCACATTGTGACATCCCAAACCTATTAGGACCTCTTATCACCTGTGAAAAGCCACATGCCCTTTGTGAAAACACAGTTCCTTTGTGGAACTATACCCTCATTATGAATTGACAATTGATATCAGACATGCCAATTTAACATCATGAACCCTTTGTGACATCACCAGAGTGACATAACATTGTCATTATGACAGCATCAACTACTTTTGACATGACAAAACTACAATGACAAGATAGCATTATGAGATCACATTGTCATTGTGATGTTATAAAGATCGTGAATGCCTGTTTTTAATATTTTTTTTTTGTTGGTCGTGGGGCTTGAACTCTGGGCTTGGGTACTGTCCCTTCTCTTCAGCTCTAGGCGAGCGCTCTATCGCTTGAGTCAGAGCCACTTCCGGTTTTCAAATGGTTTTTATTGGTAATAAGATTCGCATAGACTTTCCAGCCGGAGCTGGCTTTGAACTGCGATCCTCAGATCTCAGTGTCTGGAGTAGCAAGGATTACAGGCATGAGGGACCGGCGCCCAGCTTTTCCATTCTATTTCAAATTTGACATGCGTGTTAATAACAGAGACATAATGTGACCTCATAACCATTGTAACATCATAAATCAGCAATGACATCAAATTGTCATTATGACACCATCAGCTCATTGTGACATAACCAAATGACAATGGCATCATAGCAATATAAATCACAGTGACATTGTTACATCATAGACTTAACAGTGTGAAAGCCTATTCTGGGAATTCATTCTATATCAGAAACCCATTTTGACCATATAACCATTGTGATATCACAATCCTTTGTAACATCCCATTGCCAATGTGATATAATTAACCTGCTGTGCCATCACAAAACACTCCTGTTCTTATAAGTTTTGTGACATACTGCCATTGCCATATATTAGGCCCTTTGTGAGCTCATAATCTGCTTTCAATCTGATATTTCTGGTATGACAGGTGATATCAGAAATCCCCAGTGACATCAAACTGCCAGTGGTCCTGACTATTTTGTCACATTGTGACCTCACATTTCTAACAAAACATGCCTTTGGAGACATTACGGTTCCTTTTTGAACTCATATATTCATTGCCAATTAATGACAGTTGAGATCTCCCATGCCACTCTGACACTGTGAACCCATTGTGACATCACAAACTTATTGTGACCTCATCACGAGAATGGCATCAACAACTAATTGTTGTATCAAATCATTATTTTGACATGATATTGTGGATTGCTGTTGTGATATCACTCTCCCATTATGTTTTTACAAACCTGTTATGGCCTCATCAGATCTTAGAAAATTCATGGACTTTGAGACTTCAAGCTCTTTCTGTGAACTCATGTACATATGACCTCTAAGGCAAGGAGACAAACCATCCAGTCACATTTAATATAATAAACCATTTTTTCACTAGAAAGGGGACTGTGATTACCTTATCCTGGACTGGATACCCAGGTTCAAGAGCAGCCATGACCACCTAACCTCAGACCTCCAATGGGCAGCCCCACCCTTTCTTAATTGGTCTGGAAACCACCAACCACAAAATTATGATCTCCAAAGCTCCAAACCTCAATGGGCAAGGTTTTTTCCTTTTCCATTCTTCCCTCCTTCTCTACAGACCTGTCATTCCTTCCTGGTCTTTTCCTTTTTCACTTCCACCATTTCTTTCTACTCTTCAGGCCTCTCCACTCCCCACAGGCCTGCCTTACTCTGTCCCAGTGACCACTTGCCGACCTTCTGCTCTCCCTCAGCATCCTCTCTTCTCAGGTTTTTCCTTTCCTGCTGTCTCACCACTTTCTTCCTTCCGGGTAACTCCCATTTTTATCTCCCCTTACAATGCTCTGAAAATGCAACTTAAATATAGGTTGTACCCCTCCTCCCTCCAACGGATTTCCTGCCTAGCAGTTTTCAACCATCACTTCCAAAACTGCCCAATGCTCAATCACTTCTTGACAGCTCACCGTGTGAGGCTTGACACCTCCACCTTTGGCGGCATTCCCCACACTCTCCAGGGGGCCAAGCCAAGAATTTACAATGAATATCAGCTCCCACAGATAATTCTGGCCCCATTGGTTATTATACTATCCTCATAGTGAATTAGAAGAAATTGAAATTGTATATATCATTGTTATATTACAAACTTGATGAGACATCATTAACTCTTTGTGACCTCATCACCTCGGAGACATCACAAATTCATTGTGTTATTACATTGCCATTGTACCAACATGATCACATTGTGAAATCCCCAAACTATTATCACCTCAAGCTTTGAAAGAAAGCATGGCTTTTGTGACATGACAGGCCTTTTGTGTACTCATATCCTCATGTTGAGCTAATGACAACTGAGATCAGGCATGCCATTTTAACATCGCAAAACCTTTGTAACATCATCACCAGTGTAATATCACATTGTCATTATGATAACATCAGCCCATTATGACATCATAAAACAACAATGATATCAAATCACATGTAATTGTGATGTCACAGATACATTGGAATGCTATTCTGTGATCTCATTCTATTGCAAATATTGCTGGTGGGTTGATATCAGAAATACATTGTGACCACATAAGCATTATAATATCACAATACCTTGATGACACCACATTGCCATTATGATATCACTAACCCACTGTGACATCACAAAACAGTCTTATCCTCATACATTTTTTGACATGCTGCCAGTGTGATCTCTTTGGCCTCCCTGAGTTCATAAATTGTTTAACTCATAATACTTCAGGCATGACATGTGATATCAAAAATCCATTATGATATCATGACCACTGTGATATCACCCTGCCAGATTTCTTGACCACTGAGTCACATGAGGACAACACAAACATGTTAAGACTCATTACACTTGTGCCAACATATGCCTTTGGATACATCATTAACACTTGTGAACTTATATATTCATTGTCAATTAGAGATCTGGCAGGAGATTGTGACATCACCATCCCATTGTGAAATCAAAAACCTATGTGACCTCATCACCTGTATGGCATCACCATTTGTAACTTCAAAACAATACTATCTCATGTAATGTAGCATCACATTGCCAGTGGGATATCTCTGTCTCATTGCATTTTCACCAGCCTATTATGTCCTCATAATATTTTACAAAATTCATGGCCTTTCTGACTTCTAGCTCCTTACGTGAACTCGTATCTTCATTGCGATCTAGTAGAATGAAATTGGACATGTAATGGTGATATTACACATTCATTGCAACATCACTATCCAAGAGTGACCTTATCACCACTTGACATCACAAACCCATTGTGACATCATATTGCTACAGTGATATCATGATCACCGTGTGACATCCCAAAACTGTTGTGAACGCTTAGCACCTTTGAAAAAGCACATGGTGTTGTGATATCATGATCCCTTTGGGTAACCATGTTGTCATTATGAACAAAGATAACTGACATTAGACATGCCAGTGTACCATTACAAACGTGTTGTGACATCATCTCCAGAGTGAGATCACATTGTTGTTATAATACCATCAGCCCATTGTTACATCCCAAAATGACAATGACATCATGGCATTATGACATCACATTTTCATTGTGAGGTCCTAGAGACAATGCAATTGCCTATTCTGTGATTTCATTCTATCAAAAATGTGGCATATAGGTTGATTTCAGAAACCCATTGTGACCACACCATCATTTTGATATTACATTCCCTTTGTGACTTCATATTGACATTGTGATATCATTAATGCAATGTAACATCACAAAGCTGACTTGTCCTCATAAATTTTGTAACAAGTGACTACCTTGGCCGGGCTGGATGCGGAGAGGTAAATTCAGTCTCAACCATGAACCCTCAGACCCTTAAAGAGCAGTTCAGCCATTTGTCAACTGGTCTGCAAACAACCAACCACCAAAATAATGATCTCCAAAGCTCCACACTTCAAAGGACAAGGCTTTTTCCTTTCGCTTCATTCTCCTTCTCTACAGATCTGTCCTAACTTTCAGGTCTTTTCATTTTTTCCTTCCACCATTCAATTCTTCTCTTCAGGCTTCTCTGCTCTTGACAGGCCTGCCCTGCCTTGTCCAGGTGGCCAGTTGCTGTCCTTCACCTCCTGCTCTCTCTCAATTTCCTCTCCTCCCTGGTCTTTGCCCTCCAACAGTCCCATCACTTCTTTCCATCGAGGCCTGTAACCTTTTTCTCTCCCATTCTCTTGCTCTGAAAATGCAGCTTATATATAGGCTGTACCCTTCCCCAACTGCAATAATTTCTTGCCTTCCAGTATTCAATTATGCTCAAATCAATTCTTGGCAGCTCACCATGTGGGGCTTGACATCCTATCTCCTTCAGCAGAATGTCCTGCCCCCTCCAGTGTCATGCAACCTCCCCTTTCAATTGGTCCAGACTAGGAGGCCATGATGACTGTTCTCGTGTATTATAGGGCACTGCTGGTTATTACAGTGTCCTCATGGACACTAGTAGCAATTGAAATTGGACAAATAATTGTGATATTGCAAACTCGTGACATAACAAACCCATTGTGACCTCATCACCACAGTGAAATCACAAACCCATTGTGACTTCACATTGTTGTTTTTGATACCAAGATCACATTGTGACATTTCAAATCTATTATAACCTCTTATAACATTTGAAAAATACATAGCTTTACGATATCAGAGTCCCTTTGTGTACCCAAAGCCCCACTGTAAAATATTGACAATTGAGAATCAGACATGACATTTTGACATCCAAAACAGTTTGTGAGATCATCATAATTGTGACATCACATTATCATTTTATACCATCTATTCATTGTGAAATCACAAAACTAAAATTATATGATAGATTTATAACTTTACATTGTCATGGTGACATCATAGACACATTATGAATGCCTTTTCTGTGATTTGATTCTATTTCAAATGTAGCATGTAGGTTAATATCATAAACAAATCAGGAACTCATAATCATTGTGACATCACAATTCCTTTGTATATCATGTTGCCATTGTGATATTACTAACCTATCCTCTCATTTGTGACATGCTGCAATTCTGATACCTTAGGCCTTATTGTCCTCATAATCTGTTGTTGACCTCATTAGATTTAACATATGACATTTGATATCACAAATTCCCAGTGACATCATGACCATGGTGGCATCATACTGCCAGATGTCATATCCATTGTGTCAAATTCTGACATCACAAACCTTTTAGGATTTCAATATATGTGTGACAACACATACTTTTGGAAAAACCACAGTCCCTTTGGGAACTCATATACTCATTGTAAGTTAGGACAATTGAGAATCATCATGTCATTGTGACATGCACAACACATCACCAATATTTTGTGACCTCACCACCAATGTGGAATCATCAACTAATTGTGACACTAAAACAATATTTTGACATGATGTAATGAGTTGACATTGTCATGGTGATATCACTGTCCCATTGTTCATTCACAAACCTAAAATGACCTCCTAATATTTTTAATAATTCATGTCCATTAGTACTTCCAGCTCATTCTGTGAATTTGTATGCACATTGTGAAATAGTAACAAATGAAAATGGACTTGTGTTTGAGATATTAAAAAATCATTATGACATCAAAATCCCATTGTGACCTCATCACATCTGTGTATCATAAAGCTATAATGACCCCTAAGTACCTTTGAAAACACACATTTCATATGTGACATCATAGTCCCTTTGTGTACCCATATCCTCATTGTGAATACATGACAATTGAATTCAAATATGCCATCGTAACATCACAAACCCTTTGTGATCCCATTACCAGTGGGACAACACATATTCATTATTACACAATTACCTCCTTGCAACATCACCAATTTACAATGACCTCATAGCATTATGGCATTTATTGTCATTGTGATGTCATAGACACATTGTAAATGCCTATTCTCTTATTTCATTCTATTTCAAATGTGGCATGTGGGTTGATGTCAGAAATATATTGTGATCTCATAAATATATGGCATCACAATCACTTTGTGACATCACAGTGCTATGGTGATATCACTAACACACTGTGATATAGCAAACCTGCCCTGTCCTCATAAGTCTTTGATGTGCAGCAATTGTGATGTCTTAGGCCCTTTATGAGCTCGTAATCTGTTTTCAACCTTATAATATTGCAGTTATGATATATGATATCAGAAATCCACTGTGACATCATGACCATTGTGATATCACACTGACAGACATCATAAACATTGTGTCACGCTGTGACATCACAATCCTCCTAGGACTTCATAACATTAGGGAAAACACATGACTTTGGAGATACCACAGTCTGTTGTAAACTCCTATTCTCTGTGATTTCATGACAAATGAGATCTATTATGCCATTTGGATATCACTAACCAATTGTGACATCATAGACCCCTTACCGTATTGCATCACCAATTAATGGTGATATCAAAACATTTTGTGATGTCACAATGTGACACGATGATCATGACATCTGTCAGTGTGATGTCACAGTGGTCATGATGTCACAGTTGATTTCTGTTATCTCAAGTCATACATGAAATTTGAGGTTGAAAACAAATTATGAGGGCAAAAAGGTCTAAGATATCACAATGTCAGCATGTCACAAAAGTTATGAGGACAGGAGAGCTTTGTGATGTCACATTGTGTTAGTGATATCACAATGGAACTATGATGTCACAAAGTGATTATGATGTCAAAGTGGTTTGTAGGCACAAAATTGCGTTTCTGGTATCAACTCTCATGCCACATTTGAAATACAATGAAATCACAGAATAGGCATTCACAATGTGTCTAAGATGTCACAACGAGAATTGTCAAAATGCAATTCTGTCATTGAGTTTGGTGATGTCAAAATGAGCTGATGCTCTCATAATGAAAATGTGATGTCACACTGTTGAGGATGTCACAAACACTTTTTGATGTTATAATGGCATGTCTGATCTCAATTGTCATTACATAACAACAAGGATATGGATACACAAAGGGACTGTGATGTTGAAAAGGGTATGTGATTTTCAAAGGAGCTAAGAGGTCATAATAGATTTGAGATGTCACAATCGAATCATGATGTAACAATGACAATGTTGTCACAATGGCTTTGTGATGTCGTGGCGGTGATGATTTCAAATGGGATTGTGATGTCACAACGAGTTTGTAATACCACAATCAAATTTCCAATTTCAATTGCTACTAGTTCACAAGGAGGATACTGTAATAATCATTAGGGCCCGATTATCTTCAGGGTCTGATAATCAGTATGGGCCCATCTGGCCAGCTGGAGAGGACAAAGAATGCCACCAGAGAAGGTGAGGCATACTGTGGGAGGGACTGGTGCATTAATCACCACGTGTTGAGCTGTAAAGAAATGATTGGGCTGTGGGCATTTTGGGATGTGATAGTTGAAAACAGGCAGTTGGAGTGGAGAAGGGGTACAGACTTATATAGGCTGCTTGTTCAGAGCAATAGAAGGTGAGAGATAAAGGGAAAAGTCCTGGAAGGAAAGAAGTGGTGTGATAGCATAAGGGGAAAACCTGGGTGGAGAGGAAGTTGAGGGAGGGCAGAAGGTGAAGGATGGCAACTGATGAGCCTTGCAAAGCAGTTCAAGTCTGTGGAGAGTGGAGAGTCCTAAAGAGAAGAAGGAACTGGAAGAAGGGAAAAAGGAAAAGACCTCAAAAGAAGTATAGGTCTGTAGCAAAGGAGAGATAAAGAGAAAAGGAAAAGAGGCTTTCCCTTTGATGTTGGGAACTTTGGATATCATAATTTTGGGGGTTGGTGGTTGGGAGAACATTTATTATAGAAAACGTGTCTCGATGGATTTTCTTGAACTATAGAGATCATTATTTTTGAAGACTCCATCGAGATAATCCATTTGGATTGCATCAGGCCTTGGCCCCAGGAAAAAATCCCCATAGATGAGAGTGTCAGCCTTCAGGGTTGAGAGTCTACCTCGAGTGTTTGTCTCTGGAGATCCAACATGGACAAAAGTCATTTATGTACCTCTAGAGGTGCATCTTGGCAGGCTTGCCAGCTTGTTTTGGACCTCTCTGGAAGCTATTTGTGGCTTCCTTGGGACGCCATCTGGAACCTACTTGAGAGATAATGTAGGGCTTCCATGGGAAGCCATCTGGAACCTCATCAAGAGTACATCTGCAACTTTCTTGAGAAGCCACCTGAGACCTACACTGGAGGTCAGCTGGGGCCTTCTCCAGGGGCCATCTTGGACTTTTTCCAGAGGTCATCTGGGGCTTCCTCAGGAGGCCACCTGAGACCTCTTCAAAAGTAGTCATTGGGGCTTTCTTAAGAGGCAATCTAGGACCACCTCCTAAGGTCATCTGGAGCTTCTTTGGGAGGTCATCTCAGGCTACCATGATGAGAAATCTATGACCGTCTTTGGACATCATCTGGGACATCCTTGAGAAGCTATATAGGACCTTCTCTGGAGGTCATCTGTTGCTTTCTCAAGAGGGTTATCTGTAACGTCCTCTGGAGTTCATATGTGGCCTTCTTGAGTGGCCATCTTGGAGCTTCTTGAGAGGTAATCTCAGCCTCATTGAAAAGACATCTGGAAACTCCTTTGGAGATCATCTGACACTTCCTTGGGAATCCATTTGGAACCTCCATGAGAGGTCATCTAGGGCCTCCTAGGGAGGACATATGTGACATCCTCCAGAGGTCATCTGTGGCCGCCTCAAGAGGCAATCTGGGACGTTCTCTCTGTCATCTGGGACCTCCTGTAGAGGTCAACATTGAGAGGTATGGGACATGTGGGTTAAGTGTCTGTGGCTCTTAGTCTTTGTATGTATGCTGATAGTTCTATCTGTGTCCTGTATGCACCTGTTTACTCCTATTCTCAGGATGGGAGAACAAGGCCTTAGGTTGTCATATCCAAAAAATATTCTCCCCCAGGTTTACAGGATCCCTCAGAGGAAGATGCACTGATGTACTCTCTTTCCTATTCTTTGCATCAGCAACTCTAATAAGTCCTCCCATACCAAAAGTGGTTACTTGTACCAGACTGACGTGGTACAATGTGGTATGTTACCCTTATTACCCTTGAGAGAGGAACATGGAGATGGTGGGCAGGACCCCTTTCTAATATATGTTCCCTTTACAAGTAGTGACCTGTATAACTGGAAACAGAAAAATCCATCCTTTTCAGAAAAAAAACAAACAAACAGGGACTCATTACCTCATTAGAGACAGTAATTTTCACACACAAGCACATCTGGGATGACTGTCAGCAAATTTTACAGGTGCTTTTCACATGGTAGAAAAAGGAGTGAATACTGTCGGTGATTGACGGTGGTCCTTGGACCAGACAGTAGCCCCACAATTGAACCAGACTATTTGGAACAAGTCTTTCCTCAGACTTACCCAAGCTGAGACTAACAGCAGTTGAGGTATGGAGGTGCTTACCATTTATTTCCAGGTTCAGCTAGCAGGGATGCCGCAGTGCTTGAAAGCCACGTCTTCAATCTAAGGTGAGTGAGATGGTACTGTTCCCCAGTGAATACCCTAATGCTTTATCTGAACTTCTCCCAGAAGGCTGTAGGACCTATAGGCTATAGATCTTTAAGTCCTGGAGAATCAAAGAGCCCTAAATATGGCCTTTGTTACGCAGTCAGCCACAGATATTAGAAGAAAGCTTGAAAAGTTAGAAGGTTTTGAGATAAAGTGGTTGTCCAGTTGATGTTGGATAACAGAGACACCCTGAAAAAAAAAAAAAAAACGAGTCTAAAGAGAGTTTGAGTTTTGGTAGGAGCACCAGAATAGGGATCAAGAAACCTTTGGCAAAGACAGTACAATTCATTAGAAAATGGCAGTAGGACCCTCTAGGACTAGATCAGTGAGATTAATGCAAGCAAAATGGACATTAGGAAAAGGAATGTCCAAGCAGGAGAATGATAGAAAAATGAAAGCTTAAGTAAGCACATTAACCACCTGGAAAATTTAAATGACAGGTTAAGTAATCACATTAACTACATGGAAAATGTGTCCGTAGCTCTGGAGAATCATGCAAAGGACCTCTGAATTCTATTAAGAAATTATGGCTATGAAAAAGGAGCTGGGGTCCTGGGAATGTGCTCAGTGGTAGAGTGCTTGCCTTGCGTGCATGAGTCCCTGGGTTCGATTCCTCAGCACCACATAAGCAAAAAGAAAAAAGCCAGAAGTGGCCCTGTGGCTCAAGTGGTAGAGCGCTAGCCTTCACCTGAAGAGCTGAGGGACAGTGTCCAGCCAGAGTTCAGGCCCCACGACCGGACCCAAAATAAAAAGGAAAAAAAAAAGAAAAAGGAGCTGGACCTGATATAAGAATATATTAGGTTGAAGAACATGTCAATTATAAGCTTTGAAAAGTGTCACCAGAAATTCAAAGCAACAGAGAAAGAAGGAAAGAGTAGTTAGCAGAGAAGACGGGAAAGTGCTGTGTCATAGAAGATGAGGCCAAGAAAAGACAACAGGAAAATATCAGGCTCAAGAAAGAGATTGTTTCTCTTCAGAAAGAGTTAAAGGATCACTTGCTTTGATAGAGAATGCCATGGATAGGGAAAGAGCATTAGGAATAAAAACAGAAGAGCTAAACAAACAGTTGAAAGAGCTGTCACAAAAATACACAGAAGTGGAAAACTAGAAAGAGAAACAACTAGAGTAAATGCCCCAAAAGACTGCTGAGATCTTCACCATAAATGTAATGCAGAAGCATTGTGTCCCTGTGGAACAGGTGGAGGTGGGAAAAAATACCTCTCAATAGCACCTTTGTGAACTTAAGGGAGGAGCTGAAGAGCAAGCAAAGGTGTTGTGAGAAGGAGCAGCAGTTGGCCAGTCAAGGGAAATCTCCTGTGACCCTGCCAAATCATTTGCAGGTTAAGGAGCACATTGAGAAAGAGAGTGGGATCATGAAAACAAGTTTGAGATAAAAGGAGAAGAATAAAATGGAAGAAATCTCCAAGGTTCCGAGTACTTTACAGGAGTTAAAGAAACTAGAGACCCTAAGATACAGAGAAACATCTGAGCCGATCAGGTAGCTTGGGAGACCAGTCTAAAAGAAGTTGTTTCTCTAGAGCTACTAGTCATCAATATTAAAGGAAGAAGCAAAAACAGTGGTAATAAGTGTGCAATTGTTGACACTGAACTTGTGAAAAATGCATACAGGCTCAAGCTTTCTGTCAGTTTACATGTAGATATTTGCAACCTGCTAAATTGCCCAAGGACACTGCCTAAAACTGTTCTGGAAACCGGTGGGGCCTCAGCCTGACAATACTTTGTAATGTGTGTAGTTAATTTCCAACAGGTAAATGCTGAAATTCTGGAACACATGCAAAGAATTCATATGTGAGGAACCTCAGATGGTGAATTTGGGAAAGTGGACTCCACAGGGGTAAAGCCTCGAAAGTATGGCTATTAGTATCTGTTAATAATAGTGGACATTTTTTCAGGCTGAGCTGAGGCATGTAATAATACCTTGATTTGGCTTACCCTTAGCTGTGGGGTCCAAAGATTGCCCTGATTCATGGCCCAACTTCTCAATTATTAACTAATGCCCTAGGAATAAATTGGAAGTTACAGTCCATTTATAAGCCTCAGAGTTCAAGCACTAGAAAGAATGAACATGACCTTAAAGGAAACTTTAACTAAATTAAATACAGAGACTGGCCATGGCTAGGTAAGCCTCCTCCACTTCACTCTCCTTTGAGCAAGATGTAGGCCTTATGTTAAAAGTTTCAATCCCTTGAAATACTTTAGTGTAGAACACCACCTTGGGTTCCTAAAATTAGGAAGGTTTTATTAACAGAAATGTCTAACTACAATCTGCAGGCTGTACAATATATTCTTTTATGTACCTATCCTTTGGTAACCAATGCCCAATGGCCGGATAAGAAAAACTCCACCTGAAGGGGTGGGACCAAGAAGGTGATGGAACAGCAGGGAAACACCACAGCTCTCTCCACCAAATACAGAGTTTGGATTTCAATGCTCTGTTTCTCCAAGTGACCCACAAAAAAGGCAATTACTCAGAGAGATAAAGGAAGTGCAAAAGAAAAGGGAAAAACCTACAGAGACAGTAAAGTGGGAAGACCCTCCCCCCACTCTTTGTTGGTGATGGGGTTCCACGTTGCGCAGCTTAGGTGAAGGGGTTTTGTGCCAAGCTGCTTAAGTGCCCAGGGTCTGGACCCTCTGAAGCCCACACACCCACAAGCATCCCAAGTCTCCAAGGAGACTCCCAAGACCTAGGCCAACCCAGAATATACAAACAGAAATCTCAGAAGGCAGAACTGGAACAAAGACTCCCCTCACCCTACCTGGAACAGCACCTTTGCCTGGCTGATATAAGTAGCCCAGCCCAGTCAGCAGAAGTAGCAGCTGTCAACAGTGGCAAATGACCCTAGTCTCTCAGGGTGGCACCTCTGTCCTGCTGGTGTAAATAGCCTAGCCTAACCTGGAACAGCAGCAGCAGCTGGCAGTGGTGGCAAACCATCCAGAATTGGGGCACAATGCCTCTTGGCACTTGCCCAGACCATCCTGGGGCAGCAGCGGTGGCTGAGGTGCGGACAGCTGCAGTGAACACGTCCAGACCCGTGGTGGTTTGTGCCTCTCCATACTGGCCTGCATAAGTGGCCCAGCCTAACCTGAGACAGCAGCAGTGGTTAACATCTGACTTGTGGTGGGGTGCCTGGCTTGCATAAGGGGTTCAGCTGATCCTGGGGCAGTGGCAGCAGGTGGGGCAGTGGCAGTAGCTATGGCAGCAGCAGTGGCATCAACAGCGGAAGCAAACAACTATGGACCCGTAGTGGTTGTGTCACCTCTCCACACGGGTTTGCATAAGCAGCCCATGGTGGCAAAGGTGGTGAACAATCCTAGACTTGAGGCAGGGTGTGGTGCTGAGCAACCCCAGAAAGACTCCCTGGGCTGGCTTTGAACCTGAATACACAGATCTGAGCCTCCTGAGTAGCTAGGATTAAAGGTATCATACCAGTAGAGTCTTCCTCTTGCAACCCCCATAACGTTTTCTAAAATAGATAATTTCTTAGTTCATACATGGAATTTAAGCAAATACAAGAAGATCAACAATACTCTGGATTCTATCTGAGCATAGTGGAATCTAACTAGTTCTCAATAACAATGCATGAAGTAGAAAAAGAAACATGGAAATTAAACAGCACTCTGTTGAACAATACATGGATCACAGAAGAAATTAAAGAAGAAATTAAAAAGTTCCTGCAATTCAGTGAAAATGAAGATACATCACAAAGAAACCAATGGGATACAGCAAAAGCAGTCCTGAGAGGCAGATTCATTGCTCTCAGTGCACACATCAAGAAAACATGGAACAAGTAAATGATCTTTTGATGCAACTAAAACTGCTAGAGAAAAAAGAAAAAATTGAAACAAAAGTTGCTAGATAGTGAACCGAAATAAGAGCTGAAATTAAAGAGACAGAGACTATGAAAATTATAAATAAAATTAATTTTTAAAAGCTGTTTTAAAAAGTCACTAAAACTGAGGGACCACTGGCAAGAGTAACTAACAAAATAAGAGAGGAGACCCAAATCAATAATATCAGAGATACCACAGGAAAAATTACAACAAACATCCAAGACATCAAAACAATCATAAAGAAATAATTCCAGACTCTACTCACAAAGGAAGCAAAACCTAGCAGAGAGGAATGCATTTCTACAGAAATACAAACTGCTATCCCCCCTTTCCTTTTCAGCCATTCTTCTCTACCATGTATGGTGGGGGGAGCAGTTCGGTAAATAAACTTCTTTTCATGCCTGAATAGTGTGTAGTGTTCTCTTCATGGGCTACTTAATAAAACCTACCTATTTAATATACCTTACAAATCGTTCCATGACTGGTATGAGGTTTTTGAATTGGAAATGCTAGAATTTCCTAAACACCCCTTTTCTGCAAATCAAACTGCATCGAGACACCACGTGAGACTTTTCACCAATACCATTGCTGGCCTTCACATCCACGTCCACACCACTTCTCTACTCTGGTGAATGAAAATACTCTCCACGGCTCTCTGTTGCTCAATCTCTGCTCAGATGTGGCACCATTCCAGAGAGCTCCTACAACCTTTAGCAGAAAGGATGGTCATCTCTGAAGTGGAGAATGCCTGGTTTGGGGGGCTTAACCATTTCTCTCTATAGGGGTCTGGGGCAAGCCGGAACACCACTTCTTCCTGGTCAGCTCTCCTTCACTCACCAAACTGACTCTCTAATGCATTTAATGGGGTCCTGTGAGTCATGTCTGAGACGTGAAACCCCATTGACATGCCTCCTGTGCTCCCTGGATTTCCAGATGACCTAATATTTTTTGCTGTTCTCAGAGTTAGACAATTTATGCCTCTGCAATGGTACATGGTCAGAAGTCTCTTTACTATCAGGCTGTCTTTGCTCTCTGCTATTCATGTCCAACTTTCTATATCTCTACAACTTTTTGGATTGTGCCCGGAAGAGTGAAACATGGACTGGTTCCCGGGGAATCCCTATAGGTTCCCTCAAAAAGGCTAGCCAAACTAGGCTTGATTTTTTGTTCAGGCTTTCTTTGCATTTTTTCAGAAATTCGCCATCTTGAGTTCACCACCTTGGCCACATGGTGGGTTAAGGATTTGGGCCCATCCAACCCGTACACTTCCACGAAGCTTGTAACTCTTCCATCCATCTATTCTAATATGCATTGCTAACAAGTTGCTCTTTTCACAGACCTTGGTAACTGAGGCCCAATCATCTGATGTGCTTTGTTAGCAAAGATGTCTAAATATTGTTGTCAAAAATTTTAAGTTTTGAGTTTTGCCTTTTTTGTTTTGTGTTGTGTAGTCTAGTACTATGTGATTCTAACATATTGGGCATATCTGTGCTAAGATTCTCACATCTAACGAGTTTTGTCATTGCAGAATATTTGGTCAATTCTTGATAAGCACCAGGTAAGCTCTACTTATTCTATTTGATCTTCTTGTTGCTTTAATTGGAAATAACAAAGAGCTTTTGTGGAAAAGATTGCAGTGCAAGCCAGCCTGGGCTGAAAAATCCCTCAAACTCCATCTCCCAACTAACCTGCAAAGAGCCAGGCTGGAAACATGGCTCGAGCCTCTTATCTCTAATCAGCAAACAGTACACGTGGTACCATCATTCCAAGTGGTAGAGTGCTAGCCTTGAGCAGAAGTGGTCAGGGACAATGCTCAGGCCTTGAGTTCAAGCCTCCTTGAATACAAACTGGGACTAACCATCCCAGCAACGAGCACCTAGACTCAACCAGTCTGGGGAACAAAGGAGCATGAGGAAGAGTAAGAGGAGATATCACATCATCCTCTTTGTGCCTGCACTATCAAAATTAACAAGAGCTAGTAGGTCAATAGAAGTAAGAAGACTGCCCATCTAATGTCCATACCTGTCTACCTTTCAACTGGACAGGAATTCATATTCTTGCCCTTGTTAATTGACTTCTTTTCTATCTAGTCTCCATGTGTCAGAAGAAGGTAGGGACATTTCTACCAACATTTTCAGCCCCAAGTCCTTCCTCCTGCCATCTATTTGCTCTCTAGTATTTTTTTTTCAGTCCCACAATGAGTCATGAGACTTCTCCAGACTTTGTCCAAGAGACCTGCCTCTTCCAGACTTTATCTAAGGACTCAATGCCCAAGTGACAGCTGTTGCCTTCTGCCTTCTCCCAGATGGGACCACATATCAGCCTTTTACCCTTACTGTCAATGTTTGCAAACAGGAAGTAGCCAGCGAGAATCTTCACCTTTTTCCATAATTATCAAATGGCTGGAATGTAAGTTCTGAACAGGGACACCTCCCTCCCTCTTGGCTAAGTTCCCACCCAATATCTATTACATAGGTAACTGGCAGACCTGGAAGCAATCACCTTCTCCTGCTAGGTCACATCCTAGGCCACCTCTGGTCACATGCCTCCCATCTGACCTTCGGAGGGTTCCAGACCCTGAGGTCACATCCGGATCCAGTGTGGCCACAATTTTCCAGCACCTGGCCACACCTCTTCCTGTCCCTGGCCTAGATAAGTCCTGGATCAGGGGTGGGTCGACAGCCCTTCCTTTATAGTTATGTTCTCCACCATGCATGGTGGGGGCAGCCTTTTCGTAAATGAACTTCTTTTCCTGCCTGAAAAAATACAAAGAAATACAAATGGCCCAAACGGAACCAAGAAGAAATAAATCAATTACAATTGTCAATAACCTACAATGAGATAGAAGAAGTAATAAGAAATCTTCCAACAGGAAAAGCCCAGGACCTTATGGATTACTACAGAATTCTATAAGGCCTTTAAAGAGGAGCTAATACCCATACTCCTCAACCTCTTCAGAGAAATATAAACAGAGGAAGAAATTCCAAACTCATTCTATGAAGCCAATATCACATTCATCCCCAAACCAGGCAAAGACCGAACAAAAAAAGAACTACACACCAATCTCTTTGATTAAGACAGATGCAAAGCTCCTCAATAAAATTGCAGCCAAAAGAATCCAGAAACATATAAAAAAATCATACATTATGACCAAGTAGGCTTCATCCCAGTGATGCAGGGATGATTTAACATATGTAAGTCAATAAATGTAATCCATCCCATCAACAGATCCAAGGTCAAGAACATGATTATCTCCATTGATTTGAAAAAGGATTTTGATAAAATTCAGCACTCATTTATGTTAAAAGCTCTGGAAAAAATAGGAATAAAAGGAACATTCATAAGACAATAAAAGCGTTACATGGCAGATCAAAAGCAAATATTATGCTTAATAGGGAAAAACTACAATCAATTCCCTTAAAAACAGGAACAAGGCAAGGATGCCCACTCTCTCAACTCCTCTTCAATATAGTTCTGGAAATTTTAGCCAAAGCAATAATTCAAGAAAAATACATTGAAGGTATGCACATAGGAGAGGAAGAATATAAACTCTCTCTTTTTGCAGATGGTATTATTTTTATAAATTAACAATCCCTAAAGCTCCATCCCCAAACACTTAGAGCTTATAAACCCAATTGGCAAATACCAGGATACAAAATTAACCCACAAAAATCAGTCGGCTTTCTGTAAACCAACAAAGTACAAATAGAAATGGACATCAAGGAAACAACCTCATTCACAATAACCTCAAAAAAAAAGTATTAAGGCGGTAACCTAACCAAAGATGTAAAGGGTCTATATCATGAAAACTATAAAAGCCTTAAAAAAGGAATCTTAGAGGATACCAGGAAATGGAAAGACTACTCATGTTCCTGGATAGGCAGAATTAATATGGAGAAAATGGCCATACTGCCAAAATTAATAAACACATTCAATGCAATTCCCATTAAAATTCCAATGACTTACTTTACTGAAATAGAGAAAATATTCCAAAAGTTCATATGAAACAACAAAAGACCTAGCATAGCCAAAACAATTATAGGCAAAAGAAAGGATGCAGGAGGGATCATGATACAGGACTTTAAGCTCTATTATAGAGTCATAATAACAAAAACTTTAGACCATGTTAACGATAATTTGCCTTGTCAAGGTTAAAATGTGTTTGTGACTTTAACTAAGTATCACAATTCCACAATATTGTGAAATATGTGAAATACATGTAATCACCTATCTCAATGTTAACAAAAAACTGTGAGAAGGGAAGGGTTATGTGGGATGGGTGACAATGTTGTCAGACACCTTATATTCATGTACTGTTTTGTAGAATAGGAACTTCTTTCTACAACTACTTAAAAATAATAACAATACAAAGTATTTAAAAAATAAACAGGATGGCAACAGATAAGTTCAAATATAAAATAAGAAATTAAATCCAATTGGAAGGCAAATTGGGGAGAGTAATATAGGTTATTCTATAGCAAGTCTCCTTCAGCAATATATCCAAAAGCTAGACCTCAAGTAAGTGAAGTAAACTAAGAAATGGAGATACAAAAAAAAAAAAAACCACCCACTCTTTCTTGCCTGGACAGGTGGTGTGGGTAAAAATTTATCATGCTCCTGAGTTAGAACCAAAGTGGCAAGGACTATACTTGGTGGTGCTAGGACCAATATACAGAGAAGGCTGCAAGGAGAACTGTTCAGAGACACTCAGATGATCCCTTAAGGATAAGACTTACTAAGTGTTAATTACTGCTAACTAGTTTCTATAATTTACTTGTTTTCTATTAAATTTACATTTTAAGCCTGTTCATTGGGTGGAGAGAAGGGAATTTTTAGGATTTGGTAAGAAGGAATCAAGGATTTGATTGGACATGAAAACCAGTGGGTGGTGTATAAAGCAGTGGGCCCTAATAATCAGCAGGGCCCACTAATCAATGTGGCCCCATGTCCTGGCCCCCTGGAGTGCATGGGACATACTACCAAAGGGCCAGAGTATGTTGTTGGAAGGGGTAGGATGTCATCCTCACATGATTAGCTTTGAAAAAGTGATCGGGGAATGGGCAGTTTGTGAAGAGATGGTTGAAAACTGTTAGGCAGGAGACCCACTGGCGTGATGGAGGGGTTCAACCTATGTATACGCTGCATGGTCAGAGAAATGGAATTGGAGAAAATCAAGGGAAGAAAATGGTGAGACAGTAGGGGGGAAAGACTTGGGAGAAGAGGAATTTGAGGGAGAGTAGGAAGGAAAGTATGCCAATTGGCCACCAGGCCAGAGAAGTGTAGGCCTGTGGATAGTGGACAGGCCTAAAGAAAAAAAGGAAGTGATGCAAGGGAAAAAGGGAAATGAAGGAATGTCTATAAAGAAGAAGGGAGTAAGGGAAAAGGACAAAGCCTTACCTATTGAAGTTTGGAGCTTTGGAGATGATAATTTGGGGAGTTGGTGCTTTGCAGAGCAATTAACTATCTTTGACTGCCCATTGGAGGTCTGAGATTTGATGTTTAGGGCTGGCTTGTCACTGAGTGTACAGCCCAGGACAAGGTAAATGAAGGTCCATTTCGAGTGTAAATGAAGTTATTTTCAATGTGCCTCATTGGATTGTCTTGTGTTTTATGCATCATAAGTATACTAGTTCTCGTTAGTAGTCTCAAAGGTCATGAAATTTGTAAAATGTTATGAGGTCATAATCGGTTTGCAAATCCGAATGGGACAGTGATGGCAATATGATGTCACAATATCAAGTCATAATAATATTTTGATGTAATAATTAGTTGGTGATTCCATAATGTTGATGAGTTCACAATAGGTTTATGATGTCACAATTGGGTTGTTGATGTCACAATGGCATGCTGGACTTCAATTTTCATTAACTCCCAATGAGAATATGAATTCAGAATGAGATTGTGAGATCTACAAAGTCATGCATTGGCCCAAATGTGATGAACTCCCAACAGTTATGTGATATCACAATGTAACACAATGCTCATGATATCTGACAGTGATGACACAATTTTCATGATAGAGTGCATTTCTAATAGCACACATCATACCTGAAATATGAAGTCAAAAACATTATGAGATCACAAAGGCCTATGTATCAAAAGGGCATCGTGTCAAAGTTATGAGGAAAGGACTGGTTAATGATGTCACACTGGTGATCCTGCCTCCAAGGGTTTGTAATATTACAATGGTATAACTGATCTTAATTGTTAGACCACAATGATAATATGGGTAAACAAATGAACTTTGATGTCACAAAGGCCAAATGCTTTTTCAAAGGTGCTAAGAGCTCATAACCGATTAAAATGCCACAATGTGATTGTGATGTCACAATGGCAATGTGATGCTGCAATAAGTTTGTGATATCACTTTGGTAATGAGGTCACCCATGGAATAGTGATGTCACTACTAGTTTGTAATATTACAATCACATGTCTGATTTCAATTGCTACTAGTTTACAATGAGGACAAGAGTTCAAGGAAGAAGCTAGAAGTCCTAAAACCCATGAATTTTCTAACATGTGATGTCATAATAGGTTTGTGAAAACAGAATGGCACAGTGATATCGCAATGTCAATGTGATGTCACAATATCATGTCATAATAATGTGTTAAGGGAGTTCAGAAGAAGATTGCTGAAGAGAGGTTGGATTCAAAACAAGTGCTCGCATAGAAAGCAGTTTTATTGTTCCTGTGAACAGTCCTAGGCTAGACAATCACACCCAAGTGTGCCATCACCGTACAAAAAGTATGGCCAGAGAGGGAAAATCCAGGCAAGTAAATAGATCTGAGCACTTGCTAGTAGCCACAGCTGAAAGGGCTGGGGTGGCAGTGGCGGCGGCCATAGACACCATACCTACAACAGAGAGTCCAGGACAAAGGTGCCAGACACAGTAGACTTGCAGATTCTACTCAACACCAGCAAGAACTGAGAAGGAGCAGATATCTTGATCCTGCAGATTTCAGACCAGAGAGGGTCCAGGAACCAAGAATCCAGCATGAGTAGAACCCTGACTTCCTGACTCCTTCTCAGGGAGCAGATGTGGGAAGGCCGCCCCTCCCCTCACCACCACCGGAGGTCTCCATCTTTGATACTGACAAAGGCCCAGTTGAGCAGATAGCTTCAGTTCAGGCCTTGGAAAAAAACAAAAGAGTCATTTTGCAGGCCACAGGATCTAGAAGTGACCTGCCGGACTCATTCCAACAGGGGAAACTCACTCTGCCCAGGCAGAGTAAAATTTGCCCTCGGAGAAGAGACTTTCTTCACCGGGTAAACAGAGCCAGAGGATACCCCACCCTACAGAAGCCTAGACAATAATTGAAATTAAGTAAACATAAACCCTGAGAATTGCTCCAAGCTGGGCTCTGTGAGTGTCTCAGGAGGTAGCCCTTCAGGGAAAAGCTACTGTTTGCTGAAAGGCTTCAACCTTACCCAGAACCTAGCCTCATCACAGCATCTCCAAACTAGAGGAAACAGCCATCTCCCACTTTTGTGATACTCAAAGATCTCCCACGCACTGAACTAGCATGGGAGGAGGATCACAAAATCCTGCCTAACACAGGGCATTTTCTGCCTGACCAAATTGATTTAAGAAACCAATCAAGTCATAGGAAAACCAAACACCACAAGCAGACCAGAGACTCCACCAAGACACTGGTTATAGATACAGGGGAGATAGAGGCTCTTCCCATTCCCCCTCCAAAAAAAAAACACCAAAACAAAGAACTCTTTTTTTTTTAATTATTTTTAATTTTTATTTTTTAAGTGTTTTCTCTTGATCTTTATTTTCTCATAATTTTTATTTTTGGTGTATATGTGTGTGTGTGTGTGTGTGTGTGTGTGCATGTTTAATCTCTTTGACTTTTTGGTCCTTTTTTATTGTTTTCCTTTTTTCTCTCTTTCTTTATTTTTTGCATGACTTAATTGCTGTTCTGTTCAACTCCAGATACATACGTGTCATCAATTGTTAGACCTTCTCCCCCATTATGTACATAGTTAAGCCAGAAATTTATTACTCAGTTTACAACCTCTTAGCCTTAACTTCTTTCATAGAAGTATTATCTCTTTATACCTACATAATTTTCAAGTAACTAATTTTAAAAATTTTATTTTATAGTTTTCACGTTTCCTTTCTATCCCTCTCCTCCTCTCATTCTATCCTTTTCTTCTCTCAATATCATTTATGTAAACTTACATAATTTTTAAGTGTTTCATTTCTTACATTTAAATTTTAGTTTTTCCATTTTTTTCTTTTTTTTTTAAATTTCTCTCCTATGATTCTGTCCAATCCGTTACCCTCTCAGAGATTAGGAATTGGTTACATTTACTCTCATTTTACCTCTCCACATCCCTCTAGTCCTATTTTTCCCCACATTTCTCCCTGAAGCTATTAATTTCTGGTTTGCCAAATCCTTCTTCGTTATTCTTAACCCATTAATCCATGGTTGTTTGCTTTAGAATAGATTGTATCTGTTGAACTAGATTGTATCTGCAACCATTCTGTTTGTGCAAATGAAGGACTTTGGTTGATGCTTACCTTAAAATAGTGTTCTAGCACAAAATTGCTGTTACTTTCATACCAAATGAGCAGAACAAGCTGGAAAACACAAGAAAAATGGTAATGATAATAATGATAATAATATGAATATGAATAATATGATATGAATATAATAATGATAATAAAAATGATAATAATAATAATAAATAGTTCCCCCAAAAGCTCTACAAACACTACTGGTAAACATGGTGAATGTAATGATTGAAAATTTGCAAAGGTCTCAGTGTGAGCGTGATAGGGACCAAGAGGAGGCAATCCAAATAGTAGTACAGGAATCTTGTGAGCTTTAGGAAGCTACTTAAAGATTAATACAGGAATTGCATAAGCAGGCTGAGAACAGTCATAGAAAATTACAGGAATTGCTGTAATGTGAGGAAACTAATCAAAGAGTAAAACAGGAATTGCGAGAGTGTGATCAGAATAGACAGAAATAAATAGAGGCTATTCAAAAAATCCATAAGGAGAAAAGAGACAGCTGAAACAATTCAGGGAGACCATAAAGGGAATGTAGAATAGAACCTGCCAGAAGGAATGGGAGTCCAAGGAAACCATAACCAATCAGCTAAGTGATCTGAGAATAAACACTGAACACCAAATTAAGGAAGTAAAGCTCATACAAGATCTAAACCAAAGCTCCAACAAAGAATTTGAAGCCATCAAAGCCGACCAAGTAGAAGGAAAAGAAATTAAAAACAAATAGAAAGTCTTGACAGTAGGTTAGACCAGGCAGAAGATCAAATTTCGGGGATTGAAGACAGCCTAGATATTATAGAGAAATAACATACAAATATCCAAGATAAATCCAAGATATATGATAGAACTATTCTAAATTTGGAAGACACCATCAGAAGGCCTAATCTGAGGATAATGGATAGAGGAGCACCTAGAGACAGAAGTTAATGGTCTAGGAAATTTATTTAACAGAATCTTAGCAGAGAACATGCAAAAAGATAGGCCTATGGCCTATTCAGATTAAAGAAGCTTTCAGAACCCCAAATAGACTAGAACAGAACAGGACATGTCACCCTCACATTATAATCCGCACAGAATCAATTCAGACCAAGGAAAGGATCCTTAAAGCAGTCAATGAGAAAAGACCAATCACCTATATAAGGAAAACAATTAGAATCACCTCAGATTTCTCAGCAGAGATGATTAAAGCAAGAAGAGCCTGGAATGATGTATGCCATGCCCTAAAGAAAAACCACAACAAAGAATAGTGTACCCAGTTAAACTCTCTTCATAACTGAAGGTCAAATAAAAATTGTCCATAGCAAAGAAAAATTGAAACAATATATCTCCACAAAACCAGAGCTACAAAGGTACTTGAAGAAATCTTACACATAGAAAACCAGAGCTACAAAGGTACTTAAAGATATCTTACACATAGAAAACTAACAAGATAAAGGCCAAGAAAAGGCCTGGCAGAAATGGACATTCTGAAGCTCAACCAAGATGATTTAAATCAAATTAACATGCCCATATCAAGCATAGAAATGGAAACAGCAATAAGAGACCTCACATCTAAGAAAAGTCCAGGACCAGACGGATTTACAGTGGAATTCTACAAGGCATTCAAAGCAGGGCTCACACCAATCCTCCTCCAACTATTCAAAAAAATTGAAAGAGTAAGTTCACTACCAAATTCATTCTATGATGCCAACATAACGGTTATCCCAAACCAGGCAGGGACTCATCAAAGAAAGAGAACTATAGACCCATTTCTTTGATGAACATCTATGCAAATCTTCTCAACAAAATTTTGGCCAATCAACTTCAACAATTCATCCAAAAAATCATACACCACGATCAAACAGGATGCAAAGCTGGTTCAATATATGAAAATCAATAAATATAATTCATCATGTCAACAAGAGCAATGATGAGAACCACATGGATATATCAATAGATGCAGAAAAATAATTTCACAAGATCCAACACTCCTTTATGATGAAGACTCTGGAAAATCTATGAACCCAGAGAACATACCTCAATACAATAAAGGCTGTATATGACAAACCTACATCCAGCATTATAATTAATGGTGAAAAATGGAAGCCAATTCCTCTTAACTCAGGAACGAGACAAGGATGTCCACTCTCCCCACTTCTCCTCAATTTAGTATTAGAATGTCTACCTAGAGTAATAAGACAAGATGCAAACATAAAAAGGGATCCAAATACAGAAAGATGATGTAAACCTCTCCCTCTTTGCAGATGACATGGTTTTGTATTTAAAGAACCCCAGAGACTCCACTCCCAAATTACTCATGCTGATTAAAAACTTTGGCAAAGAAGCATAGTATAAAATTAACTCTCAAAAATCAATGGCTTTTCTGCATGCCAACAATGAGAAGTGTGGCTGAAATCAGGAAAGCAACTGGATTCATAATAGCCCCACAAAAAATAAAATACCTAGGAATTAACTTATTCAAAGAAGTGAAGGACCTTTATGATGAAAACTTTAAAAGCCTGAAAAAGAAAGTCAAAACGGAACTTAAAAAGTGGAAAAACCTCCCATGCTCCTGGATTGGAAGCAACAACATTGTGCTAATTGCAATACTTCCCAAGGCTATCTACCAATTCAATGTGAATCCTATCAATATTCCAAACTCATTCTTCAAGAAAACAGAAGAGGCAATCCAAAAATTCATATGGAACAATAGAAGACCCCGAATAGCAAAAATGATCCTTAACAGAAAGAACAGTGCTGGAGGAATATCACTACCAAATTCCAAACTCTACTACAAACCCATAGTAATCAAAACAGCTTGGTACTGGTACAAGAACAGACCTCAGGACCAATGAAATAGAATTGAAAACCCAGAAATGAACCTACAGACCTATAGCCATCTAATCTTCGATAAGGGAACTAAAAAAAAAAACAGAATGGAAGAAAGACAGCCTGTTCAGTAAATGGTGCTGGCAAAATTGGTTAATCACTTGTAGAAAACTAAAACTACATCCTCATATATCACTCTGCACCAGAATCAACTACAAATGGATCAAAGACTTCGAGTCAAAGCAGACACCCTGAAAACATTACAGGATGGAATATGAGAAACCCTAGGTCTCCTTGGCACAGGCCGAAATTTTCTTAATAGAGACCCAGAAACACGAAAAATCAAAGAAAGGTTGGACAAAAGGGATTTCATGAAATTGCATAGCTTCTGCCTGGCAAAGGACAAAGCTAGCAAGATCAATAGAAAGCCCACAGATTCGGAGAGGATCTTCAGTAGCCATACAACAGACAAGGGTCTTATATCTAAAATATACCTGGAACTCAAAAAATTATATCCCCCAACAACAAATCGCCAAAGAAACAACTGCCCAATAAATAAGTGGGCTAAAGACTTACAGGGAAACTTCTCTGAAGAGGAAATAAGGATAGTGAATAGACACACGAAGAAATGCTCAAACTCCCTAGCCATAAAAGAAATGCAGATCAAAACAGCATTGAGATACCACCTCACCCTAGTTAGAATGGCTATAATCAAGAACTCTGATAACAACAGAAGCTGGTGGGGATATTGGTGGGACCGTATACTTTTTCAACCACTTTGGAAAGCAATATGGAGCTTCCATAGAGCTCCCCGATGACCCAACACTCCCACTTTTGGGCATTTAACCAAATGATTACAAACAATACCATACTAAAGCTACCAACACAACTATGTTTATTGCAGCATTATTTACCATAGCTAAGATATGGTACCTACCCAGATGCCCCTCAGTAGATGAATGGATCAAGAAAATGTGGTTTATATACACAATGGAATTCTATGCGTCAATGGGAAAGACTGAGATTGCCCCATTTGTTAGGAAATGGAAAGCCTTGGAAAAAATTATATTAAGTGAAGTAATCTAGGCCCAAAGAAACATAAGTGTCATGGTTTCCCTTATTTGCAATAACTAGTATATGTCTGAGACGAACAGAAACTGTCAGACAAGTTGATGTTAGGAGAAATGAACCCTAAGATAAGGACTCAAATTGGTTTCCGTTGTTGCTATTGTTTCTGCCATATTTATGACATGATTTATTTGTTGATTTTTATGTCCCTCCCCCACGGTATAACCCCTGTTTTCACTGTATTTGATGTTGGCATAATTTGGGGATGGCAAGGGGAAAACAAATTATTATACAGGTGGACTAATTACCACAATGACATGTACAAGACATTATGTTGAAAACGAACTTAAAACTTTGGTGTGGAGGGGGTAGTGTGGTGGTAGAAGGGGAGATATTAAGGGATGGGAAGGGGAAACAATGGAGGAGGCAAAATTGCTTGAAAAGAAATGTACTCATTACCTTGTTCATGTAATTGTAAACCCTCTATTTGTATTTTCACAATAAAAAATCATAAACTAATAAAGTGAAATTAATGTCAATCTTGTTTTGTCGGTCGTAAGGCTCTAACTCTGGGCCTGGGCACTGTCCCTCCTCCCTTCGGCTGAAGCATACCACTGTATCTCTTCAGCTACAGTGCCGTTTCTAGTTGTCAAGAGATATATTGGAGATAAGAATCTCACAGACTTTTCTGCCCAAGCTGACTTTGAACCAGTATCCTCAGATCTCAGACTTTTGGTAGCTAAGATTACAGGCATGAGCCAACAAAGTCCAGATCTAAGACAATTTTTAAAAAGTAAGCTTATTGAAACTTCTTGCTTTTTCCAATAAACAATCTTACTTTTTCAGCATTAGTTTATATCTATGATTTATTTTTAGATGAAACTGTGAATTTTTTAATCTTTACTATTACTCAGTATCTCACAAAAATCCAGTTATTGACTTTCCCCAACGTCTATTATTACATACTAAATTACTTACTATTATTATTACACTCTATATTACATATAATGTGAATTAAAAATAGTTTGGATCATTTCAGATAAATTAGTAGCTGCTATTTTAGCATTATAAATTCACACTTGTGATTTTAAACGAAGGAAAGAAGATTTTCGAGTTAAAATGAAGTATGAATGTGTAGTGTGTCCCAATTGAAACAAAAAAAATCTGAATTCATACAGACAAAATTATTTTCTTTCCACTTATGACTTTGCAGTAATACTATTGGAAATAGTGAGGCAAGAAGAGGAAGAATTCAATCTTTTTTTTTTTGTCAGTCGTGAGGCTTGAATTCTGGGCTAGAGCCCTGTCCCTGTGCTCTTCAGCTCAAGGCAAGTGCTCTACCGCTTGAACCCCAGCTCTACTTCTGGTTTTCTAGTGGTTTATTGGAGATAAGAGTCTCACAGATTTTCCTGCCAAGGCTGGCTTTGAACCGTGATCCTCAGATCTCCGTGATCTTCCTGAGTAGCTAGGATTACAGGCGTGAGCCACCGGTGCCCGGCAAGGAGGAAGAATTCAAATCATGTCAAACAATGTCTCTGTATGAAGACCTGCCTATTCCCAATTGTCACAAAATTTCAAGTGTCTATCTTAGAATTCTATTTGGAAAAGTTCTAAATCATTGATTCTTTTTGTACTTTCTGTTATAGGAAACAAAATATAGACACAAAACAATTGAAATAAAATGCACACATACGTTGAAGTCACAATTGGAAAACAAACTAACAAAGTAGAACTCGCCCAGGAACAAAAGCATGTTGTGCCCAGTTTATTTTTTTTTAAGCACAAAAACCTCAAATACATGTTAACTTGGCATAGAGCCTTAAAGATAACTGTGTCTCAGAAATACGGTTGTGTTAACTTGTAATTAAATTCATCCTGATGAACTTAATATAGCAAAACCCTGGAACGGATCAAATTATTTAAAACAATTGTGACTGTATGCGGAGTGAGATCTGCAAATATTTAAAAGAATCAAATAAAATCATGACATACTTAAAAAATTCAGAAATGTAATTAATAACTACAATAGTATCCATATTGAGAACTAATTCCTACTGATTTAACAAGAAAAAATATGCAAATAGTCGAATCTGAGCATTGTACATGAATGTACATAATTTTAAACTACTCCAAATTACACTTCGTAGAAGACTGAATGTGGCTTATCTAAAGGAAAACATCAATGCATGATATGAATGAAATTAAAAATCTCATGAAAAGAGAGAAGTGGTTTCTGGAAAATAATAGTTTAATAAATTGTGGTCAAAATCTTTCTAGTACTGACAAAATTGCATATCTATTTATTTAGATCGAAAAAAGACCCCAAGTTACTCGTGCAGATTTGAAACTTTGGCAAAGTATCAGTATACATCTGTAACATTATTATGGGTGTTGACTCTAGCAAGGAATTCATTTCCTCTTCGATCTGACAAATGAATATATGAAAGAACTTCTCCAACTAAATACCAAGACTTAACTAAACATATAACCAGAAAAATCATCATGTAAGCCGTATTGCAACTGGGGTAAAAGAAAAATCAGTCATACTGATTCTGTGTTTATTGTAAATGTTGATTTTTTTTTCATTAATTATTTCCTTTAGCTTCCTTTGTGTTACATGATGTATATATTAGTAACTAATTTTGGATGCCTCATTAAATTTTTTTCGGAGTATAATGTCTCACTTCAGTTCCTATCCAATGAAATGATGTTGATTACAAAAATTCTAATAACCACTGTTTATAATACCCAAAATCTCATAAGCATGACACCAGTAAGCATTGGTTAACATTTTGATATCATGGTCTCATGACTGATGAGGCCTATCTGCATGAGTATCATTGTACCTAGATTCCTCAGCCTGAATTTTGCTACTGTTAAAAATATTTATATCTTTATTTGTCATTGATCAAAGATTATATCTGAGTATAAAGCCTAAGGAAAATGATAAAGTAAGAATTTAGCTTTTCTGGATATAAAGTAAACAAAATTTAGCATAGAGTAACTCACTGGTTTGAAGTCAACCAATTTCTCCAAAATATTCTAAGCATTTCCTTATAATGTGTATTGTTCTCAAGAAGGGAATGGGTAATATGAGAAGAGGACTAACCAATATTGTCTTCAAATATACATAATTTGGATTACCCTCTACATTTGGATATAAGCATTTCTGATAAAAAACTGTTTGAATAATTTATTATCAGGTCAGGTATAATATATCCTAGTTTCATATACCAAACTACATTCAGAAAATGGTTTATACCAATTTACTAAAGAAAGTCCTGGCAGAAAAATGGCATCTCTTCACTATGTGATGCCCAATTCTTAGGTATTTCATTATGCCTCCATTTAATGAATGCAATTGTTTAAATGATTCATGAAGTATTAATTAAAATTGATCAGTGTCTTACAATATAATTATGTATAATTTTATCCTAGATTCATTCAAGAACGGCCCATTCAATCATGACATACATCACATTCCACTGGTATTCATATGGATAGGAATGAGTTCTTAGGATCTTCTGCCATTTGGAGATGGCAGGACCAGGATTTGAACTATAGGCTCCAGATCCCACCAGCTAAACCTGAGGATAGGGAACTCACCTGTCTGTCCAAGAACATCAGTAAGACCAGTGATTAGGCAGTCACCAGTGGCTCTCAGCAGTCCTCCTTGATACTTACAAGGCTGTGATAGGAGGATCATAGTCAAAGTCACCCTAGGCAGGAAAGTCCTTGAGATCCCTGTCCACCTTCAGTGCCAACAAAGCCAGAAGTAGAGCCATATGGCTACAGTGGTAGAGGGCTAGCCTTAAGCAAAACTAGCTCATGGACTGTGCCCAGATCCTGAGTTCAAGGTTAGGGACTGGCAACAAACAGACATACACAACAATATGTGCAGCCATCCAGCTAAAGCAGGTCCCCCTCTTGTCCCCAACTGGATTGGACAAAGTTCCCTGGAAAAGGGGCTGGGGGAGCTGCTGTCATCTTGAATCCACCCATGCTTCCTGCATCACAGGATTCTGGCCACACTCCCATTCTTTCATGCTTCTTTCTGACCAGTGGGATACAAGAATGGTGGCCACACCCACATTCCATGATGCCCAGCACCAGGATTCCCTTTGGTGGTTGACACTACCACCAGCAGTTGACAAAGGTAGAGGTGGCTGAGTGGTGAGCAGGAGACTCGAAGAGACTTTGGAGTAGAATAGGAAATTGACGTCCTAATCAGTGAGTGGGAGAATAGAGGATTTCGCAGAGCCTGGTAACATGGCCAGGCAATCTTTTCCATCCCAGTGCTCATATGTCTGAAATAACAGGACTCCGTGAAAGAGCTACAGGCAAGAAACTACTTCCAGAACACCAGCAAAGGAATCCTCCCATCATACCTGCAACATTCAAGAACACAAAGAACACAGAAAAGGGAGGGATCCCCAAGACAAACACTACTGAGGAGTGTGATTCAACAGAGGGTCTGGCCAAAGGTGATGCAGACCGTGGGCCTCCCCTGCTTTTGGACACAATCACAGGCACCAGGGGCTAGAGTATCAAGGGTCCTGATAACATCAAGGATCTGCAGATGTGGTAGTGACACATGGTGCTCACCCTGGACTGCAGCAAAGAAGAAACTAGGCACTCAGTGTCAAGATTCCACCACTGAAGCAGGAGAAGACAGACCTGCAGGATCGACTAGAGAAACAGAGGGAGAAGATGGCCCAGTTACATGAATCACCACAAACGGAGCTAGAGATCCACAAGTCACCCATACAGAGGTTGGTTTCAGCAGAAAGAGATTTACAATCTGCACCAGCCCAAGTGGAGCAGGTGGCCAATGACAGATAACTGGAGCATGAAGCTATTACCAGCCACCTGCAGGCTGCAGAGCGGTGTGTGTGGCAGAGCTGCATATGGTGGCTTCTGTGGTCGCTGCTGCACAGAGGGAGACTGAAATGTTCTTTGAACGACTGAATGATGTGACCCTTCACCTTGAGGAAAAGACCACAAGATTCGATGACCTGCAGCAAGTGAACACAGAGTTGTAGGAGAAGCTGGAAGTGCTCTGGACAGAGAACAGCACCAGAAGAACATAATCTGCAAGTTCCAACTAGTGCTGGTGGGGCATGAGTTACTGAAGAGACTACTGGACCACCTGAGCTGGATGGTGACCTCAGCAAGTCTGGTGAGAGACACGTTCACAGAGGACCTGAGCATTGAGAGGTCCGCATGTAAAGAGGAGACTCAGTGGCTGAACGAGCAGGTGAACCAACTGACAGAGGAGAAGGAGAGAAGGGCGAGGCAGGTGCTGGAGAATGAGCTGGGGGAACTGAGAAAGAAAATGACAGAGCCATGGCGCCCCGCAGGACCATCTCAGGTGGAACTGCAGTTGTGTTGCAGGCCTAGGCCTACTGCACAGAGAAGGAGTTGAAAAAACTGGAGTAACAAGTTCACATCCAGGTCCAGGAAAACCAGAAGCTCTGTCTCCAGAACACAGAGCAGCAGTAGCAACTGCAGAGACTGGAGGATAAGGCCAAGGATCTGCAGGAGATACACTAGACCCCACAAGGCACATGTGTGTGTGTGTGACCCATAGCCAGAGGAAGAGCTGGCCCTGCTGTGGAACACTCTCCACAAGGCGAGCAGTGAGAAGGAAGAGCTCACCAACATTTTGGACTCAGAGCAACAGGTGAAAAAAGAACTGTGAGAACACCTAGACCATTCAGAGGAGAAGATAGAGGAATGGAAAGAGGTAGCTGAGAGAGGGAGAGAGAAAGAGAGAGAGAGAGGGAGAAAGAGAGAGAGAGAGGGAGGGAGTGGGAGGGAGAAAGAGAGAGAAAGAGAGAGAGAGAGAGTGCCAAGCATCATGGGAGCTGCAGGAGCAGCAGGAGCAGTCCCTGGCCCAGCTGCAGGTGCTCAGAGCCACCTGTGAGCAGCATATTGCCTCCAATGAGTGGCTGAACTCTGAGAAGGAGGCCCTGCAGCATCACCTGCAGAGGCAGACCCAGCTGCTGGAGCTGCTGAAACAAGTGCAGGGCCCGAACAACTGGGGGGGCCAAGTGGTGGTCCCAAAGTGGCAGGACACTCTCAAGTGCCTGGAAGTGACCAGACCATAGGAGGAGCAACTGCAAGTCCAGCTGAGCTTCCTGGCTTTCTCTGGGGAAGTGGAAAGTGTGAGTCCTGAGGAAGAAAAAGAGAGGAGGTTACTCCCCTCCAACGTGACCGTCCCAGAGGATGGAGACATGCCCCAGACCTAGAGGGACAGGATCTGCGAGCCCTCTCAGAAGCTGAGATCCACAGGGGAAATCTCCTGCTGCAGGAGCAGAGGCCCTGCTGGGGGCATCCAGCCCACTTGCAGCTCAGTACCAGACAGAGCTGGAGCTACAGGCCCCCTGATCTGTGAGCTGCCACCACAGCTGGCATGGGGATGGCAAGTGGGACACGTGGGCATCCGAGAAGAAAATCTGCTTCATCCACGACCTGTCTGATGAGGTGGACTTCCAGAGTCCAGTGGATGAGCTCCACCATCAATGTAGCCAGCTGTCGGCACACATCTGCACCACCGTGGAGTCCCTCATGGCATGTAAAGAGCAGATTTTTGTCCTGGATAAGCTGTGTCAGGAGAAAGCCGAGCACGTGTGCTGGCTCTCCCAGGAGAAGATGGAGAAGAAGAGAGAGCTTCAGGAGCTGCTGTGGGTCCTCGCAGGTGAAGGCACGGACAGCGGGCTCCAGATGCCAGCACAGGCTGAGCCCCCCTCCCCCACTGCTTCAGACTCCTCAGGCACTAGGGTAGGCGAAATGAGGGAGGAGCAGAAAGGTTTTGAAGAATTGTAACTTCAAGTCAGCTTGGAAACTGCCAGAGGAGAGGTTGGGGTTCCAACCCCATAGATGACTCCCTGATGGAGCACATCCTGCAGCAGATGCCTCACATCCAGAGCCACCTACAGCTTGAGGGCTCAGGCAAGGAGCACTCCCTCCCTTTCTTCTGTAGACTGATGTGGATGATAACTCTCTATGTGACATACTGACTCTCAAAAGCCTCGGCAGCCACCAGAAGTAGGTGGCAGGTGGCCTTTTCTCAGGCCTCCATCTGCCACAAGATGGGGATAAACTATGGGCCAGGTAGGGCAGAGGCTGCCGGGAAGCTGCCCAAATTGAAGGGACATCTAATGGCCCATTGGTGGCCAGGGAAGAGGCCCATGTTATGCTTATCACAAAGAATAAATTGTTTTCAAAGGGAAGAAAAGCCTCCAACAAAGATTTGTTCTTACAGTCCTGGGGCTTGAGCTCAGGGCCTGGCAACTGTCCCTGAGGTCTTTTTGATTAAACCTGGTGGTCTACCAATGGAGCCCCACCTCCCCTTCCAGCTTTTTCTGTGTGGAATGAAACCACTGGTGTCAGGAATGCTAGGCAACCACTCTACCACTGAGCCACATTCTCAGCTAGGATGATTCCCCTGTCCCAAACCCATATGGACATTCCTCAGATAAATAGGAAGTAGGGGCTAGGATGAATATGAAGCACAGTCTGGTTCACACAGAAATACTCCCCTGCCCCCTCTTGGACTTAGTTGAAGTTTCTCTTCTACCATTGAGGGATGAGAGAGGGATGGGGGAGTCTCGAGAGAGGAGTACCAAGAACAGTGGCCCCCAGACCCCACAGCCTACCTCACACAAGTGGTCCTCTAGATTCCAAACTTAGGTGACTCAATGTGGTTTCTACACTGTCTCCTAATCTCTTCAATGCTCAGGATGAATAAATGTAGGCCCTGGACTCAGCCCACACACAGGGTAGAAGCTCCTAGTCCCAGACCAACTTCCATCTCTGACTGCCCTGAGTTAGGCCAGACTCACCACTCACCATAATGCTCGTGGCAATGACCTCATGTATAGATTCCAGGAAGATGGTGTGTAGCAAAGAGCAGAAGCAACAGAGTGAGCAGGGCAGAAGGATGTGTTGGGGGTGATTGCTCTGAGATCTTCCTTCTTGGAGCCCTCCTGTCAAGCCAGAGTCATGCTAACCAAAGCATGGCCAAGGTCAGAGTGTGAGATGAGATGGAGGAAGACAGGACTAAAGGAGGTATTGCTTTGTCTTGGAGCACTTGAAAATTCCAATTATATTTGACCCATACCAATCCCAAAGCCAACATGCAATGCCTCTCCTTGTTGTTGTTGGCTGTGCGCACTGTCCCTGAGCTCTTTTTCTCAAGGCTGGAACTCTGCCACTTGAGCCACAGGGACACTTCTTGTTTCCTGATAATTCATTGAGGACAAGAATCTCACACACTTTCCTGTCCTGGCTCGCTTGGCACCATAATCCTCCAGATCTCAGCTTCCGAGTATCTCGGATGACAGGTATGAGCCACCAGTGCCCAGCATGTGATGCCTTTTGAAGGCATCTTGCCGAGTCTGTATAAGGAGCCCCAAAGGGCCTGGATAGACCACAACCCAATCAAGTAGCTGGGATGGGGGAAGGCTGACCTTCTAGCCATACTGTTCCCCAAAATTAAAGATGCCAGGTGGTTTTGTATGCATCCAACACCTAGGCCAACACCCATGAGCCTTAGTTGGGAAAACGTGGAGAATACCTAAAGATTGCATTGTAGAAATCTCTGATTTTGCTTGCATGTGGTGTGTGTGTGTGTGTGTGTGTGTGTGTGTGTGTGTGTGTGTGTGTGTGTGTGTGTGTGTGAACTCAGGGCCTAGGCTCTATCCCTGAGTTTTCTTGCTCAATCTAGTGCTCTGCCACTTGAGCCACAACCCCACTTGATTTTTGATGGTTAATTTTATATAAGAATCTCAAGGACTTTCCTGTCCAGGGTGGCTTCAAAGCTTGATGCGGGCCCCACAGCAGTAAGAGTAAACATAACTCACAGGTACAATCCCTATGGTGGGTGTCTCCTGCTTCCTCGTGGCCAGACGCGGGACATGCAGCCCCATGTCATCGTCCTCTAGAATTCAATTGGGGTAAGTGACCAGGGCCAAGCTGACTTTTGCTCACCCTGAGTGCTGATTCCAGAGCAGGTATGTTCCACCCTAGGCCAAGAGAGCTCCAGGAGGCCCGGCTCCCAGAGGCACAAGGAAGGGAGAGGTCAGCTCCAGGCCGAGCTAAGAGCCTTTGCCCACGGATACCCAAGTTGGCCTTCCTAATCACCGTAAGAACTGTCAAAGAATAAACCAAAACAAAAAACAAAACAAAAAAATTGGAGCTGTGCCTCCAAGTGCTAGAGCTTTAGCATTGAATCAAAGAGCGCAGGACAGGGCCCCCAAGCTTTGAGTTCAAGACCCTCAGCTGACCCTCCCCCAGTTTAGCTAAATATGAACTAGTAAGATTTTTCAAGTGTTTCTGAAGAATGGTGATACTGAAGAAAGCATCCTAATTCTAATTAAAGCTGAACTTGTGACATACAGCTATGTGCTGAGTCCTTCACAGGGTCCTGTTTGCTGGGTCCTTCTGACATGGGGGTTTTGTGCTGAATCCTCAAATAGTCCTGTTTGCTGAGTAATCCCAAAGGGTGCTATGTTCTGAATCCCTGAGAAGATTGGGCCCTGGTGGTTTTTTCAAAGTGTGCTGTGCGCTGTGTCCATTATACAGCTACTGTATGCTGAGTCCTTCAAAAGATGGGGTGTACTAATTCATCCCAAAAGGTACGGGTACTGCTATGTTCTGAGCCCTTGAGAAGAGATGGATAAGGTGAATTTTTCAAGTGATATGTGCCGAGTCCTTTACACAGTGTGCTCTGTACTGTCCTTCAAATGGTGCTATGTGCTGAGTCCTTCCACAGGGTAGTATGTGCTGAGTCCTTCAAAATTATGCTATGTGCTGAGTTTTTCGAAGGGTGCTGTGCACTATTTTACACAGTGTGCTACGTACTCAGCCCTTCAAAGGGGGCTTTGTGTGATCTTAACACAGGGTGCTCTGTACTGAGTCCCTGGGAAAGAATGGTAGCATTGAGTTTTTCAAAGCATGCCATGCACTTAGTCCATTACGTTGTGGGCTATGGACTCCCTCCTTCAAAGGGTGCTGTTTGCTGAGTACTTTACACAGGGTACTATATGCTAAGTCCTTCAAAGGGAGCTGTGTGCTGAGTCCTTTACACAGGGTGCTTTGTGCTGTTTTTTGAAGTGTGCTGTGTGCTGACTCATCTAAAAAGGTACTATGTTCTGAGTCCTTGAGAGGTAGTTATCCCCAACAATCACACACACACAAACACACAGAAACATACACACATAAAAATAAACACAAACGAACATACATACACAAACATACACACAAGGGTCACCGTGTGTGGATTTTGGTTTGTGGGTTGGAGGGTCATGGAAGAGAGTCTCCTCCAGCTGTGGAGCTGAGGGGTGATTTGATACCCAGGGCAGGTACTGGGGTTGGGAGTGAGTGATGAGCTGAGGTGAGGCTATAATTTCCATGGCCTGGAAGCCTTTGGTCCCAGTCAGGGCTTGGCTTGCAGCCAGGGGTGGGGGCCAGGCCTGAGGGGAAGAGGGGGAGGTGGCCAAGAGGAGGAGGCAGTGGGGCCCAAGGCACACTCCCATGGCAGCAGTGGCCAGGGGCACGACTCAGGGGAGGGTGAGGGGGTGGGCATGCCCGGCGGGGGCAACACAGCCCAGGAGAGGAGTGAGAGCAGAGAGAGAGAGCAGAGAGAAGAGCGAGTATACACAAGGGCAAGTGGCTTCATCAGCTGGCGGCCTCGCTGATCATATTGCAGGTTCTGGTGGGGAGCACAGAACACATGGAGCTGGTGCAGCAGGCACATCGCCACGGGCAGCCACGTGAAGGCATGGTGGCCATGGCGGCCCTGAGACTGAGGGACTGGCAAGGGAGCACAGGAGCAGCTGAGGTGGGGGTGGTGTTCACTGAAGAAGAGGAGCAGAGGCCACATGCAGCCCTGCCATGTGCCCACAGATGCTCCTGCCCCCTCCCAGCAGCATTGCATTTCAAACATGGCACTTTTGGCTCCTACCAGCTGCGCCTCTCACAGTCGCCCAGAGGAGATGGCAAACCCCTGGCTGGCTTGCAGCCCCGAACTGGTCGCCACCCCTGGTCCTAGGACTCCGGGCCCATGTGCACCTGGAGCCACCTCCTACAGCTTCTCCCATTAGTACACGTGAGTGGTGGATCTGAGGGCCCACAGCCTGGAAACGCTCTGGCCAACCAACCACTGACCCTGACCTGCACCTCCTGCCTCCCCTTTCCTGTTTCCTCCTCGAGTCCACCCTCCTCCTCCCCTCCCCCAGTCTGCATGACCCTGTCAAAAACGTGTCCCAGGGGTCGGGGGTAGGGGTGTGTGTTGACCTGGGGATCCCACCCTGATCCTTAGTGGCCAGTGTCCCAGGAAACAGGGAGATGCAGGAATGGGTGAGGAAGGTTGCCACAGAGCACTTGGCCTGGAGCAGTGGGAGCCACACAGCCACACATCTGCACCCTTCCTCTCTCTGGTGGGAACCTGGTGGCTTTAATCAGAGGTGGGGAACAGCACCTCGACACCTGCCTTCTTGAGTCTTTTTCTTTTTGCTGGGGGTGGTGGGTGTTGGTTGCAGAAGATAGGCCCTCCTTGCTGTGTGAGCCCTTGTCTTCTGTGCTTGGTCACCCTATCACCTGAGGAGGGTCCCAGAAGAGCCCACTAGGTATGTGAGGGCACTTGGAGTCAGACAGAAGGTGAATATCTGGGAGGAATATACCCACTCTGACCCACATACACCCAGCCTGTCTGCCCTCCCCCCATCCCAGCTGTCAACAGTACTCACAGGGTGATCACATTTCCCAGCTCTCCCAGCATCTGCTGGTGCTCCCTGTCCATCTGGTCTCCTCATCCCTCCCAAGAATCCATCAAATCACCCAGAAGCATCTAGGCTGGAAGTAGGGAATCCATCCATGTATGTATCCTTTAAGACCCCATCCATTTCCCCAACACTGCCCCAAACCCAGGTCAGACACCCCTCTGGGGCACCATGACCCCCTGCTTGTTTTCAGCCCCGGCTGAGGAGCCACCTATCTTGGACACCTTCACCAAGTGTCCTGGCCTAGGGTTTTTGTGAATGAGGAGTCAAGGCTGGTTGTTCCCAAGGGAAAGTGTCTGGCCCTGGAGAAAGGGATAGGCAAGGTTGTTCTGTGTTATTAGAGTGATGCTCCCTTTTGTTGGATCCCCTGTTCTGACCAGGCAACCCCCATGCTCCAGCTTGTACCTTGTCCCAAAGGAGGAACCAACAAACTCAGAAGAGGCACTGCTCTGAGTCTGTGTGTGTGTGTGTGTGTGTGTGTGTGTGTGTGTGTGTGTGTGTGTGTTTGTGTGTGTGTGTGTGTTTGTGTGTGCATGACAGAGAGAGAGGGAGCACGAGAGAGAGAGGGGGGAGGGAGAGAGACAGTCAGACAGACAGACAGACAGATCATCTTTCTCCTTATACAGCCTGACTGTGCTCAGGTGAGTGATCTGTTGGCAAATTACAGGTGCTGCATGGACTAATCTTCTGTCACAGTTCTGGATTTGTGTGTGTGTGTGTTTGTGTGTGTGTGTGTGTGTGTTGGGAGAACAGGGAGATGAGAACAATGAAAACATATTTAAGGCACCGTGTCTACAAAGAGCAAAAGCATTTTATTTGTGTGTATGTGTGTGTGTGTGTGTTGTTCTTTTTTCATCAATGCCAAGTACATGTCTAGCGATAATTTGTTTTCTCTTTCACCATTTCATGGCTCCTTTGGGGAAGGTTTCAGTACATGTTCTTTTCCACCTCTCTCTTCTCCCTTTCCTGTAGCCCACAGTAGCTGCTGGGCCTGTGTGGGTCTCCTCTAGGAGGCCTGTGTGAACCACAGACCAGAGTGGACACCTGTCCTTCTGTCTTCAGCCAGAAGACAGGCAACTGTGACCACAGCCGTACTCTTCTACCCAGACAGTGTGCTCTAGTGTTATAGTTGGAGCTAATTCAAGGGTTGGGAATGTGTCTGCCAAACGTAATTAGGGAACAGATTTGGGGGGGGGGGGGGCAGTAGGGCAGGGGCTGTGGTTAGGAGGGTATAGGAAGTGGTGAATGTTGTGACATGGAAGATGGTTCACCACAACCGAGATTGAGAGGGGAAACTTACCCAGGGCATTGACTGTGTCCATCGGCATCTGGGCAGGGGATTCCAGGCCCCCTCTGGTGGCATGGATTCCCTCAGGGGGCAAGGTACTGGTGGGCAGTCCTCCTTGGAGTCCTGCAGACTCCAGTCTGTGTTTGGCCTGGGCCATTTCCAGCTGGGCAGTGGTAAGCAAGTGCGCTCCCCCTGCTGGAGCCTGCTTGCTAACTGCCCTGGCAGTTAACTCGGGCTCTCTGAATGTTACTTTCTATAACCTGCTGTATGCTGTCTGGAAGAAAAAGCAGACCACTGAATTTAGAACCCTTCAAGTTTGATTGGGACAACGTTCAAAGCAGCATAGGAAGAGTTCCCAAGCCAGATGGTCTCCTGTAATGAACGTCATGCCTTGACTGACTTTCTTCGACAGCTGTTGATTCTCCTCCAGCCCTCTCTAGGGTGACCACCACAGTCAAGGCTGCTTGGGGAGCAGCGATTGTGACCTCACCATCCCTAGCCTGCCAGCTGTGAGCAGAGATGATTCCCAGCACCTGCACTGGACTCTGGGAGATTCAGAAAACAGGGATACCTCGAGGAGTCTTTCTCTGCAACATGTATCTTGGGGGCCAGATGTGGTAATCCTGACTGGCCCCAGGGGGAGGAGAGGAGGCCCCTTGAGTCAGGCATTCAGCTCACAGCAACCTCATTCGCACCTACATGGGATATTGAGTGCCACAGAGCTTGTCAGCTGCTGGACAGAGATCTTTGAGAAGACAGGCATCCCAGAGGCCCTGGAATGTAGCAAGTACATAGTGGCTCACATCCTCAGAGCCAAAACAGTTAAGTGTGGTGGCACCAGGAGGGGGTAAGAGGGAGGAGGGAGAACTGAGGGAGAGCTACATCAGGCTTCGTCCCCACTCCCATACAGAGGATTCTTACCTGAATCAGATGGGACTGTTCTGTAGTATTGTCATAGACAGATGCTCATTTATTTTGCAACAAACCATTGCAGTGTGCACCAGGCTCTGGGGGGTCACAAACAAAAGTTCCAGGATTGGTTCCACAGAGCATGAAGAAACCTTGGATTGATCTGGATGCCAGTGCTTCTAGCCTGTCATCCTAGTTACTTAGGAGGCTGAGATCAGAGGATTGAGGCTTTTGGCCCGGGCAGGAAAGCCTGTAAGACTCTTGTCTTGAATTAACTACCAAAAACAAAACGCCAGAAGTGGATGTGTCGCTCAAGCCATAGACTGCTAGCTTTGAATAAAAAGGCTAAGGGACAGCACCTATGCTCCAAGTACAAGACCTAGGACTCACACAAAGAAAATAAAGAGAGAGAGAAGGGAAGGACAAAAGGAGAAAAAGAGGAAAGAAAGGAAGAAGGGAGAACATGCAAGCCTTGGTTTGGAGTCCCTGGATCAAGGGAGCCAACTATTCACAATTTCTGTGGGGACAGATTCAGAACCTAAAGCCAGTATGTAGGACCAATCCACTGACCTCTCAGCAACTTCATGACAGCCAGAGCTATGTGGTCACCGACTGTAGAGGGAACCAGCCTCTGGTAGAACCTAGGGCTCAGGGTGGGTCACCAGGTTTCAATTAACCCCAGCCACATCGAGTTTATTTTCTGGTCAGATAAGAAGAAAGTTTCCAAGGGCTAGGGAGGTATTGGGGTTAGAGTTTCAACGGGGGGCCAAGGGATAAGCAGGAATTTCAAAAGGGAGGATGGTCCCAGGTCAGGTGTGTCAGGAAATTGGAGCCATGGCCTCACCTGACAACATAGACTACCAGTGTTTGAACCAGACACACTTCTATTAAATGTCCTGGCACCTTGGTCTCATGATTGACGACCTGGCTTTCATTCACTGCAGGATGCCTGAGCAATACATCCTTGGGGACTAGGACTTTCCAGGGCTCAAACTGATGATACCACCCCCGGTGTTCATTCCTCCACCAAAGACTGAGGTATGCATTCCACTGCCACAGGACAGCCTGGGAATGAGGGCAGGAAATGGTTCTCTTGGCTGGCTCACTCTTTAGTCTACATGGCAGATCTGGGATTCAGAGAGGGCAGGCTGAAGGTGGGGCAGAGCTGGGTAGAGGCTGGTGGGAAACCCAGAGGCACTGGGCTCTGAACCGGGTGGTTTCTTTGATAATACTCACAACATAGGAACATTTCTGGGAGAGAGCAGCCCTTTTAACCTCCCCAAAAGGGACCTAGATCTCCCCAGTCTCCGTCCCTTGACCAGGAATCCCTTTGGGTGCCATATCATGTGGTTGGATAACTAGACCTTACCTCACTGCCCAGTGCTGAGGCAGTACAGTGAGAGAACCTGAGTCTTTGATAAGGTCAGGGGATCTTCAGTATGAGATTGTACTTGAATGTCCCAACTTAGGGCATGATCTTATCTTTTATGCTCCAAGATAGCACTCTACCATTTGAATCCCAGCTCCACTTCCAGCTTTTTGGGGTGTTTAATTGGAGATAAAGAGTTCCCATGGGCTTTGCTGCTAAGTGTCATCCAACTGCAGTCCTCAGATTTCAGTCTCCTGGGGGGAGAGGATGACAGGAATGGAAAAGTATGTTTGGCCTGCTACCAGTAGCTCATGGCTTTTATCCTAGGTACTCAGGAGGTGAGATCTGAGGATCATGGGTAAAAGCCAGCCTGGTTAGGAAAGGCCTTGAGACTCTTATATCCAAGGAATTGCCAGAAAACCAGCAGCAATGCTGTGGCTCAAGCAATTGAGTGCTTGCCTTAAGCTAAAGAGCTCAAGGCAAGGACCAAAGCCCAGAGTTCAAGACCCTTAACGAACAACAACAAAAAGAGGTGATTAAGGTTTCCGCATAGCAGTATGCATGGTAGAAAATGCCGTGCTGGTCTATGAGGCATTCCAGATATGTGAGAGGCTCAATGTTTTGTCTACAGTGGGTCTGATGTCGGTACTGCCACCTTCTCATGGGTGGGATGTGTTCATAATTGAATGACTTCATGTTTCTATTCTCAGGGACTGCTGAATCCTTGGGCTATCCGTATGTTTGTGTGTGTGTGTGTGTGTGTGTGTGTGTGTGTGTGTGTGTGTGTGTCTGTCTGTCTGTCTGTCTGTCTATGTCTGTATCTGTGTGTGTTTGGAGGTAGAAGAACTGGGCCTTAAACTCAAGGCCTAAATGCTGTCCCTGAGGTTTCTTGCTCAAAGCTAGAGCTCTGACAGTTGAGCCACAGCTCCACCTCTGGCTATTTGGTGGTTCAGTGTAGATAGGAGCTTCACAAACTTTCCTACGTGGCTGGCTTTGAACAGTGATCCTCAGACCTCAGCCTCCTGAGTAACTAGGATGACAGACAGGAGGCACCTGTATTGGCTTTATGTGTGTGTGTGTGTGTGTGTGTGTGTGTGTGTGTGTGTGTGTGTGTAGAAGTTGGTTGTAACAAGCAGTGCTGGACCCATTAGTAACTTCTAAGTGCTGCCTTTGGGGGTAGCATGGGCTTTGAGGCTGAGGTATGGGGTTCTGGAAGGGTGAAACGCTTGAAGGGGACTCAGCACCCTTAAATTATAAGAGCAAGGGAACTTTGTGCCCTGGAACTGTGTACTCCCGTGGGCCTGGCTGGTGGCAGAGGAGTGTGGATGGATCTGGAGGTGGGGCCAACAAGGGATGGCTCCCCAGGGGGACAGAGAGCGTGGTCAGCACTTAATAAGGCTTTGAGTCCTGTTAGTATGGATCGTATTGGTATGCGTCAGACTCTGGGTCTTCTCATCATGACGTCTGACGGGCAAGGCCAACGCTACTTTAAACCTTGACCTGTGTTCTTCAGATCTCAGCCTCCTGAGTAGGTAGGGTTATAGGCATGAGCCTCTGGCACTGGGCCTCGGATTCTTTTTGGTATATTAGGGTTGGAAGTCAAATCCTTAGGCTTTCCAGTCAGGTCTTCTTCCATGGGAGTTAAGCCTTTCTGTCTGGCATTTCTGAGATAGAGACTCAATATATGCTCAGGCTTGGCTGGATCATGGTCCTCCTGTGACAGGCATGCACCACCATGCCTGGTCCTCTGTAGTTGGGATGGTAGATATGTAATTCCATGCTCAGTCATCGGTTTAGATGACTGTCCCAAACTCTTAGTCCATAGCATCCGATTCTTGACCACATTTGAAGCTCTGGGTTCGGCCTGGAACCACTGGTCCTCAGTCTTCTCACAGGACAGTTGTGAGGAAACAAGGGATCAATACAAGGGGAACTCTGGGGCAGGGCCAGCATAGAGGCAACGGTCATTAGATAAGTTTCTTGGCAATTCTGTGAGCATATAACAAGAAGACACCTGGAAAGGTCTCAGAAGGGGCCTGTTATTTATCATGCCACAGGTATGGGATTATGAAACAAAACATGGCTCTTTTTCATTCTTACCCTATCCTCATGAGGAAGGGGATCTTTCACTGTTCAGCTTTGCAGCGGGGGAAAACGAGGCACAGAAAAGTGGGATGACCTACTCATGACCCCCAGCTGACAGGAAGCTTCGTCTGACTTCTCTGCCATGCTCCCTAGGACAATGTGTGCTATTCAGTCCATTTCTTGTGGTGGTAAGTGCACTTATTGTCAATCGTGGGGTTTGAACTCTGGGACTGGGCACTCTCCACAAGCTCCTCAGATCAAGGTTAGGTCTCTACCACTGGAGGCACAACACCACTTCCGGTTTTCTGGTGTTTCTTTGGAGATAAGCCTCTTACAGCCGTTCCTGCCTGGGCTGGCTATGAACCATGATCCTCATATCTTAGCCTCCTGTGTAGTTATCATTGTAGGCCTGTGCTACCAGCAGCCCGCTTACGTGTAATTCTCTCTCTCTCTCTGTAACTTGTTGAAAAGGTGCTGGAGGAGGTGCCTCAGCGTCCCCATGTGGCTGGGACCCAAGATAACCCTCTTAATCTGGAGGTAGGCTGTGGGTCAGGAGTTTTCTTGCTCAGCCTGTAGAACTAGCTCCCTTAGGTAAGCCCCTCTGTACCTAGGATAAACTGTTATGGTTACTCATTGTCAGTCTGACTGGTGAGTACTTCCCCACTACCCTTTGCTAAGACAGTTAAAGGAAAGTGGATGAGGAGGCATCACATTTTCCAACTGCACAGCACTCTCCTGAGCCTCTGATCCTCTCTGCCACTATCTGGCCAGACCCTGATTATAAGAAACTGAATTCACTCTATGTCTACTTCACGTTGCTGCAGTGTGTCATTTCGGGGAGTGGAGTGGAGGCAGTGTGCAGAGGAACGACCCCAGGTCGGACACCTCCTGGGGGACATTTGTTCTGTGACAGCGCGAAGTCAGTGTTGTGGATAAGGAGGAAGCTGGCATCAGATTGAGCCAGAACAATGCTCAAAGGTAGGTAGGCTGTTGAAGTATCAAACACACCCAGGTCTGCTTCCCACTCACAACAAGGAGGTGCAATGCAGGTAGCTCAGCATTGGCCCTAGGGAGCTATAAATGGATGGTGACGGTCAGGTGCTAGTGGCTCTCACCTGTCATCCTGGTTATTCAGGAGACTGAGTTCTGATGGTCGTAACTCAGAGCCTGCCCAAGCAGAAGAGTCTGTGAGATTTTTTTTTTGGTCCAGGCATGTGTCCTGAACTCTGGGCCTGGGCACTGTCCCTTAGCTCTTCAGCTCAAAGCTAGCACTCTGCAACTTGAGCCACAGCGCCACTTTTGGCTTTGTTTCTTTTGCTTATGTGGTGCTGAAAAATCGAACACAGGGTCTCAGGCATGCAGGACAAGCACTCTGCCACTGAGCTACCTTCGCAGCCCCAAGTCTGTGAGATTCGTATCTCCCATAAACAAACTCCCTCCCCCCCCCGAAAAAAGCCAGTTTTGGTGCTGTGGCTCAAGTGATAGAGCCTCAGCCTTGAGTAAAAGAAGCCCAGGGATGACACTGAGTCCCTGAATCCAAGACCTGGACTCACGAAAAATAAAATAAATGAATAGTGGGCAGTTGTTATCTTACTACCAAAATGGATGGATTCATTCTTTTCTCTGGTACTTGTAGCCAAAGGTAAGGGGCTTCCCTTGATGTTCCTCTAAACCTCTCCTTCTCTCTATTATCACCCTGTCTTCAGTTGCAGGATAGAATTCAGATCATCCCACTGGATGTGACCTTAAGTACCCTTCCTTACCCGCCTTTCATGGGGTGGGGATCCTGGATGTACTCACCACTGGGTGAAATAAGCACCAGAGAGATGGAGGTATGTATCCTTGAAACTCATACGCACACACACACACACACACACACACACACACACACACACACACTCACCTAGGCCCACTCTGAATAGCCTTTTTTAAAGATATTTATCTCCTTGGATTATCTGACCTAGGAGAGGAACTTGATCCCCTATAAATTACTATTTTAACTAGAGCTTGCTAGTTGACACAAGATAAACAGAAGCTCAAAGGAAAGGTTCTGGAGCCTGTCTGGCTCAGGCTCACACTTGACATCCTGGCTCTTCGGTAGGCAGAGATGTGAGGATCAAAGATCGAAGGCAGCCATAAGCTGGAAGGCTGATAAGACTCTTCTCTGTATGGAATCACCAAAAATCCAGGCGTGTTCAAGCCCAAACAAGAAATGGCCAAATTTGTTGCCCCCAGACTGCCTGATCCTCAAGTGCCCTCTCACAGAGTGGGATGCCACACTGGTTCCTGGATAGTGTATCAGAGCCTTCAGAAATTTCGTGGTGAAAGCCAGGCCTTCGCCTTTGTGTGCTCTCAACCCACACCAGCTGGAAGGCAGAGCATGACAAGGCCAACAGCCTGCAGAGCGGAGAAGATCCCCCTCTGCCAGGGTGATTGGAGCGGGCTTCTTAGAGGCAGCACTTGAAAGGAGTTCTTGCTTAACAAGGAGAATGTGACAGGAATCACAAAGAGAAAAGATGCCATAGATAAAGGACAACATAGGGGAGCGTGTTCTTTCTCGGACAGGGCTGCTGTTTAGAAACTCAGTTAAGATGGGCAAGACTGTCCGAGACAGGCCCAAGGGATCACAGAAGAACAGCTATCCAATGTTGGGATTTTGTTTTAGCTGTAGTGGGCTCACCTAGCACACAGGAAACCCTGGGTTCGATTCCTAGTTCCCGCATACACAGAAAAAGCCAGAAGTGGTACCGTGGCTTGGGTGGAAGAGTGCTCACATCAAGCAAAAGAAGCTCAGGGATAACGCCTGGACCCCGAGTTCAAGCCCCAGCATTTTCAATGTAAAACTGCACTCCAAGGGACCTGGGTGACAGGTAGATGGCTGTGCCCTGTAGCTCTTAGTAGATCCATTCATGCTTTGTATCTCCTTCTTTGACAGAGGATCTGGACACTCCTTCTGCCCTAGGCACCCCTGGACCCAGTTATCAGCAACCCACCCAAAGTCTCCCACTGGGACATGGAGCAGCTGGCCCCAGAAATCCTCAGGTAACAGTTGGGTGTGACGGGGGGGGGGATACAGGGCAGGCCTAAGAAGTCCTAAACATCCAGGCCATCCAGAGGAAGCGGATGGGAGCTTAGAAAGGGCTAGTGATGTGAAGGGGCCCCTTTTATGCCTATGGCCCTTCCCAGATTCTGAAGCTCCCTTTGCTGTCTCTGAGGGAGGTAGAGGAGTGTCTAGGTGGTAGTGTCTAGAGGCAGACTAGTTGGAAATTGTAAAGAATGAGACACCATAGGCCATGCGCTGATGGCTCATGCCTGTCATCCTGGCTATTCGGGAGGCTGAGATCCAGAGGGTCTTGTATCCCAGTACAGGGAGGAAAGTCCAATGAGAGTCTCATTTCCTATCTCCAACTGGAAGTGGTACCATGGCTCAAGTGGAAGAGCACTGGGCTTGAGCAAAAATCATCATCAGGGACAGTACCCAAGCCCTGAGTTCAAGCCCCTCATCCAAAAAACCAAGAAAGAAAGACACCACTTGCTTGCCAGAGATGGTGAAGGAGTGGGGTTGCTGTGGTTGGGACACCAGGCTCTGGCCTCAGTGTACACCCATTTCTAAGAACTCCCCAAGTTTGCCCGAGTGTGAATTTACAGCAAGGTGGGCATTGTCTTACCAAGAACTGCAGAACTTGTGGCCTGTCTTAAGCAGGGAGTGGGCGGATGGGAGCAGGTGTGGGAGATTAATGTCAATTATATTCTCTCCAACCAAGGAAGACTGGCTTTGGATGCTGGTGTCAAAGTCTGAAAGTGTAGGGTTACATGTGCTTTATGGCCTGACAAGTTGGGTTTCCCCTGGTTGTATAAAGGTGGCTGAAACCGGGCACTGTCAGTGTCTCACAACTGTCATTCTAGCTACTCAGGAGGCTGAGATCTGAGGATCACGTTTCAAAACCAGCTTAAGCAGGAAAGTCTGTGAGATTTTAACTCAAGTGAACCACCAGAAAACTGGAAATGGTGCTGTGGCTCCAGTGGTAGAGTACACACCTTCAGCTGAAGAGCTGAGGGATGGCACACAGGCCCAAAGTTCAAACCCCATGACCGACGACCAAAAATAACGTGGCTGAGGTTTCTTCATAGCGGTGTGTATAGTAGGAAATGTCATGCTGTTTTATGAGCCATTCCAGATGTGTGAGAGGCTCTGAGTTTTGTCAGCATTTGGTCTGAGGATGGTAGTGCCATCTTCTCGGAGGTGGGATGTTCAGTTGCTCAGGGACTACTGAGGTCTTGGGCTACCCGTGTGTGTGTGTGTGTGTGTGTGTGTGTGTGTGTGTGTGTGTGTGTGTGTGTGTGTGTGTGTGTGTATTTTTCCCTCATCTTTCTCTGCCCACTTCCTGGATGCTTGTCTGCCTCTTCCTGACCTTGGATGGTGCCTTCCTCAATAGAAACCTTGTCTATAGCCCCCTATCATTGTCTACAATGAGTCCTAAATTGCCAGAAACGTGCATATTCCAGCTTTTCCTTGGGACACAAGTTCGGCTGTCCATATATTTGTCCTCATCCAGGGGATTCTGGGTCAGCAGTGCTGGCTGGCATACATTTTCTCCTGCCTCTGCGGGGGCAGGGTCAGTCATGCTGTGTCCTGTCCTTTTCTCAGCTGGGCCCCTGGCTGCATGTCCCACTCCCAGCAGGTTGGCAGTCGAGTGGGGGAAGGGTGGTTGCCAGTGGCTCTGGCCACCTCAACCTTAATACCTGACTGAAGGCTCCCCAATAAAGGATGATCTGTGGCTACATAAGAGGTGAGGCCAAGGTGGCTTGGATATACTGTTGGATGCCTAGGAAATGTCAACGTACCTTATCGTAGGCAAATCTCTTTTCTGGCCCCAGGTGGGCCTCTCAGGTCCTTCTAGACAATTCCGGATGCCCATAATAGAGAGGCATATACTTTAGATTCCAGGGTCAGGGAACTGAGGGATGAGAGATTGGTATGGCCAGTATCTCAATGTTTTGGGGCATTATTTTTGACCTGGATGAGCTGAGCTAGAATTGGGGGCAGTCCTGAGTCATAGTCACAGTAAACTCTCAAGCCAGATCAAGTGGTTTCTCCCTAAGTCCTTCTTGGGCTGAGGGGTTTGGGCCATGGCAGTAAGTTCCATGGATCCTGCCCCTCGATCTCAACACGGGGCCACAGGATCAAGGGAAGGACACTAGGGATGCTCCTTTGTAGTTGGCCCATGTATGCAGACCTTCATCTGCCTCCCTTCCCCAATCACTGGTGAGGAAAGCAGGGCACCGAGCCCTCGGACTCCTGGGATAATGACTGCTACAGGCAGCAGCCAGTTGGCTGTGGATTCCTACAAAATTTTCATGAGCCCAGCTCAACACCTGTCCAAGGTCTGACTGACAAATTTGCACTCTTGTGATACTCCTGTGAGTGGGTATTATCTGGTGTGACATCTTGCAGCTCCTGCCCCTCCTGGCCCAGAATCGTGGTCTGAGACAGTGATTTACTATTCTGATCCACATTACACCCATGACATATGCCATTCTGATGATCTTCATGCCCCAAGTTTTGATACTTATCTGGTACTGTGGCCTGCTCTGTAGGCAATGGCCTCTAAACAAGACTGCTATCAAGACTTGTAGGACACCTAGACATTAGGAGACCCTCAGGGCCCCACTGGAAAGTACTTTTCCTAGAGCCACAGAGTAAAGTCCAAGCAGGCCAGATGTTTGTCATAGGGCTAGAACTCTAGGCATGGGCGCTGTCCCCCAGCTCTTTACCTTACCACTTGTGCCACATAGCAACTTCCAGTTTTCTGAAGGTTCCTTGGAGATCAGAGTCTTCCAGACTTTTCTGCCTGGGCTGGATTTGAAACGTGATCCTCACATCTCAGCCTCCTGAGGAGCTAGGAGGACAGGCATGAGCCACCTGTGCCTGGATGATGTGGCCTTACACCACAGTGGAGTAGGAGCTCCTGAAATCTTTTCTTTAATTTTCCTGTGCTAGTTTTTGGGGCTTGAACTCAGGGTCTGGGCTCTGGTCTCTAAATTTTTCCTTCAAGGTTACCACTTTATCACTTGAGCCACAGCTCCATTTCTGGATTTTGGTAGTTAATTGGCAAGAAGAGTCTCATTAACTTTCCTCTCCTGAGCTGGCTTGACCCTCGATCTATATCTCAGTCTCCTGAGTAGCTAGGATTTACAGGGGTTGAGCCACTGGTGGCATTGGGCTAGAAGCTTTTCTAAAGCAAGAGGTTTTCCCTGCGTTTGCCCTGACTCCTCCATGGAAAGGCGTCATGAGGGAAAGGAGTTGTGAAAACAGGTTTCCAAACAGAGGAAATGGCTTTGGGTCCCTGGCGAAAAGAAAAGCTATTCTTCCCACTGGACGCTATTCTGGGACCCCACCCTCTGCCTTGTGACTCATTTAAACGTTGACCTAGCCTTGAATATCCTGCCAGACTTTTCTGAAGCGATAAAACCTTCATACCATTCACACCACCTATGTTACAACACACCTCAGGACCTTTGTCCATGCTATACTTTGTGCCTGAGGCTCTCTGCCTTGTACCCCATATTAGAACTACTGTGGAATCTTGGCACAGGGTATATCACTTCCTGGAGCAAGTCTTTCCTTCCTTTCTCCATCTTTTTTTTTTTTTAATATTGAGTTGCTAGAGATGGAATTTGTGCAGGCTGATTGGCAAATGCTCTATATTGGTGTGTGTGTGTGTGTGTGTGTGTGTGTGTGTGTGTTTGTGTGTGTGTGTATGTGTGTGTGTGTGTGTGTGTGTGTGTGTGTGTGTGTGTGTGCCAATCCTGGGGTTTGAATTGAGGGCCTGGATGCTATCGTATCTCTGAGGTTTTGTGCTCCAGGCTAGCACTTTACTACTTGAACCACAGCTCTTCTTCTGGCTTTTTGGAATTTTAATTGGAGCAAATTTTCTTAAATTGACTTTCCTGCTTGAAATTAGGATCCTTATATCTCTTCCTCCTGAGTAGCTTACAGGGGTGAGCCACCAGCACTGCCCTCTACCCTACCTCTTACCTATAACCTCGGACCTCCTCTGAGTCCCAGAAGAATATGTCTCACCAGGCTCAATTTTTTTTGTCAGTCTTGGTGCTTGAACTCAAAGCTCATACTTGGGAGAGACTCTAAACATGTGAAGACTGTGACAAATGTTTCCATTTAATTATGTATCATGTTTCAACACTTAATACAATGTTAATGAAAAATGAGTCAATGTCCTAAATTATTGTGTACAATTTTATACTAGATGTGCAAAATATAATATTATGTGTATAATAATACTAAATACAAAAATCAATAAATGAATCAGAAAAATCAAATACAAAATCAATAATAAAATTCATAATATGAAATTAACATACATATATAAGTATATATCATGTATTACACATGTATAGAAATATTTCTTCCATTGCAGGGCCATCATTCAGGCCCTGGGAACTCTATCCTGAATTTCTTTTCCTCAAGGACAATGAGCTTCGCATTCACCCATGGTACAAAAGAGTTACCTGGATGGTGAGCTCAAAAAGTAACAATGGCAGAAATACTGGCCCCAGTTCCAAGAAAGTGACTTAATTTTTTTTAGTGGAAGCAGTTATGATTACTCAGTTCCATACTGAACATTAAAAATAGCCAGTGTAGAGTTTTGTACAGCTATTCAAACATCCTTCCCTTACCTCCAAAGTGCTTCTCTGAGAACTACATTGTTTTTCTTTTTTTTGTATGTTTTTATTTTAAAAATGTTCTACAGAGGGGTTACAGTTCCAGGAGCAAGGTAATGAGTACATTCCCTATTAAGCATTGTTTACTCCTCCTGTGTTTTCCCCCTACCATCCCTTCCCTCCCATCTCCACAACTACCTCCCCCTGCTCAGAGGTCAGTGACTTATTTTTTCATTTTTGATTGGCATGGGGTTTGAACTCAAGTAATGGCAACTCTTCGCTCACATTTCTACAGAGTTACCAAGACCCTGAGTTCAATTCCCAGGCTAGAAACGAAAACTTGCAGAAATTCCAAACCAGGGAGCTTTATTTTTTTTAATTTAGTTAAATAATTGTACACACACACACACACACACACATATATATGTGTGTGTGTGTGTATATATATATATCTATATTATATATATATATCTATATTATATATATCTATATATCTATATCCATACCTATATCTATATGTATTGATTTTGGCCAAGCATGGGTCTTGAACACATGTCATGGAAATTCTACTTCACCTTGAATCTCCCTTGGCTGGGGTGCAGTCTCTGGACCCATAGCCGATCCTGGGATCCTGGGCCAAGAGGGCTTTCAGGAAGAAAACATGGTTGGAAAGCACAAAAAGTGGCGAACTGTAAAGAGCTGGGATTTTACGAATTTTTTCTTTGGACAGTGACCATCCTGGGTCTGAAAGACAAAGCTGCAAAGTGGACCTGACCTGCCATTGCTGGTGGCTGGCGGGCTATCAATGAAGCCATATAGGCCAACCTGTCAACATAGGCCCTGGGTTGAAATCGCAGTTCTGACATCAATCGCAGGAGATCACAAGAGACTATTCCTATGCATATGAATACTGATTGAAAGAGTAGTTTATACATCGGTCTTCTCTAAAGTTGGATGCAGTAATCCTAGAATGCTGATTGAGCTTAATTAATAGTTTATTAAGCATGAAAAGAACAATATTCCTTCAATGGAGGTTTAATAAATACCTAAGAGTTGGTAGGAACATAGTGGGTGTCAATCTATCATACATAGATGGCTATGGAACTCTTTACAAATATATATATTTATTTGTATACCTCCATCTGCCTATCCATTTATCACTGTTTTGGCCAAACCTGGGGGTCGATCTCAGAGACTGGGAACCACCTGATATCTTCATTGGCTAGAGGCTGCCAAGCTCAATCATGAATTGGGCCTGTTAGGCACTAAGTTCAGATCCTGGCATTGCCAGGCATGATGGAGAACACATCTAACATCTAGAGGTTATGTGACAGGATGTAAACAATGTAATAAATGGTATAGATGTCATCAGAGTCAATAAAATAATTTCTAAATAAATGAATGACACAAGAAATAAAATAAATAACCACACCAAACACAATATGGACTGAACATCTGTAAGGAAGTATAAATACTATCTTTAAAATATCTATAAGGAGGGCTGGGAAGGTGGCACAGTGGTAGAGCTCTTACCTTGCATGCATGAGGCCCTAGGCTCGATTCCTCAGCACCACATGAGCAGAAAAATAAGCCAACAGTGGTGCTGTGGCTCAAGTGGTAGAGCGCTACCTTGAGATGATGAGCTGAGGGACAGCACCCAGGCCCAGAGTTTAGGCCCACAAGTGGACCCCAAAAAATTATATAAGGAGTATCTTTTCCAGGCCTGAGGCTTGAATTCAGTCCCCCTATGCGGAGGGAATGGCGGGAGATCCTGAGGTACTCATTTCTGGCCTGGGAAGAGTCATGGAATGTGATCAATCTCATCCTTGAATGAATAGTTTTTGCATGATGCAGGTAGGAAATGATAGGCAAGACTTATGGGGTATCGATTATTTGTAAAGAAGTTGATGAAGCATGACAATAATCATCATAGTCATGAAATGGACACATCAGGAAAGAACCAAGAATCAGTAGTCACGCAGATTGGATTCCACAACAGGTTACCATCTCTCCTACTCTATACAAATATGTACTTATTTACATACTTCCTTCAGTTTATGAATGGATGACTGTTGTGCTCCCCGCTGTCCCCTCAGGGGGAGGGGGGGCCCAATCGCAGTTTCCAAAGGATGGTGTGCTCATGTGGACCCATTCGCCACTTAGTCCTGCTAGGCACCGAGTTCAGATTCCCCGCCCTGCCAAAAGATTCATCTTGATGTCAGAAGTCAAACATTGCACCTGTTTTCTTTCCTGTGCAAGTCCTGGATCTCAGCTAGGATGGACATTGCTTGGGCCACCCTATGGCTATGGGAATAAGTTGTTATTCATGTCAGCCCAGTTATACCTGTCATCATATTCTCAAAAAAATACACAATACACCCATGAATAGCATAAAAAAATAAAGAGAATAACTACACTCAATGCACGATGCAGTCCACATACGGATGTGAATATACATCCCATGTTTCAATGATCATTGAGGACTATTTTGGCCTCCCTGGGTCTCGATCTCAGTTCCTGGGAATGACCCAGCTCCTTAGTGGCTCACAGTCTGGTGTGATCACGTAGACCCATTGGGCAGTTGGGCTTCCTAGGCCCACAATTCGAATCCCAGCACTGCCAAAAAATTACCCTGATGTAAGAAGCCAGTGGTTGCACATGTTTTCCTACACTGTGCAAGTTCTGGGGCTCAGCTAGGAAGGAGAATGTATACACAACTCTGTACTCATGGGAATAGGTTGTCATCCAGTTCTCCACAGTTATATCTGTCATCCTATACTCAAGGAAGTACACAATACATCAATGAATAAAACACAAAACAAAGAGAATGACTACACCACACGCAAGATGCAGCCCACCCATGTTTGGAAATATATATCCACTGTTCAATTATGAATTTATTACTATATTGGCCCCCACCAGGGCTTCTTCTCAGGTCCCAGGAATGGCCTAGTTCCTTAGAGGCTCACAGCCTGGTGTGCTCACTTTGACCCATTCACCAATTGGGCCTGCTAGGCTTTGAACTCAAACTCCTGCACTACCAAAAGATTCATTCTGATGTGAGAAGCCTATGGTGGCACAGGTTTTCCTGTCCTGTGAATGTCCTGGGTTTCATTGAGGATGGAGAATGCTATATTGGCAACTCTTAGCCATGGGAAAAGGTTGTCATCCATGTCAGCACAGTTATATCTGTCACCCCATATGCAATAAAATACACAATACATCCATGACACAAAATAGAAAGAATAACTACAGTGAATGCAAGATGCATACCACACCTGTACGTAAAGAGAAATCCTATGTTTTAAAAATGTGGGCTTTTTATTTTGTCCAGTGCTGGGGCTTCAAATCAGGCCCTGCACCAGGCCTGACATTCTACTCTTCAAAGATGGTGAGCTTCCCCTTCTCCCAAGTGCAACAGAAATACCCAGACCTGAGCTAAAATCCCAGCACTGACAAAAGATTCATACTGATGTCAGAAGACAGTCTTTGTGCCTTTCATCCTCTCCTGTGAAAGTCCTGGGTCTCAAATACGATAGAGAATGCATAGACAACACTGTAACCTTAGGAATAGTTTGTCATCCATATCAGCACTGTTATATCTGTCAACATACTTATTAAAATACACAATATCTCCATGGATTAGAGACAAAATAAGGAGAATAATTGCACTGAACACAAGATGCTGTCTACACATGTATGTCAATTTAGATCCTATGTTTAAATTATGAATTTCTGACTATAGTGGTCCACCCTGGGGATCAATGTCAGATTCTTGGGATGGCCACATTCCTTAGTTGCTCACAAGTTCGTATGATCACCTTGACTGATTGGCCAATTGGTTTTGCTCTGCCCTGTTTTCAGATCCCAGCACTACCAACAAGTGGATCGTGGAGTAAGAAGGAGAGTGTGAAACTTTTTTTCCTTTTCTCTGAGAATGTTGGGGGTCAGGCATGATGGAGAACATTTCTACAAATCTAGGTGTTCTGTCATAGGTCATCATCAAGGTAATAAACAGAATGTGTAAATAAATGAATAAAACAAAAGATACAAGGTACAACCACACCAAACATGTATGGACTGAACATCTATAGGTAAGTATAAATCCTATCTTTACAATATATAGAAATAGTATGTTTCCAAGGCTGGGTCTTGAATTCAGGACTAGTGAACAGGCCTGACTTTTTTATGTTCATGAAAGGTGATCTTCCCCTTTATCCACATTGCTGCAGATTTACCCAGATCCTGAGTTCAAATCCAAAGCCTGTAAGAATAAACTGTGTGAATTGCAAGCCAGGGAGCTAATTTTCTTTTCTCAGCATGGGGCTTGAACTCAGGTTGTGGCAATTCTGCCTCCGCTTAGATCACCCTAAGATGGTGTGCAGCCACTGGACACACAGGTGATTCTGGGATCCTACACCCCCACGTGTTGCAGGAAAAACAATGCACAGAAAAAATGTGGCCTTTTATGTTTTCTTCCTTTGCATAGTGACCCTTCTGGGTCTGAATGACACTGTTGCAAAGGGTACTTCACCTTGCATTGCTGAAGGCTGGCAAACTATCAGGGAAGCCATAGGCCCACGAGGCAACATAGGCCCTCATTTTGAATCCCCGTACTGACACCAACCAATGGCAGGAGGTACTAAGAAACTGGTTCCCATACAAAGGAATAACACTGGAGTTTTGTCAATGTCACAGTTGAATGAGTTGATCGTAAATGATGATCCTATAAAATTAAACAGCATCATTTCAGAAGGCTTGTTGATTTTATTTAATAATTATGAAGCATTAAAAGAATATTCTTACTTACAGGAACACAATAATTTCAGGACACTGAGTGCTTTCATTAATATTTTAAGGATGAAAACAATAACATTAATTACATGGACACATAATAAATACCCAGGAATTGGTAGGAATATAGTCTATATAACTGAATAATGTATAGACATCTCTGGCACTCTGTAAACATATATATATATATATATATATATATATGCATATATATATATATTATATATATATATGCATATATATATATATATATATATATTAGCATACTTCCATTTGCATGTCAATCTGTTCTTCTTTGGTTAACCCCTGGGGCTCGTTCTCAGGTCCTGGGAACAACCTGTCACCTCAATTTCCCCCAGGATGGCATGTTTGCACTCACCCATTCATGAATTTGGCCTTGTAGGCCATGAGTTCAGATGTCAGTGCTCCCAAACAACGAATCGTGGAGTAAGAAGCTGATGGTGACACATGGTTTCCTTTTCTGTGAATCTTCTGTGTGTCAGGTATGAAGTGGAATACATATGTAGACCTATATCCTATGTAGTCAATGTTCTATGTGGTATAATAGTCAATACAATAAATAGTCAATACATGAATAAAACAAAAAATAAAATAACTACACTGAATGCAATATGGAGTCAACATATATATAAAAATATAAAACATATATGTAAATTGTACATGAATAGGGGGTTTTCTAGTGCTGGTGATCAATTTCAGGCCTAAGGAACAGACTTGAATTTCTTGACTTTAAGGAGGCAAGCTTCCTCTTCCCACACAGTGCAACAGAGTTACCCAGATTATGAGTTCCAATCCCAGTCCTGGTAGAAAAAAACATCACCTTCATAGTATTTGAGGCCCAATTCTTAGGTATTTCATTATGCCTCCATTTGATGAATATGATTGCTTAAATGTTTAATAAAATATTAACTGAAATCAATCAGTGTGGTGTAATATAATTGTGTATAATTTTATCCGAGAATCATTCACGAACTGTTCATTCAATCATTACTTACATCACATTCCATTGGTAATCATATGGACAGGAAGAAGTTTCTTAGGATCTCCTACCATTTGGAGGTGGCATGACCAGGATTCAAATTGTGGGCTCCAGCTCCCGCCACTTCAACCAGAGGAGAGGGAACTGACCAGTCTGTCCAGGAACGTCAACAAGACCAATGATTAGGCAGGCACCAGTCACTCTCAGCAGTCCTCCTTGATACTTACAAGGCTGTGATAGGAGAATCCTGGTCAAAGTCACCCTAAGCAGGAAAATTCTTGAGAACCCTGTCCAACTTCAGTGCCAACAAAGCCAGAAGCCTTGTGGCTCTAGTGTAGAAGACCAGCCTTGAGCAAAAGCAGCTTATGAACTGTGCCCAGATCCTGAGTTCAAAGTCTGAGACTGACAACAAACAGAACTACACAACAATCTGTGTAGCCATCCAGTTAAAGCAGGTTACCCTCTTGTCTCCAACTGAATTGGACAGAATTCCCTGGGAAAAGGGCTGGGAGAATCTCTGTCATCTTGACTCCGCCCATGCTGCTTGCTTCACAGGATTCTGGGCACACCCCCATTCTTTCATGCTTCTTTCTGACCAATGGGATACAAGAATGGTGGCCACGCCCACATTCCATGCTGCCAGGTACCACTGGGATTCCCTATGTTAGTTTACACCACTACCAGCTGTTGAGGAAGATAGAGGTTGCTGAGAGGTGAGGAAGGGACTCGAGGCCACCTGGCCCCTCCCCTCCCTTCACACAGTGCCAGGTTTCAAACCTCAAGCAATGTCGTGTTGCCAGCCGGCCTAAATCATCGACCTGGTCCTTGCCGCTAGTCTTCTGCTCTGTGCCCATATGTCCACAATGCTGCTGCCATCAAGGCTGGCACAATTGGAGCAGCTGTCAACAGCTTCTCCCAGCAGCACAGGTGAGTTTCCGCCCCAACAACAACCTACCCTGGGTCAAACACCCCTCTGGGGGCACCATGACCCCCCTGCTTGTTTCCTCTCCCCGGCTCTGATGAGCCACCTTTCTGTCTTGAGGATTTCTAAGATAGAAACTAAAAATATGCTCTGGCTGGGCTGGATCGCAGTCTTCCTGTGAAAGGTATGCTCCACCAGGCCTGGTCCTCTGTATTTGGGATGGTAGACATGTGGTCTCATGCTCAGTCATCGGTTTAGATAGATTATCCCAAACTCAGTCCATAGCAGCAGATTCTTGACCACACATGAAGCTCTTGGTAGGGCCTCAACCATTGGACCTCAGTCTCCTCACAGGACAGTAGTGAGGAAACAAGGGCTTTATACAGAGCGATCTCTGGAAAATGGCTAGACAGAGAGGGAGCAGCCTTCAGATAAGTTTTTGGCAATTCTGTGAGCATATGACAGGAAGATACCAGAAAGGGCTCAGGTGGGGCCTGTTATTAATCATGCAACAGGTGTGGGATTATGAACCGAAATATAACTCTCTTTCATTATTACCCTATCCCAATGAGGAAGGGGATCCTTCACTTTGTTCAGTTTTGCATCTGGGGAAACCGAGGCACAGAGAAACCACGTGACCTAATTATGACCTCAAGTTCACAGGAAACTTGGCCTGACTTCTCTACCAAGCTATTCAGTCCACTTCTTGTGGTGGGAAGTCCACTTCTTTTCAGTCATGGGTCTTGAACTCTTGGATTGGGCACTGTTCCGGAGCTCCTCAGCTCAAGGCTAGCACTGTATAACTTGAGCCCAGAGTGCCACTTCCAGTTTTCTGGTGGTTCTTAGGAGATAAGATTCTCAAAGACATTCCTGCCTGAGCTGTCTATGAACAATGAGCTTCATATCTCAGCCTCCAGTGTAGTTAGGATTAGAGTTTTATGCCACTGATTCTCTCTCTCTCTCTCTCTCTCTCTCTCTCTCTCTCTCTCTCTCTCTCTCTCTCTCTCTCTCAATCTGTCACTGTCACTCTCAGGAACTGGTAGAATGGGTGCTGTAGGAGGTGGGCCAACCTCCCCAGGTTGCTGGAACCCAAGATGGTCCACTCATTCTGGAGGTGGGCTGTGGGTCAGGAGCTGTCTCATTCAGCGTATTGATACATCTCCATGAGATAAGCCTTCTGTGCCCTTGTAAGACTGTGAGGGTTATTCATTTTCCATCTAGCCTTACTGGATTTACTGTATTCTTTTCTACATTATATTCTAGCACCTGGCCAATATTATGGTACATAGTTACTGAATGAAAATATAATGTCAAATTAAGAAAGTCATTTAGGGATCTAGGAATGTGGCTTCATGATATGGTGATTGCCTAGCATGCATAAAAGCCTGAATTCAATTCCTCTGTACCACTTAAACAGAAAAACACTGGAAATGGTGCTGTGCCTCAAGTGGTACAGTGATATCCTTGAGAAAAAAGCAAAAAAAAACCCAAACCAAGACAAAACCGAAAAACATTCAATTAGTAAATGCAAAATAAAGAACCCATACTTGGAATATATAATTGCTCCTGTCATACTGACACCTGACAATAGTCCCTAATTCATGTACTATTACTTGTATTAGGATATTGTGTTGAAACAAAGTTTTGTTCATTAGGTCACAGCAATTAATGTCATGAATGTGCTTAGATGTCAGGTGAAGATTAATTCTGGAAATTCGAAGATTCCAGGTTTTTGAATGGTCACTGCCAATCACAATGAGAAGGGTAGTCTAAGTGAGATTTGGAAATCTTTTTGGTTATTCATGGCCCCAAAACGGCAGAGGCAAATTAACAGTTGTGACAGAAGAGAAGGAATAACTCCAAAGTTAAGCAATAAATGATAGTAACTAAGTTATACCAGAAAGTTTTTTAGAGAACCATTTTTGGTTATTGAACAAATAGTTATCAACTAGTCTTATACCTCATTACCTTTATCATTCTAAATCTCTTAGGCTACTTCTTAATCTCTGTGTAATAAATGTATCTCCTTCTGTGCTGTTTTATCTTACCTTAACCTCTTTGCTTTTTAAAAATCTCAGTCTTACTATATTTCTCTATGAACATTTCCTGATACCAAATACACCTACACAGATGGCAGAGAATGATTATTGAGGATCCCATAGCTCATGAGTTATTAATGAAACAACGTGGAAAAGGAGGACATATTTATTGTTACCTCAAATTTTCTGAAAAGCTGCAATGCCATCATTTGATTCAAATTTCCATTATTTGTCTACATGGTGTCATTCAGTGCACATAAGGGCAAATATGAGCTGGGTGCTGGTGGATCACACCTGGAATCCTAGCTATTCAGGAGACCAGAGGATTGTGGTTCAAAGCTAGCCTGGTCAGGAATGTCCACGAGACTCTTATCTTCCATTAACCACCAGAAACCCGGAAGTGGTGCTGTAGCTTAAGCAGTAGAGCACTCAACTTGAGCTGAAGAGTTGAGGGAGTGTGTCCAGGATCAGAGTTCAAGCCCCACAACCAACAAAAAGTGCAAATATTACCTTAAGTTTTCCCAAAAGGAAGGACAAGATCAATAATCTTCTCAAGGAGAAAAAATAATTTCAAAATGATTCAGTGCACCTACTTATGCTGAGTTATTTAAGTTATGACTTCTTTGCTAGATATATTCTCTTCCTTTATAAATAGTCAAATATTAGCTTTACAATAAGCTTCATCTAATATTTCTTGTTTCAAAAGAGAAGTCTATACAGTTGATGTCACTTAGCTTTCTTACTATCTTAATTCAAAGCCAAACCAGGCAGGAGAATCTGTCAAACTCCTATCACAAATTGAACACAGAAAACCAGAAGTGGAGTTTTGGCTCAAGCAGTAGAGTACTAGCTTTGGGGGCAGGTGGGCAGGAAAGACAACTGTTCAGGGACAGGATCCACCCTCTGGGTTCAAGACCCAGAACGAGCACAAACTAAACAAACAAGCAAACAAAAATCCCAGATAGTTCTTTTGGACCCTCCTTAAAGGTGTACTGGTCAGAGAAGAGGCTTCTTTTGCTGATCATATTGACTGGATCCTGCTTTTTTGGAATCCTTATTGCTCTGGAGAACTCAGTACCAGAACAAAGGAATTGATAACTGACTCCTGCATCAAGAGAATCATCTCAGGCATGAAATATCCATCCATAAGACACTTTAAAACCTCCATGTCTTTGTTCCTTTACAGGAGAACCCTTTAAAACAATGTTACTTCCTTTTGTTCTATGCTGGCCTTCAAATGGTACATTATTTCTTTTTATAACACTATGAACTAGAAGTTTACAGAAAAAATTTATATGAGTAAAGAACACACTCGAAAAAGCCGGGGACAGAGTTTCCTTCAAGCCTTGGGATACTTTTCTTGTACAGTAAAAAGGAAAGCACAAGGTAACTTGAACTTTGTTATTCCTCTATGATCCATTCCTCTCTTCGGGTCAGTTTCCACATCCAGTAACAGTTACTTCCAGTAACAATCGATGGTGCTGCTTGAGGTTTAATGAATGTTTTCTGGCTTCACTGCAATAACACTAGAACACCTATGGACCTGAGGTAACAAGTGTTTCAGAGACAACTTAGTAAAGAGAAAATATGAAATTTATATTGCTTATAAATACATTATACATGAGTACATTGAGTTCAAACTTTGTAAGTTCTCTGTAAATTAAGGCGAATTTTAAATGGGAAGAAGGTTTTCAGAACATTCTTTTTGTGAGTGTACGTGCTGTTCATTATTTCCCAAGTGTACATGAGCTAACAGTAAGGGACACAATAGCAATAATAGGAGAAAGAGAAGTTCTGTGTTTAAGTGTAAGGGTTCAATACACTATAGAAGATTCTACAAATAAGACAACATTGAAACAATAAAGCCAAGTCCAGTATGTAGATTTATGGGAGTGATATACAGAAAGCAAGACACCTACATGGAACAAGAACTATGAGGCCACTCCCATTCTAAATCATGCTTGCTAATCATGCAACTTTGTAGAAAGTAGAATGGAAGAATATTTCTGTTTCCAATGCAAGTCGGATATAAGAGCATGGATTTAGCTGGAAAAATGTCCATCTTGTGAGAGCAGGGGTTATGCTAGCAATGAACTGGTGGCTAAGATTACATTTCTTTTTTTTCTTTAAAACACACACACATACACACAGACACACAGACACACAGACACACAGACACACACACACACACACACACACACACACACACACATATATATATATACATATTATATATATATATATATTTATATTTGTTGGTGGTGGTCTTGGCACTTGAACTCTGGGCCTATGAGCTGTGTCTCTGCTATTCTGCTCAAGCTAATGCTCTACCACTTAATCCACAGTGCCATTTCCACCTTTCTTTTAGTTAATTCGAGAAAAGAGTCTCTGGACTTTCCTACCTGGGCTAGCTTTGAACCTCAATCCTCATATCTCAGCATGAAGATATGTAATGTGTCTGTTCATCTATCTTTATAAGAATTCTTTAGTTAGGGGCTGGGGAGGTGGCTCAGTGGTAGAGCGCTTGCCTCACATGCATGAGGCCCTTGGTTCGATTCCTCAGCACCACTTAAGCAAAAAAGAAAAAAGCCGAAATTGGCGCGGTGACTCAAGTGGTAGAGTGCTAGCCTTGAGATGAAGAGCTGAGGGACAGAGCCCAGAGCCAGTGTTCAGGCGCCATGACCAGACCCCCCACCAAAACAAAAAGAAAAAGAATTCTTGAGATAAAAATCTGGGCTACAGCTTAGACGTTACCCTCACAAAAATATATGTAGTTTAAAAGTTGATACTCCTGGAGAAATAAAACCTAAGAATTTGAAGGAGTCTGGGAAGTTCAATGTGCATCCAGCCTGGGCATAACACTCTTTGCAACAGTATATAAAATTAAGCAGTCCAAATCTGGATTGGAAGAATGGCTCAAGTGATGGAATACCAGTCATGAGCAAGATTGCTGAATAAGAGCTTGAGGCTTTTGCATATATACATACAAACATACACATACACCCAGAGGCACTTATATGTGCACACACAAATGAAACAACTCTCACAATGTATAGAAAAGTTAGAAAACAATAAATATATGTCCTGAATAAGAGTAGAATCAAGTGATAATTTTTAATATTAGAAAGTCCTCAAATGAACTTCCTTCAAATAAGTTTGAGAATATTACATTGGTAGGGATCAGAGATAGTAAGAGAGTCAATAATCATTACTAAAGGGATAGGATCCATGGAGGAATGAATCAGAGATCGCACAGGGGCGTCTGAAAATGTTCATATCCTGTATCAAATGTTGGAACATCTTTGAAAATTGTAGATAAAGTCAAAGTAGTCATTCTGGTGTATAATATCACTGGAAAAGTTCAGAATTGGTAGTCTGTATCTAGATTAAATAAAACAAGAAACTATTGCAGGACAATGTGATGCAAGCCTAGAATTCCAGCACTGAGATTAAGACAGGAGATTAGAGAATGGAATTACATAGTTATACCTTTCCTGGACCAAGGTGTAAAATTTTGTCTTAGTAAAACAAAACAAACAAGAAAGGAATACGTAGTTGGACGGTTGGGCTAATTTTGTCATTATGTTTTGAGAAGTCAAATTTCCTGTTGAAATGCAACTCATACTTAATCCTCACTTGTGTTTTAAATTTTCTCTTCATTACAGAACATTCCTAGATGCAAAATGACTCATGATTCCCATCCAAAATTTGAAAAAGTAAGTTATCATCATTATATTGTATCCCAAAACAATGATGAAGAATTACAAAAGCTTAAGCCTGGAAAAATAGCAAAGTTCGTCGAATGTAGGATTTTGAAGATCTTGCTAAATTAGAATTTAGATTTAAAATAAATATTTTGGTTTTGTTTGTAATTTTATATTCTATAGGATTCTACAAAATTCTTTTTAAGTAGAGTGTTTAATTGACATTCACAAATGATTTTGCATTCTATGTGCCTGGAATATTCTTTCAAGAGAGTTATAATTAGAACTTAGTTAATAGATAATTCCAACAGTTCATGTATAAAATGATAATGTGAAGGTTGTAGACAGAATTGTCAACAAATTGATGATATTAATTTATAAATTTAGAATAAGAGCAATTTTGGGAGTCTTTGGTATAACATGTTATGAACAGAATAATCGTGTGACATCTTCTTTCTTCTTCCTGTATGTAACACAGGAAGCAATTTCCTTAATTATTTGCTCCTGTATACACTGAGAAAAATGTTAGGTTTGGAGTCTGTTTTTATTTTTTTTTAAATTTTATTTTATTTTATTTGAGAACATACTGTACAGAGGGGTTACAATTACATGGGCAGGATAATGCATACATTTCTTACCAAGCATTGCAGCCTCCTCCTTTGTTTACCCTTCACCTCCCTTCCCACCCTCCCCACTCCCCCCCACCCAATCAAACCCTCCCTCTCCCCCCACTCCGACATTGTAAAGCTGGTTTTGACATGACATTTTGTACTTCTCATTGTTGCAACAGGTCCACCTGAATCCTTAAATGACTTGTTTGTCCCCGTCTCCTCCATATGTTATACTGATATCAAATATAGTGAAAGCGGGGGTTACACTGTGGGGGAGGGACATACAAAGCAACAAAGAAATAATCTTATAAATGCGTTAGAAACACATGCATGAAAGAAACAAAAACATTAAAATACATATTTGAGGGTTCGTTTTCCTAACATCACATTATCTGACTTTTTCCGCTTGACTCATACCTATACTAGATATTGCAAATAAGGGAAACCATGGTTTGTCCTAGGACATTTAATCTGGGCCTAGACACTGTCTCTGTGTCTGTTTATGCACAAGTCTCGTGCCCTACCACTTCAATCTCAGTGCCACTTGCGTCTGGCTTTTGCTGAGAAGTTTATTGAAGATATGAATCTGGGGAATCTTCCTGCCTGGGTGGGCTTTCAAGTCTAATCTTCCAATTTTAGCATCCAGAATTTATATGATAGCTAAAAAAGTATAAATATAAATAATATTTGCAAGTGTTCCGATCTCAAGAATACCAGTGGGGGGAAAATGATGCAACCCAGTTTATTGTGGTGTTCTTACCAGAACATGTATGGCATCACATTAGCAGAGTTGTATTTTTTCATAATAGAGATAAGCTATTCATGATATGAATTAAGGGAAGTTTGAGGTGCACCCTAAAAGTTGGAAAATTTTGGGCTAGGATGACTCTATATCATAAATGTTGGTATTGGTGGTCATAAAAATAATAGCTTTGGTGGTCATAAAAATAATAGCTTATTGTGATAAACAATTGCTTACTCTTGAAGAATTAATTATTACCAATGCTACATAGTTTTATCCTTTACCAGAATGTGGTTATTTTTCTGTTGACTCTCAATCTGTAACACCCATTTGGAAAATGCATCTATTGCAGAATTACATAACATGCAAGCCGGTATTGTTTTGAATCTCTCAGGTATGTAATCTTCCGAATTTGAAAATGAGTAGTTACTAGTCATTGGAATGTTGACGAACACATATATTCTGTCTTCTTAACAACTTATTCACTTTTACAAGTTATTGCTTTCCATAGAATTAAACTGTTTCTGCTTTTAGTATGAGAAAGTACTATATTCTTTTTTCAAAATATTGGCAAGTATATTGTGAAAATATTGTCTAGTCGGAGAGCATTAAAGTTGATGGTCCTCTAATTAAAAAGGGGTAATTAATTCAAATGAGACACCAAATAGTATGTGTGCTATACCAATACAGTGAAATTTGATTTCATGCAGCTTATTTTTTAAATTTAATTTTATTGTCAAAGTGATGTACAGTGGGGTTACAGTAATTTTAAGTTAGTGAATACATAACTTGTCAAACTTGTTACCCCCTCCCGCATTTTCTTCAGTTTTCCTTCACCCCAATAGCCCTCACAAGTTGTAATGTACATTTCCAACATATTGTCTTCTGAGTATTGATATTGCATTGGTTTGCCTTTGTCATCTGTCTCACCATTTTGTTGTTCCTCTTCCCTTCCCTAAGTAAGGAAAATATATACCCAATACACAGGCTACCAAAATCAAATACAGCAGGGAATAAAGCATAGGGGAAAAACCCAAAAGAAAATAGAAATCACATAGTACATTAAAAACAACAACCGCAAATAAAACTTCCTATTTCCATATCTTGGAGTTCATTTTGCTTAGCATCAGCTTATAAGGTTATGTAAATGCATAACAAAGACACTGGAAAATAATAGTTTCATGGACACTATATCATGAAAACAACATGTTAACTGTTTTTGATGATAAAGGAGGAGTTAGGATTGATGAATTCACGGTTCCAATAAAGGAATTTCAAAAGAGTTTTAAAATTATGACAGGTGGGGCTGGGAAGGTGGCACAGTGGTCGAGCGCTTGCCTTGCATGCCTGAGGCCCTGGGTTCACTTGCTCAGCACCACATAAGCAAAAAGAAAAAAAGCCGGAAGTGGCGCTGCGGCTCAGGTGGTAGAGCGCTAGCCTTGTGCTGAAGAGCTGAGGGACAGCGCCCAGGCCCAGAGTTCACCCCACGACTGGACCCCCCAAAAAATTATGGCAGGTAAATTTTAATTTGTTCAAACTTTTTAACAACTTAGCCTATTATGAAAATTTAAAATTGCTTGGGAAAATAGGCTTTCATGCAAAGTAATCAATGGAGACTTAGTTGAGATGGAGCAAAGTGGGTGAAGATGGCTCATTTTCACACTAAACAAACAAACCTCAGAAACCATGCTATAAATCCTGTAGGTTGCCTTGAGAATTGTCCTTACCCAGGAAATCTACTCACTGTGTGAAACAAGGTTGTAGTAGAATTGAAATTCAACCTTCTTAAAAAAAAGACATCTTTAAGTCTTTCGCCCACTTATTTCGCAGATGTGAAAGACTTAAAGAGAAACTTCTCTGAAGAAGAAAGAAGGATGGCCAATAGACACATGAAGAAATGTTCAACATCCCCAGCCATAAAAGAAATGCAAATCAAAACAACATTGAGATATCACCTCACTCCAGTTAGAACGGCAAAAATCAAGAACTCTAACAACAACAGATGCTGGAAGGGATGTGGACAGAAATGAACCTTACTTCATTGTTGGTGGGAATGTAAACTTGTTCAACCACTTTGGAAAGCAGTATGGAGGTTCCTCAAAAGACTTCACATAGAACTCCCCTATGACCCAGCAATCCCACTTTTGGGCATTTACCCAAATGTTTACAAAAAAAGACCACACTAAAGCTACCAGCACAACTATGTTTATTGCAGCATTATTTACTATAGCTAAGATATGGAACCAACCCAGATGCCCCTCAGTAGATGAATGGATCAAGATAATGTGGTATATATACACAATGGAATTGTATGCCTCCATCAGAAAGAATGACATTGCTCCATTTGTTAGGAAATGGAAAAACTTGGAAAAAATTATATTAAGTGAAGTAAGCCAGGCCCAAAGAAACATAGGTCCCATGGTTTCCCTTATTTGCAATATCTATTATATGTATGAATCAAGAGGAAAAGGTCAGATAATGTGACGTCAGGAAAATGAACCCTTAGATATGTATTTTAATGTTTTTTTTCTTTCATGCATGTGTTTCTAATGCATTTATAAGATTATCTCTTTGTTTCTTTGTATGTCCCTCCCCCACAGTATAACCCCTGCTTTCACTATATTTGATGTCAGTATAACTTGTGGAAGAGATGGGGAAAAACCAGTTGTTTAAGGATACAGGTGGACGTGTTGCAACAATGAGAAGTACAAGTTGTCATGTCCAAAATGAGCTTTACAACGTCGGTGCGGGGGGGGGGGAGGGGAAGGGGGGTAAGGAGAAGGATTGGGATTGGAGGGGAGGGGGGAGGCTGGGAAGGGATGTGAGGGTAAACAAAGGAGGAGGCTGCAATGCTTGATAAGAAATGTACGCATTATGCTGCCCATGTAATTGTAACCCCTCTGTACAGTATGTTCACAAATAAAATAAAATTAAATTAAATTAAAAAAAGACATCAAAATTTGTGAATTGACTTTAATTAGCAAACAATAATTCTCTGAAAAAGATAATTTGGGTCAATATATTTAGGGAGAAAGTGCCTTCAACAATTAAAGTAGTTATTGGGTTTACACTTTTCTGTTTGTAATACTTTCTAAAATGTCTTTGCATGTGAAGCACTGAACTACAGAAAAAAACCTGAAATATGGGAGGCTGATGTATTTAACAAATTTTCGAAGTCACCTACTGAAAAACACAAATGGTGGGGGGTAGTATTTCTACACTTTAATGAATGGTTGAACCTGTTTGGCCTTAGTGCTGGGTAAATAAATCAACTCTATTGTAACTTGCTCCCTACACTTGAAAAACTTGTAACGTCACTAAATATTATCCACTTGTAAAGTGTTATTTTGGCAAATGTGATTTTAAAAAGTTTATTTGAAAAGGCATATACTTTCAGGAGATTAAATGTAGGTTATCATTTGTTTGAGAATGACAACATTTTTATACTACAGAACCAAGTTTTACTGAAGTACCAGTGTTTTGAAGCACTAAGGATCATCTCAATTAATGTTTTTCTGAATTATATTTAACTTCTATGTCAAGTTTTCCTAGTCTTTGTAGACCAATTATGGATCTATCATTCCAGGAACTATTTTTTGGCCTGATGATGCTGGACTGAAATCATTCATTAATCATTAGGAGAGGGGTATTACAAATAATTTTGTGACATTTGTGGTCTTGTTCACTCACACGGGATGGTCATCTGAAAATTGAAAGTTTGAATTACTGTACTTTCACATTTTGTGATTTCATCTTGCATTTTAAGTTGCCTTGCATTTCTCAATTGCTTACTGCTAATTCTTGCATTTCAAGGAATTGGGGCCCTGAAATATAGGAAATGAGAAATTGAGATGGGTCTTCAATTACTTTCTGTTGGCATGTTGCATGGGCCTAGGTAAGAACTCTTGCCCTAGTTATCTGATGATGCAGATAACTGGGACCTGGCATACTAGGACCCGTGGATCCTGTAGAAGAAAAATACCTTTTAGTTATCATATCAGCAAAATTTGGGTATAATCAGTAGGAATGCTTCAGAAATATGGAGAAAAACAGTTAAAAAAAATAGAGCAGCAGAGTAAAATCCCTTATAGATTGGAGGAAAACAACATTTTTTTTAACATGTGACCAATGGATACTTTTCTTTCTTTGTTCATGCATTTTTTATTATAAAATTGATATACAGAGGGTTTACCGTTACTTAAGTCAACTAAAGAATACACTTTATTTTCTAAATTTCAAATTTTGAACTTCTTTTGTTTTGTTTCTTTAGTGTAATTCTTTTTTCAAAGTTGTAGATTAGTTAATTTAGTTTTGCATAATTATAACACATGTAAATTATTCAGACATATATTTTGCTTTCAAAATAGTTAACATGTGAATATGTAAAAAATTATTTTCTTAAATTTTATATGGTTGGTGAATTTAAATAATTTTATTTTGTTATAGTCCTAAACATATTTGTCCATGTAACAAATGCTGTATTTTCAAGAAGCACATACTTTATTAAAAAGGCCTTATTACCTGGTCACTTTTTGGAAATATTTGTACTTGAATTAAAAAAAAAAAATGTTTGAGCTGGGCATAGCAATTTGTGGTTTCAAATTTCTAACTATGGTGGGAAGTGTAAATAGGGTTTGTAATTCGGGAGAGATTGAGGAAATATGAGACCTTATCATAAAATTTCCAGAGTGAAATGATTAGAGATATAGCTATCCCTAGCAAGATATAGAGCACTTGGTTATCATCTTCTAAATCTTGAGTTAAAACACCAGTAACATCAATCTTTTGTCAAACTAAAAGGACAAATATTTCAAAATGTTTATTATTTAAAACTTGTTTGTAAAGTTCTCATGTCTTTTATTTCTTAATTTTCAATTTACTCAATCTATAAGAATCCAAGTATCTTGTGATTATTTTATTTCTACTAAACTTTTAAATAATATGAGCAATACTATGATTTCATATATTAAAATACTTTTACTATTTGTGATAATTTCCTTTGTTTAATATAATAACAATATTCCAAATGTGTGTATGTGGTGTGCCTGTGTGTTTATGTGAATTTTGTGTGTATGTGCTTTGTGTGTACTTTGCTATGCTTGGGAGATCACACAATTGCTTCACATATGTTAGGCCAATGTTTTACCACTGAGCTATTCTATCAAGTTATAATGCAAATTGTATTATAAATTATGACTTTTAAATTTTCATTCCTAGTATGTTTTTTCAAAATTGTATATGATAAAATGTGATCCATCTTCTATCCACATTAGCAATTGTTATTGTTATTCATTCTCTTATTTATTTGAAAGTGAATTATATTACTATTACAATTTCTTTACATTTTAACAGGTTTATACAATGCTTTATTTTCTACTTTATTTTTCCCATGTTATCTGACTTTCAGTCCAAACTATCAGGTGGATTAAAAAGAAACTAGATTCAGGACACTTTATTTTTCTCCTTGTCTTCTCTGAAGTCTTTCTGTTTTTTTGAAACAATACCAATGACATACAGCTCCTATGTGGTCCCCCTCTCGCTCTCTTCTGCAGTACAGCTCAAGTCATTATCATTCAGCTTTATTATGCTGTACTGTTATCTAAATCTTATCTCATTCCTTAATTAATTTTAGTTGCATTGAGCAGTCTCTAAAGACATTTTCTATATATAATATCAGGGGTGTGTATTTTCACAAGGTGTGAAATATGAGGGACTATGAAATATTTAGATATCTCTAGAATATTGGTCCACCTGCTCAATAATCTCGTATGTAAATTCAAGGAATACAGGTCAGTCAGAGCAATCTTGTAAAATGGTGTAGCTTGAGCCTTCATACTAGATTGAATAGTATTACCATGTTTAGTAGTGAAGACAACATAGTTCAACTATAAGAACAGACACATAGAATAAGGTAACAGATTTGTCAAAAATAAATACTTAGTTTTATGGTCCACAGATTTTGAAAAGGATGTTATGATTTTATGAAATAAAAACAGAATCTTAAATGGTTGTATTGGCACTATTGCCTCTCTAGATTTAAAGAACGATCTTAGACTACAACCTCAATCCTTTGTTTTTTTGTTTGTATGTCAGTCATGGGGTTTGAACTCTGGGCTTTTGCGCTATCCATGTGCTCTTCAGCTCAAGGTGAGCACTCTACAGCTTGAGCAACATCAAAACTTCCAGTTTTGTAGTGGTTTATTGGAGATAAGTGTCTCATGGACTTTCCTGCCCGGGCTGGCTTTAAACCACGATCCTCAGATCTCAGCTTCCTGAGTAGTTGGGATTACAGGCGTGAGCCACCGGCACCTGGCCTACCTCAAACCTTATAAAGAATGACTATCAAACTAAATGTGAGATGTAAAAACCTATAAAACCTAAATGTAAAAATTCATGACATTGATCAGTAAAGGTTTCTAAAAATTTGACATGGAAAATATTACTGGCTAAAGAAAAGCAAGAACTGGATTATATCAAGTGATAACCTTTCATAATTCAAGGGACACTATAACAGAAATGAAAACATATCCAACAGATATGTATTTGTTAATGCTACAATGTTAATGCTACAATGATTCTGAAACTTAAGTATTTTTATATCTTCTAATCTATATAAATTTTTCCTGAATAGGATATTTCTTTAAATAACATATGTATATCAATAGCCAATAGGAGGAGCATATGAATTAAGCTCCTTTTTAGTGTCTAAGAAATAATAAAAAGAAAACTCACTAGTATGACCATAATATAAAAAGAGGAGGCAAAATATAGTAATGCATTTGTGGAGAAATTGATATATTTCTCATTGTGATCGATTTGTATAATACTGCAGTCATTTTAGCAAACAAGTTTTCAAGCCTTCAAAAGGTGAAAAAGAATTGTATAGGATCCACGCATTACACTTCTATGAATGTATTAAACAGAAGTAAAAAACATTTTTGGACAGAGAATGTAGTTAATTGACAGTGAACTTGTATAGTATGTGTGAGACCCTGGAAATGATCCCCCAAATATAGAGGATGTATGCTGGGCAAATTCCGGTAACTGAATTTTATATCTATTTTAATGTCTGTTCTAAAATTTACAGCATTTCTATTTGAAGAAATGCAAGTTTGTGAAAATTAGGCTTTGAAAACCTATGAAGGTACAATTTACTTCCAAAGCACTAAAATGTATACAATAAAAGGTGATAATATATTGTAAGTGAATTACATGTCAGGAAAAAAAAACTATTGTTAAAACTTCTTCACACAAAATGCAGAATAGCTAAAAAGATGTTTTTGGTGTTGGCTAAAAACTCTTTCTAAACTACTGCATTTAAAACAAAGATGTGGGGCTGGGAACGTGGCTCAGTGGTACAGCCCTTGCCTTGCATGGTCAAGGCCCTGGGTTCGATTCCTCACCACCACATAAGCAAAACAAAAAAAGCCGGAAGTGGGGCTGTGGCTCAAGTGGTAGAGAGCTACCCTGGAGCTGAAGAGCTCAATTGCCCAGGCCCAGAGTTCAGGCCCCACGACCAGACCCCAAAAAAAAACAAAACCAAAAAACAAATATGTGATTTCTGTTTATTTTGAAGGTATTTTGTCCGTTTGAATTTATACAGAGATAACTTAATCCAAAAGTATATGTGATAACTGGAATACCTATACCTAGGAATTATGCATCACTTCTAAGTAATTTATTTTTATTTTTATTTTTTTATTGTGAAAATACTGTACAGAGGGGTTACAATTACCTGGACAATTTAATGAGTATATTACTTATCAAGCATTGTAGCCTCCTCCTTTGTTTCCCCTTCCCATTCCTTCCCATCCTCCCCTGCCGCCCCAACCAATCCTCCTCCCTACACCCCCCACCAAAGTTGTAAAGTTCATTTTTTGACATAAGGACTTGTATATCTCATTGTTGCATTGCGTCCACCTGTATCCCTATTTCTTTCCCATTGTTTCCCTTATTTGAAATATTTAGTATATGTCTGAGTCAAGCAGAAAGTTCAGATAAGGTGATGTTAAGGAAGTGAACCCTAAGGTATGTATTCAAATGCTTTTTTTTCTTTCATGCAATTGTTTCTAAAACATTTATAAGATTATTTCTTTGTTGTTTTGTATGTCCCTCCCCCACAGTATAACCCCTGCTTTCACAGTATTTGATGTCGGTATAATTTGTAGAGGGGAAGGGGAAAAACTTCTAAGTAATTGAGAAACTTTTCTGGAAGAAACTTTTAGGAAATGACAGAAGACATCTATGCATCTGCATTTTATGAAAGTCATATGTTACTTGCTCAATCAAATGGCTTATCTCTACCTTACTAGGAAAAACGTAGTATCAAGATAAGAGCCAAAAGCAGTGAAAAGAACAAAATACACAATCATCTTGATTTATTTGTGAAAGTAACAAATGAAATAAAACAATTCCACTCAAACGACTCCAATATTAGTATATGTGAAGATGTTCCTGAGTGCCAATATCCATTAAATTTTTGGAATTTTAATTTCTACTAACATATGAAAACTAGAAGAAGAAAACAAACATAGACTTAGAGTGAACCAGCCTTGAAATCATTTTCTTAATTGTTTTGAAATTACAAAAGAATTGAGACTCCTTTGCTTTGGAAACCATTTAAAAATATTTATCAAATGATAATTCAAATACCAAGCAAGAGTAATTTTATATAATCATTATAAATATCATTTTATTACTTTTGTAAAATAGAATAAAAAAACCAGTCCCAATATATGACCTACCTATCATTATTATTAACTTGTAATCATTACCTAAATATCTTAAACAATCTAAATAGTCATGTCTTTAACATAGACGTAAATATTCTATACTTTTTTACTTAACATTTTTCAGGGGTATGTATTCATGTTTCTAAGAAATATTCACAGCAGTTAAAAGATGCTTTTGTGAAATTAATGTGATACAATTGTTGTTGTGGGTGTTGTTTGCAAGGCCTGGGCATTGTCCCTAAGCCTTTTTATTGTCGAAGACAACACTCTATAACTTGAGGAAAAGAGCTAATTCCTGGTTTTAGTGGTTAATTGGAGATAAGAATCTAACAAGTACTGTTCGGTCTGGGCTAGTTTCAAAAACAATTCTAAGATTTCAGCACACAGAATAACTCATATTATAAGGGTGAGTTACCGGCACTTGGTTTCATGAAGTTATTTATTAATTATAATTATGTTTTAAGATGTTTGTTTCACTATGATGTATATCATTCTGCAAATAAATTTAGATATATGTATATATTTCTGATGACAAATAATCTCTAAAAATGAACTATTCTACACATAACATATATATATATATATGACAGACTCCCTCTAAAACATTTATGTTAGTATTTTTACCTTTTTCATTTCAAAGATATACAGTCTATTTTTCTAAAAGTTTCCTAGAATAAAATAACTAATATTTCAATATAAAGTAGAGTTTATTACTTTCAAGGGAATTTTAGATATACACATGATATTGTAGTTACATTTTCAGTATATTACTTGAAAAGGTTCTGCCCAAACTCTTAAATATTTGTTTGTAGTTAAGGAGAGAGAGGAAGTTAATTAATACTGATTAGGAATTTGCAATGCTTCAAAAAATCTATTCCATAATTTGTTATAAGCACACAGTCAAGTTACCTGATATGGTTTAGTTTTTTTGTTTATTTGTTCAAAATTTCAATATGGATGCATGCACAGTGTTAACATTAAAATTATTAATCAATAGACAAATAATAGTAAAATCATAGACACATATCCGACGTTCAATAATTAGCACTTATGATGCTAATAATAATTTGGATGGAGTGTAGCCTAACAATGACGATGTTGTGATTGAAAAGGAAAAAAAAAAGCTTTAATTATCTTTGAACCTAAATTTCCCACATTGAGTGCATAGTTATAAACAGCGTTGGATGACATACAATAACAAGAGGAAGGCTGGGAAGGTGGCTCAGTGGCAGAGTGTTGGCCTTGCCTACATGAGGCTCTGGGTTTGATTCTTCAGCACCACATAAACAGAAAAGGCGGGAAGTGGCACTGTGGCCCAAGTGGTAGTGTACATTGAGCTGAAGAGCTGAGGGACAGTGCCAGGCCCAGAGTCCAGGCCCCATGATGAACCAAAAAAAAAAAAAAAAAAACCAGAATAAAAAGAGGAGAGTTTCAATATCAAGAAATACAATCACATAAACAGGTAGAGACAGTAAAAACCCTAATGTTATGCCAGCAGTCTTTCTAATGTATACTCACTGTTCTTGGTGATATTATTTTCTTATAAATAAAATCTATTATTTCCATATTTTGATGGACTAAGATGTACGTTTCAACTTAATGTGATTAGTTCAAATAACTTTCTCATATAGACACTACTCAATAACCAATGTTTCCAATGATATATTAAGAGTATGTTCTTCATTACAGCTGTAAATACATGACACAATATACATAATACCACTTACTTATCTGCAGTTACCATAAAAGGACACAAGCTGCAGAGCCAGGAGTTAAAATTTATTTTTATTTCTTCATGAAACTATTTCTGACTTTATACCAACAAACTGAATTTGACTCTTTCCTTATTTGTAAGCTAAGGTAGAAAATGTAAGGACTGTTTACTTTCTTTTTCCTTGCTCTAGAAGTCAATATTTATATTCTTCAATATTTCTAGTAGATTACATCCATTTACAGATGAGAAATATAAGACCAACAGTCAATGTTGTGAGTAAATAATGGTACTAGAATTTTTGTCTGAGTTCTTCACTCTGTGCGCTTACAAGGAGAGCCATTTGGTGATGGAGAGGACCAATATGAAAAGACTATGGAGAAAAATGCATACTTTGTAAACAGTTGTTTTAGGACTGAGTGACTGGTGATGAGTATTTGCAATAGGCTGGTGTCAGGGGTATAAAAAGGAGTACATAGAAATTACATTAGTTACAGAAACTGAGAAAATCTTGATCGTTCATCTAATGGATGAAGGTAGGGTAAGAGGAACTCTAAAGTGTTTCCACATGTCTGTCTCCTAACTATGTTAGTTACATTCTTGATGATAAGGACTACAGATGGAAAAGATGGATTTAGAGGAAAAAACTCTCTGATTGTTCTAAGGTTTATGTAAACAGATGCAAAGATAGGTCTGTTTGAACATCATCAAAATATCCACGAACATGAATATGAAAAATAATAATAAAATCAGGGACATTATTAAAGGGAAGAGGAAAAGGAAAGTTCTGCTGAAAGTGTGAACAATGTGAGTATCAGTGTGTATAAGATTGGAGGAAAGAGATAAATAAGGAAACAAAAAAGTAATAAACACAGATTTACAGAAGAAAAGGAAGGAAAGAATTTTCGGGAAGATATTGAAGAAAATCTACTATTTGGATTTGAAAAGTAAAAGGACATAGACAAGTTCAATAAGAACAGTGTTTTGGTGAAAGTCATATTAATAAAATGTTGAGATATGAATGTGAAGACATAAAATTCTGGATCCATAAATTCAACAGGTCCTGTTGATTCTAAATGTTGGGAACAAATGCTTTTATCCTGACCTTAGAAATATTATACAGATATAACTCATGAACTTTTTTTAGAGGTATTCTCTGAACATTTTGAAAACTTTATTTAGCCAGGAGATTATAGATTGAACTAAAACACAGACAAGTCTACTTTGTCCTATAGTTCCAATTATTGACCCATCTATCCATATCAGTTTGGGATGTTATTGAAATATATTTAGATATGTTTGGATATCTTATCAGCCTACTCATTATAAATGTAGGACAAGTAACACCAAGTATTAGATTGAGCATACAGCTTTACTGATGTGACTGAAGACTTCTCGAATTGATTCTTCTTTAAAAAAAAATTCCTCAATCGCCATTGACAGATCATAACTGGTCTCTTTTTAACTTGGAAGTTATAGATTATATCATTTTATACTCTAACTAGGGACAATGATCTGCTGTCAGTTATTTTCTTCTCTTACCCTTCTTTTTCCCTTCCACTTACATAATTATTCTTTAAAGAGACATAATTGAGCTTGCATTTCTAAATTCTTCAAAATTATCTGAACTAATTCATACTTCTGGCAGCCTCCTATATCTTTCTCAAGGGAAATATTTTTTCACTACCATTTTTATCCTATATGATATTGGATATCTTCCTGCCTAATTCAGTGCAAGATATACATTAGACTCATTCAGATACCTTAACACTTGTACCACCATAAAATACTATCTTACTTGGAAATCATGACATGAGTATATCTGGTGAGTTGGCATCTGTCATTTTTGAATGGCTTCAAGTGATACTTACATGCAATCATGTTTTAAACCAATATACCACTCATTAGATGAACGAATTGACAAAATGTGGTTTATATATGTACGGAGGAATTCTATGCTTCCAATTCATAAGGAAATGGAAAGACTTGAAAAAATCCTAAGAAAAATAAGCAAGACACAAAGACAAATTCCATGGTTTCCCTCATTTGTAATAACTAGGAAATATCTAGGGTAGTCCTAGCAGATGAACAGAATGGCTCAATAGCTATGCATAAATGAACACAAAAAATGATACTGAGCAAAATAAACTCCTAGATATGGAAAGAGAGGTTTTTGTTTGTGGTTGTTGTTTTTAATGTACTATGTGATTTCTTTTTTCTTTTGTGTTTTCCTCTATGGTGTGTCCACTGTTGTATTTGATTTCAGTATCCTGTGTATTGTATATATATATATGTATATATATATATATATATATATATATATATATATATATATATATACATATATATATATATATATCTTCATTTGACAAGGGAAGTGGAACAATAAAATGGCGAGACAAAGGACTAAAGGCAAATCAATGCAATAGCAATACTCACAAGACAACATGTTAGAAATTTACATTACGATTTGTGAGGAGTATTGGGGTGAAGGAAAATTGTGAGAAAAATGAGGGAGGGGTAAAAATTTTGACATAATATGTATTCACTAACTTACAATTACTGCAAGACCTATATATCACCTTGACAATAAAATTAAGTTAAAATGAGCTGCATAAAATATAATTTCAATGTATTGGTATAATAAATATTATTCTATGTGTATTACCTTTTAAAAAATGAACATTTTGCCTGCTAATTTGAATTAGCTCTTTCTTTATCAGAGGGAATTCAACGTGAATGTTATCAAAGTATACAATATTTTCAGAATAGACTTGCCATTATTTTGAAAAAAACATTATTTTAGTATTGTCTCATACTAAAACAGAAAACAGTTCAATTCTATGGAAACTCCTAAATTTGAAAACTGACTAATTGTTAAGAGGACAGAATATATCTGTTCCTCAACATTCCTATGACTACTAACTACTCATTTTCAAATTCTGAACATGCCATACCAGAGACAGGCTTGGCTTACTTTTCAATATAATTTTTTCCAAGTTTTTCCATTCCCTAACAAATGGGGCAATGTCATTCTTTCTGATGGAGGCATAGAATTCCATTGTGTATATATACCACATTTTCTTGATACATTCATCTACTGAAGCACATCTGGGTTGGTTCCATATCTTAGCTATGGTAAATAATGCTGCAATAAACATAGATGTGCTGGTAGCTTTAGTGTGGTCTTGTTTGTAAACATTTGGGTACATGACCAAAAGTGGGATTGCTGGGTCATAGGGGAGCTCTATGTGGAGTCTTTTGAGGAATCTCCATATTGGTTTCCAAAATCGTTGAACAAGTTTACACTGCCACCAAGAGTGCAATAAGGTTCTCTTCTGTCCACATCCCCTCCAGCATCTGTTGTTATTAGAGTTCTTGATTATAGCCATTCTAACTGGGGTGAGGTGGTATTTCAATGCTGTTTTGATTTGCATTTCTTTCATGGCTAGAGAGTTTGAGCATTTCTTCATGTGTTTATTGGCCATCCTTCTTTCCTCTTCAGAGAAATTTCTCTTTAAGTCTTTAGCACACTTATTTATTGGGCAGTTGATTCTTTGAAGATTTGTTGTTGAGGGATTTAATTTTTTTAAGTTCCAGGTATATTTTAGATATGAGACCTTTATCCATTGTATGGCTAGTGAAAATCTTCTCCCAATCCATGGGCTTTCTAGTGATCTTGCTAGCTAAGTCCTTTGCCAGGCAGAAAATCTGCAATTGCATGCAATCCCATTTGTCCAACCTTTTTTTAATTTTTTTTTTTTTTGTGTTTCTGGGTTTCCATTAAGAAAATTTTGGTCTGTACCAAGGAGACCTAGGGTTTTTCCTATTCCATCCTGTAATGTTCCAATAAATACCCAAGAGAAATATCTGTAGGTAATGGCCTCCAAACAGGCTGATCTCAAGACTTGTAGGAGATCTAGGTATTGGGAGACCCTCAGGGGCCCACTGGAAAATACTCTTCCTAGAGCCACAAAGTAAGACCAAGCAGGCTAGGTGTTGGTCATGGGGCTTGAACTCTGGGCCTGGGCACTGTGCCCCAGCTCTTCAGCTTACCACTTGAGCTACAGAGCCACTTCTGGTTTCTAGAGTTTCCTTGGAGATCAGAGTCTCCCAGACTTTCCTGCTCAGACTGGCTTTAAACCTCAATCCACACATCTCATCCTTCTGATGAGCTAGGAGTACAAGTGTGAGCTACTGGGGCCTGGCTGATCTGGCCTTTCACCACAGTGGACTAGGAACTCTTGAAAGCTCTTTACTTTTTAGGTGCCAGTACTGGGGATTGAACTCAGGGGTCTGGGCTCTGGTCTCTTAACTTTTTCCCTCAAGGTTAGCTCTCTACCAATTGAGCCACAACTCCATTCCTGGCTTTTGGTAGTTCATCGGCAAGAAGAGTCTCACTAATTTTCCTCCCCTGAGCTGGCTTGACCCACGATCTCTATCTCAGTCTCCTGAGTAGCTAGGATTTACAGGGGTTGAGCCACTGGTGGCATTGGGCTAGAAGCTTTTATTAAGCAAGCATTCTCCCCTGCATTTGTACTGACTCCTCCAGGCAAAGGAATTCTGTGGGTCAGGAGCTGTGAAAAATAGGCTTCCAGCCACCAGAAATGGCAGGTGGTGAAAAGCCAAGCTATTCTTCTCCTGGGCCCCCTTCTTGGACCCCAACCTCTGCCCTGTGACTCAAGTACAAACCTTGGCCCAGCCATGAATGTCCTGACAGACTCTTCTGAAGCCACAGAACCTTCATTCCACCCACACTACCTGCTCTACAGCACACCTCAAGACCTTTGCCCATGCTGTACCTTCTGCCTGAGGCTCTCTGTCCTGTATCCACATCTTAGAACTCCTGTGGAATTTTGGCATTGATTATAGCACCTCCTGGATCAAGTCTTATCTTCCCTTATCCCTCTTTTTTTAAATAATGAGTTGCTAGAGATGGAACTTGTGAAAGGTGCCTGGCAAATGCTTTATCATGATGTTTGTGTGTGTGTGTGTGTGTGTGTGTGTGTGTGTGTGTGTGTGAGTCCTGGGGTTTGAATTCATGGCCTGGATTCTATCCGATCCCTGAGCTTTTGTGCTCAAGGCTAGCACTGTACTACTTGAACCATATCTCTACTTCTGGCTTTATGGGTGTTTAATTAGAGAAAAGTGTCTCATATAGACTTCCCTGCTTCCAATTGTGATCCTCAGATCTCAGCCTCCTGAGTTGCTTACAGAGGTGAGCCATCAGCAGCTTCCCTCTACTCTACTTCTTTCCTATAACCATGGCCCTCCTATGAGTCCCACAAGAATATGTCATACCAGGCTCATTTTTTTTCTTTTTGCCAGTCTTGTGTCTTGAACTCAGGGTCTGGGTATGTTCCTGATCACCTTTTGCTCAAGTCTAGCACTCTATCACTTAAGCCACAGTGCAACTTTTGGCTTTTTCTATTTCTTTGGACTGAGGAATTGAACCCAGGACTTAGTGTGTGCTAGGTAAGCACTATACCACTAAGCCACATTCACAGCCAAGGCTCACTTCTCATGGGAGTTATGAGGGTGGGATTTATTGGCATACCCCTTTTGGCATAGCAATTGCTATTTAATATCTTTGCCAAGATTTGGGACCAGCCTGACACTTGGCAATGACGAATGATAAATGAGTGATAGCCACCAGGCCCCAGAGGTCTAGGCTCATATCCTACAGAGGGATAGAGACTATGGAGCCAGAAACTTCGACAACTCCTACAGTCTAGGAACTGTGGTCTCCCTGGAGGCAGTGGCTTGCTGATACGTGTCCCGATGGTAGACTTCAGCCAGAATATAAGGCTTCAATTTTTAAATGGCAGAGAGGGATGCTTTGGTCAAGCTGCAGGTTCAGACTGAGGACTCTTCAGGGCTTTTCCTAGGTTGACCAGGTTGGGGGGCTGGCCATGGCAACCTGCTGACTGCCCATCATCCATACATCATACATCCATATACAGAGACATGGAGTTATTGCCTCATTTGGGGGGGGCAGTTCCAGGTTTTTAATATGAGCCTAGGCCCTGTCCCTGAGCTCCTTTTGTTCAAGGGTAGTGCTCTGCCCTTGAGCCACAACTCCATTCATTTTTTTCATGTGATATCTTAGAAATAAGAGTCTCACAGACTTTCCTGCCCCCGCTGAATTCAAATTGGCAATCTTTATATCTTAGCCTCCTGAGGAGCTAGTATTACATGCATGAGCCCATGGCTCCTGGATTTCTTTTCTTCTTGTTGTTCTTTTTTATAATTGTAACAATCTGAAATCTTTATGGTGTCATTCCAATGGTTTGCATTCAAAGTAAACTACCCAGGCCTGGAGTTCAAATAATAGGACTGCCACCCACAAATGGAAGGAGATCCTTCCTATTCATGGGAATGCTAATGGAATATTATGAAAGCAATAAACTTGCAGCAAATCCATGATTCTATTTTAGAATGCTACACAAAAATTATTGGATATATATATCTTCCATTCCAGTACCATGGTATAATTCCCCTAATGGAAGTCTATTGACTAATTTTTAATTAAGGCTTTTGTAAGTATTCAATCGTGATACTTCATTAAATGGAGGCACTATTTAGTAATGAATAATTAGTAATTATATATATACATATATAATTTAATATCCTCACCTTCCCTCTCTATGCATGCATATATATATATATATATACATATCTATCTATCTATCTATCTATCTATCTATCTATCTATCTATCTATCTATCTATCTATCTATCTATCTATCTATCTATAAGGCACTCCTATGGCTTGATCACAGGTCCTCAGAACTCCTGGCAGCTCAGTTTGCCAGAGGCTGGTGTGCTAAGACTGTGACCCCATTTATGGATTGGCCATTGAAGACCGTGAGTTGAAATCCTAGCATGGCCAAAAATTTATTTGTGGATTAAGAAGCCAATTTTGACATATTTATTTTTTCCTTCTCTGAGAAAGTCCTGGGTCTCAATATGATGCATAATCCATATGCGGATATATCTTATGTGATATGATGTAATAAAAATGTTATATGTGTAATAATACTAAATAAATAAGGGTAATAAGCGTCATACACAGTAAACCTATGCAAGTAAATAGATCTCATATATTAATATTCCTTTTTCCAGTGCTGGGGATTCAATTCAGGCCCTGATAACTGCTCTGAATTTCTTGTCTTCAAGCACGGTGAGCCTTTGCCCTTCACCTACAGTGCCACAGAGTTATCCATACCCTGAGTTCAAATACAAGGCCTGCCAGGAAAATGGTGCAAATTCCAAACCAGGGCTTTATTGTTGTTATTATTATTATTATTAGCCGAGCACAGGGCTTGCACTCAGGTCTTGGCATTTCTGTCACAGCAGACCCTTGTATCCGAGGACCCGAGTTCAAATCTTGTGGCTGGCACAAAAAATAAAAATAAAAAAAAAGGAGAAGCATAAAACTGACAAGTTCAAGAAGGTGGTTTTACTTTTTTTTCCCTTTGTATTGTGACCATCCTGGGTCTAAATGACAAGTCCCAGAAAGTGTACATGACCGTGCATTGCTGATGTTTGGCAAGCTATTAAGGAAGCCATACTGAAACTGGCAACTTAGTTCTGGAGATTGAATCCCGGGATTGCCACTAATGAATAGTGGAGATTCTAAGAAACCCATTCTCATATACATCCATACAAATGGATGTTATAAAATTAACAATTAAATTGGTAGTTTGTGTATGATTATAAAATTATACACAACAATTATACTACATTGACTAATTTTCAATTATTTCTTTATTATGTATTCAACTATGATAGTTAAAAAAGCAAGGAATAATTTAATTGCCAATAATCGGTAGTAATATTGTATATGCAACTTCATAGTATACAGACATATGTCTCTTGTTTTATGCATCTACATCTATCTATCTATCTATCTATCTACGAATCTACACATTTATCTGTTTATACACTTGTCACTACTGGGGCTCAGTGGTAGAGTACTCGCCTAGTACATGCAAAGTCCTAGGGTCGATTCCTCACTACTGTGTGCATAGATAAATCTGGAAGTTGTGCTGTTGCTCAAGCAGCTGAGCACTAGCTCAGCATAAAAGCTTAGAGACTGTGTGTCAAGACTCTTACTCAAGACCCAGGAATGGCACCAAAAAAAGATAGAATGTTCTGACTACAACTATATAAGGATATCACTGCAAATACCTCATCACAGAGCAAGTCTGGAGTCTCGTGCAGACAGCTGCTGTCTCACCTGAATTAGCCAGACGTAAACCGTTGCAACTCAGCTGCACAGAACTAGATGCTGCTGGCTCGCTCACCTCTGTCATCCAGGATACTTGGGGGCTAAGATCTGACACTGGTGAGTTCAAAACCCAGCCCTGGCAGGAAGTCTGCGAAACTCTGAGCTGTGCCTCAAAGTGGTAGAGCTCTAGCCTTGGGCAAAAGATCTTAGGACAGTAACCAGGCTTTCAATGCAATCCCCGTGGCTGACTCCACTTTCCCCCCCAAAACCCCTCTAAATCATTAGATGTGATCTTTGTGTGCTTTTTGATGTGTTTCTGAAAGAATGGTGATATTGATGAAAGCACCCTAATTCTAAGTTTGTGGGATACAGCTATGTGATGAGTCGTTCATGCAGTTTCGTGTGCTGAGTCCTACTTTCATCTGGTTCTTGTAAGAGCTCCCCAAGTCAGATGATTGTGCTGAAGAGAAACTTGAGGCTCAGATATGTCCCCAGGTCAGGGCCAAAATTATGTTTGTCTCCTGCAGACAATTGTTTGGGTTTATTTTTCTCAGTCGTGAACCTTGAACTCAGAGCCTAGCCCCTGACCCTTCCCTGTTGGGCTCGTGGCTAGCCCTCTACCACGTGGAGCCAAGGATCCCCTTGCAACAGAGTGTTACAGTCTAGGTATCTGCAGCTGAGGTCTGTCATCTTGCTTACCCAGGAAGCTGAGATATGATGATCTCGGTTCCAAACTATCCCAGACACAAAAGGTCCCATGAGACTCTAATCTCCTTTTCACCACTTAGAAATTTGAACTGGAAGCTGGGAGCTGGTGACTCCCACCTGTCATCCTAGCTACTCAGAAGCCTGAGAGTTGAGGATCACAGTCCAAAGCCAGGCAGGGCAGGAAATTGCTTGAGAGGCTTCTCTCCAGTGAACTACCAAAAACCTCCAGGGATGCTGTAGCTCAAGTGGTAGAGCGATTGGATTTAGCTGAAGAACTCAAGGACAGCTCTCAGGCCTAGATATAAATTCCTCCAACTTCCAAAAAAAAAAAGAAAGAAAGAAACCTGAAGTGGAGTGCTGGGAATGTGTCTTAGGTGTAGAGTGCTTTGCCTGTATGAATCCCTGGGTTTGATTCTATAGTACCACATACTAGAAAAAGACTGAAGTGGCTATGTGGCTTAAGTGATAGAATGCAATCCTTGTACCAGAGAAACTCAGGTCCAGTGTTCAGGTCCTTAGTTCAAGCTCCAGGACAAGTGTATGCACACACATACATGTGCACACAGACACCCACCCACACACATAGATACACACAAACAAACACAGATACCAGAAGTGAAGGTGTGACACAAAATGGTAGAACACTGTGCTTCTATTCTGAGCTCATGGTCAACACTGAGGCCCTGTGTTCAACCCCAAAACCTAGCCATCCAGGTTCAAACTAGGAGAGGTCAAAGGTTTCAAAAATTGATGAGCATCACCAGCCCTAAATGACAGGGAGCATTGTGATATTCCACATGTGCTTAGATTTAGCAAGCTTCCAGAAACCAAGGAAGCCACCATTGCCAATAATGAATCATTCATTAGGTTCAGTTTCCTTGTTTTCTGCCAAAAGGACCCTTGAAATAATTGTAGCAGGTTATTTCAACACTGGAACATAGTCTAACAAAGACAGGATAAATGAAGGGAACTTAGCCTGCCATTGGAGGTGGCACAAATGAAGGTTTCCTGTCAAAACAGCACTGGGGAGAGAGATAGCTTGGGGTACAAAGAGGTCTTTTTCTCCTGGCCTTTAGAGCCTGCCCACACTCCTCCTCACTAATTGGCCTGGATGGAGTTGTTTATTACATAGATGTACTGGTGTGAGGCCTTTTGTCTGTTCCAACAATGAGGCAGACTTCCTCCAGCACCCTGGTGTGTGCAGAAAACCTCAGGCTACACTGGGAACAGTGAGGGGAGCCCGGAACACGCACTGTCTTGAAAGCACAGTCTGTGTTATGAAATCATTCTATTCAAAGCAAATTTTCTAGCTGGATGACTTTCATCATAGTGACTCTGGACCTTTACCGATAGAAATGCATGCATACATACATGGGGAAACATGGAGTTACTTGTTTTTTATTTTGCTCTTTTTTTTGGCAGGTCCAGGGGTTGTATTATGAGCCCAGGCACTGTCCCTGAGCTCCTTTTGCTCAAGGATAGCACTCTTTCCTTGAGCCACAGCCTCACTCATGACGAGTTTTTATGCCTTTGATCCCTCAGAAATAAGAGTGCTGTGGACTTTCCTGTCCTGGCTGAATTCAAACTGGTATTCTCTATGTCCCAGACTCCTGATGAGCTAGGATTACAGGCAGGAAAAAATGACACCTGGCTTTCTTTTCTTCTTCTTCTTTTTTCATTGTGACAAACTGAAATCTTCACAGTGTTATTCTAATGGTTTGCATTTTGAAGTAAACTACCCAGGCCTGGAGTTTCAATGCCAGGACTGCCACCTACAAATGGAGGGAGGTCTTTCCTATTCATGTGAATGTTTAATGGAATGTTATAAAAAATAGCTAAGATATGGAACCAACCCAGATGCCCCTCAGTAGATGAATGGATCAAGAAGATGTGGTATATATACACAATGGAATTCTATGCCTCCATCAGAAAGAATGACATTTCCCCATTTGTTAGGAAATGGAAAGGCTTGGAAAAAATTATATTGAGTGAAGTAAGCCAGGCCCAAAGAAACATAGGTCCCATGGTTCCCCTTATTTGCAATATCTAGTATAGGTATGAGTCAAGCGGAAAAAGTCAGAGAATGTGATGTTAGGAAAACGAACCCTCAAATATGTATTTTAATGTTTCTGTTTCTTTCATGCATGTGTTTCTAACGCATTTATAAGATTATTTCTTTGTTGCTTTGTATGTCCCTCCCCCACAGTGTAACCCCCGCTTTCAGTATATTTGATGTCAGTATAACATGTGGAGGAGACGGGGACAAACAAGTCGTTTAAGGATTCAGGTGGACCTGTTGCAACATGAGAAGTACAAAATGTCATGTCAAAAACAGCTTTACAATGTCGGTGGGGTGGGGGGGGAGGGAGGGTATGATTGGGTGGGGGGGGAGGGGGGAGGCTGGGAAGGGAGGTGAAGGGTAAACAAAGGAGGAGGCTGCAATGCTTGGTAAGAAATGTATGCATTATCCTGCCCATGTAATTGTAACCCCTCTGTACAGTATGTTCTCAAATAAAATAAAATAAAATTAAAAAAAAAAAATTGAGGAGTTCCGGGAAGATGTCAGAGGAGAAGCTAGAGGCTAAACAAGGTCTCACACAGAAAGCAGTTTTAGAGTTCCAGTGAACAGTCCTAAGGCAGAGAATCACACCAAGTGTGCGATCACAGGTCAGAGAGTTAGGCCAGAGAGGGAAAATCCAGGCAAGGAGACAGCTTTCAGCTCTTGCCACCAGCTGCCGCCACTGCAGCAGCGGTTGCGGTGGCTGCCTCAGACGCCGTACCTGAATCACAGAGATTCCGGGACGAAGGAGTCAGATGCAGGGGCAAGCTGATTCTACTCAACACCAGCAAGAACCTACAAGGAGCGGACATCTTCATCCTGAAGTTCACAGACAAGAGACGACCCATTAACCAAGACTTGGCATGAGTAGAAGCCTGACATATTCACTCCTTCTCAGGGAGCAGAGGAGGGAAGGCCAACCCTCCCCCCCAGTACCGAGATCTCCATCTTGGATACCGACAAATCTCAGCTGAGCTGCTAGCTCCAACTCAGGCCTTGGAAAAAAAAAACTAGAGTCATTTAGCAGGTCACAAGAACTTAATGGCATTACCTGCCAGACTCAGCTCTACCCAGGGAAAAGTCACCCAGTTCGGGCGCCAGCCTTAGGAGTGGCTTTCTTCACTCGGTAATCAGAGCCAGAGGCTGTCCCTCCCATTAGCAGCCTCTACAATCAATTGAAATTCAGTAAACAGAAACCCTGTGAGTGGCTCCAGGCTGGGCTCTGTGAGTTTCTCACAAACCAGCCCCCAGGAAAAGCTACTGTTAGTTGAAAGACCTCAACTCTACCCAGAACCTAGCCTCAGCACAGCATCTCCAAACATGAGAAAAAAGCCATTTCCCTCTTTTGTGATACTCAAAGCAGATATCCCTCCCATTGAACTAGCCTGGGAGGAGGATCACAAAATCCTGGGTAAAGCAGAACATTTTTCTGCCTGTTTGAACAAACTGACGTAAGAAACCAACCAAGCCACAGGACCACAAGCAGACCAGAGACTCCAAAAAGAGGCTGGTTATGGACACAAGGGATATAGACGATTTTTCCCACCACTCCCAAAATAAATCAAAAACTTTTTTTCTTCTTCCTTTTCTTTTTTTTTTGGTACCTTACATTAAAAAAAAAAAAAACCTTTTTTTCTTTTCTAAAACTTTTTTTAATCTTTAATTTTTGCCTTTTTTGAAAAAAATTTTTTTCCAGTAACTTTTTTTTCCTCTTATAATTTTTATGTTAAGGATAGATGTGTGTGTGTCTTTTCTTTCTTTTTGTTTTCTTTCTCTCTCTTTTTTTAAATTATCTTTTTGTTTTTTGTTTAGCTCTACTAAACTTCTGATCTTTTTTTCTTCCTTTCTTATCCTTTTCACCTTTTCCTCTCTTTCAGTCTTCTTTATGGGACTTAATTGTTGTCCTGCACATCCTCAGATATACCCGTAGTTGACTATTAGACCATATCCCCCATTGTGTACATACTTAAACCACAAATTAATTGCTCAACTCAAAACCTCTGAGAATTAAATTCCTTAATAGCAGTACTACCTCTTTATACATATATACTATTTTAAGCACTATTAGTTTTAAGTTTTTCACATCTCCTTTTTATTCTTCCCATTCTCTCATTATATTCACGTTCTTCTCTAACTAGATTGTTTTCAACCCTGAATAATATTATTAATTTTTACTTTTCTACTTTTCAGGTCTCTTTTCTTTTCCCTTTCTCTTTCTTCTTTTTTTCTCTCTCTCTACTTTCATCCAACCCAACCTATTTCTTGCTTTGAGATAAGGACTTAGTTAACTCTCCCTCTGCCTTCCCACATCACTCTATTCCACAGCAGGTTAGACCATGCAGAATATCCAATCTCAGGGATTGAAGACAGCCTAGATATTATAGAGAAAGAACATACAACCATCCAAGACAAGCCCAAGAAATATGAAAACTCTATCCAACACTTGAAAGACACCATCAGAAGGCCTAATCTAAGGATAATTGGTGTAGAGGAGCACCTAGAAAAAGTAGTTAATGGTCTAGGAAATTTGTTTAACAGGATCCTAGCAGAGAACTTCCCAAACATGCAAAAAGATAGGCCTATTCAGATACAAGATGCTTTTAGAACCCCAAATAGACCAGACAAGCATAGGACATCCCACAGTCACATTATAATCCACACAGGATCAACTCAGACCAAGGAAAAGATCCTTAAAGTTGTCAAGGAGAAAAGATTAATCACCTATAAAGGCAAACCAATTAGAATCACCTCAGATTTCTCAGCAGAGACAATCAAAGCAAGAAGAGCCAGGCATGATGTATGCCATGCCCTAAAATCAAACAACTATCAACCAAGAATACTGTACCCAGCTAAACTCTCCTTCATAACTGAAGGCTAAATAAAAAACTTCCATAGCAATGAAAAATTAATGCAATACATCTCCACCTAACCAGCCCTACAAAAGATTCTTAAAGATGTCCTAAACATAGAAAACCAACAAGACCACACTAAAGGCCAAGAAACAGCACCCAAACTGAAAATCCAAGAACCATAAGAAGAACCCAGTTTTCACAGCACCCAATAAGTTGGATAACATGGCAAAAACTCTCAAATACCTCTCAGTCCTACCTATCAATATTAACGGAATTAACTCTCCAATTAACGGTCATAGACTGTCTACTGGGATTAAAAAACAAGATCCTTCTATCTGCTGTCTTCAGGAGTCACATCTTGCCCATACCAACAAACAATTTTCAATGTTAAAAGCTCGAACAAAATCTACCAGGCAAACGGCCCCCATAAACAGGCGGAAGTTGCAATACTAATATCAGATAAAATAGACTTCAAATTAAAATTCATGGGAAGAGATAAAGAAGGTCGCTACATGCTAATTAATGGATCTCCCATTCAGGAGGATATTACGATTCTAAATATCTATTCACCAAACAATGGAACACCGAAATTTATCCAAGAAACACTCCTTTCCCTCAAATCCCACGTAGATCCAAAGACATTAATTGTTGGAGACTTTAACACACCACTCTCCCCACTAGATAGATCAACTCAGCAAAAACTCAACAGAGAAACCGCAGAATTAAACAGCTGCATAGATCAAGAAGATTTAACAGACATCTACCGAACATTTCACCCAGCAGCAACAGAATACACATTTTTCTCAGCAACACATGGAACATTTTCTAAAATAGACCATATTTTAGGCCACAAAGCAAACTTGTCCAAATTCAGAAACATTGAAGTTATACCTTGCATTCTCTATGAAGATAAGGGAATAAAATTAGGACTCGACAACAAAAGCCTCCAAAGAAAGTCCGGTAACAATTGGAGGCTGAAAAACACACTGCTGAATCACCAGTGGGTCATGGAAGAGATTAGAAAGGACATTCAAATGTTCATGCTATTCAACAAAACGAGCACACAAATTACCAGCTCCTCTGGGACACAGAAAATGCAGTACTCAGAGGCAAGTTTATAGCTCTGGGCTCCTCCATCAACAAATTGGAGAGATCTGAAACGAACAATTTAATGAGACATCTGAACCTCCTTGAAAAAGAGCAGCAAGAAAAACCCCTATCCAGTAGATGGAACGAAATAATTAATATTAAATCAGAATTAAATGAATTAGAATCCAAAAAAACTATAGAAAGAATCAACAAAACAAAGAGTTGGTTCTTCCAAAAAATTAACAAAATTGAAAGACTCTTAGCAAATCTTATCAGAAAAAGAAGAGAACAAACCCAAATAAATAAACTCAGAGATGAGAATGGAAACATCATCACGGAAACAATCAAGATTCAAAACATTATAAGGGAATATTTCTCAAACCTGCATGCTAATAAGTTTGAGAACTTAACAGAAATGGACCTTTTTCTAGCAAATATTGACATGCCAAAACTAAACCAAGACGAGTTAAACCATCTTAACAGGCCCTGAAATAGAAAGCACTGAAATAGAAACAGCAATAAGAGACCTCCTAGCTAAGAAAAGACCAGGACCAGATGGCTTTACAGCAGAATTCTACAAGGCCTTCAAAGCAGAGCTCACACCAATACTCCTCCAACTATTCCATGAAATTGAAGAGAAAGTTCACTACCGAACACATTCTATGAAGCCATCATATCCCTCATCCCAAAACCAGGCAGGGACTCATCAAAGAAAGAGAACTATAGACCCATTTCTTTGATGAACATTGATGCAAAACTTCTCAACAAAATTTTGTCCAATCCAAGTCAACAACTCATCCAAAAAATCACACAGCATAATCAAACAGGATTCATTTCAGGGATGCAAAGCTGGTTCAATATACACAAATCAATTAATATTATTCATCATATCAACAGGAGCAAGAATAAGAACCACATGGTTATCTCAATACATGCAGATTAAGCATTCGACAAGATCCAACACCCCTTTATGATGAAGGTTTTGGAAAAATTATGAATCCATGGAACATTCTTCAATACAATAAAGGCTGTATAGGACAAACCTACAGCCAGCATTATACTTAATGGTGAAAAACTAAAACCATTTCCTCTTAACTCAGGAACAAGACAAGGATGTCCAATCTGTCCACTTCTTTTCAATCCAGTATTAGAATGCCTAGCTACACCAATAAGAAAAGATGCAAACATAAAGGGGATCCAAATAGGGAAAGAAGAAATAAAATTGTGCATCTTTGCATAGGACACCTTCGATCATCTTAGGCTGGGTTGCAGCCTCTGTACCCACAGTTCATCCTGAGATCCTAGGATCCGAATTCAAATCTTGGCTCTGTCAAAAAAAAAAGGAGAAGTGCTGAGAAGGTAGCTCAGTAATAGAGTCCTTGCCTTGCATGCATAAGGCCATGGATTCGATTCCTCAGTACCACATAAGCAGAAACAAGTCACGAGTAGCGCAATGGCTCAAGTGGTAGAGCGATAGCCTTGAGCTGAAGAGTTGAGGAACAGCACTGAGACCCAGAGTTCTGACCCCAAAACCAAAAAGATAAAAGAAGAAAAGAGAGGGGGGAAAAGGAGAAGGTTAAAACTGGGAAGTATTAGAGGCAGTTTTTCATTGTTTGTTCCTTTGCATTGCAAGCAGGGCTCGGAAAGTGTACATGACCTTGCACTGCTGAATTTTGGTGGGCTATCTGGGAAGCCATAGCCCAAACCAGAAACCTAGGCCTGGGGTGTGAATCCCAGGACTCCCACCTATGAATGGTAGGATATTCTAAGAAATGCATTCCGATATACATCCTTATGAATGGAATGTTGTAAAGTAACAATTACATTATTGTATGGTTATATTATAAAATTATACACAATAATTATACTATATTGAATAATTTTCAATTAATACTTTGTTATGTATTCAACCATAATACTTCAATACAGGAAGGAATAATTTATTGATAAGTGGTAGTAATATAATATATATAATTAAACAATATACAGACATCTCTGTCTTGATTTATACATACATACATATATATATATATATATATATATATATATATATATGTTACAATCTACATATCTATTTCTACACTTGTCATTCCTGGAGCTCAGTGGTAGAATGCTCGCCTCGAATGTATGAAGACCTGGGTTCAATTCCACACTATTACATGCACGGATAACCCGGAAGTAGTGCTGTCAAGCAGTTGAGCACTGGCTTTGAGCATGAAAGCTTAGGGACTGTGTCTAGGCCCTTACTCAAGCCCCAGGACTGGAACCAAAAACAAGTTAGAATGTTCTGACTGCAATTATAGAAAGGCAGGATTTCAAATACCTCATCACAGGGCAAGCTGGGAGTCTGAAACTGACGGCTGTCATCTAACCTAACTTATCCAGAGGTCAATAGCTGCATCCCAGCATCATGGAACCAGACACTGATGGCTCACCACTAGCTGCTCAGAGGGTGAGATCAGACACTGGGGGTTTGAAAACTCAGCCCTGGCACGACGTCTGGTAGACTCTGAGCTGTGCCTAAAAGTGGTAGAGATCTAGCCTTGAGGAAAAGATCTTAGGACAGTCCCTCCAACCTATGAGAGGCTGATGACTCTCCCTCACAAAACACCCCTTTAAACCATTAGATGTGAACTTGTGCAGTTTGTGGCATGTATCTGAAACAACGGTGATACTGATGAAAGCACCCAAATTCTAATGACAGTTTGTGGGATATAGCTATGTGATGAGTCCTTCCTGGGGTGCTGGGTGTTGAGTACTTCTGGGTTGTCCATGGGGTATTGAGTGCTGAGTCCTTCACAGGGTGCTATGTGCTAAGTCCTTCACGAGTTGTATTCTTTAATCTGGTCCTTATAAGAGCTACACAAGTGAGATGAATGTGCAGATGAGACAGTTGAGGCTCAGATATGTCCCCAAGGCAGGGCCAAATTTATGTATGTACTAAACTCTAGTGACTTGTCTCCTGCAGACAATTGTTTTGGTTTAGGTTTCTCCATCATGAACCTTAAACGCAGAGCATAGGCACTGACTTTCTTCTTGGGCTCATGGCTAATTTTCTACCATGCTGAGCCAAGGACCCACTTGCAGGAAAGTGTCATGGCTTAGATGTCTTTAGCTGAGGTCTATCATTCTGCCTGCTCAGGAAGCTGAGGATCTCATTTCAAAACTATCCAAGATCACGGTCCAAAGACAGCCTTGGCAGGAAATTCCTTGAGATGGTTATCTCCAATAAACCACCAGATAGCCTGAAGGGGCATTGTAGCTCAAGTGGTAGTGTGCTAGACTGAGATGAAGAGCTCAGAGACAGCACCCAGGCCCAGACTTCAACTCCTCCAATTTACAAGAAAAGAAAGAAAGAAACCTAGAGTGCTGGGAATGTTTCTTAGGGGTAGACTGCTTTGTGTGTGTGAAACCCTGGGTTTGAATCCTCAGTACCTAGAAAAAAAGCCTGAAGTGGCTGTATGGCTCAAGTGGTAGAGTGCTGTCCTTATATAGCAGAAACTCAGGTACAGTGGTTAGGTCCATAGTTCAATCACCAAGACGGTGTATGCGCACACACACTCACACACACACACACACACGGAGGCACCGTTGCCAATAATGAATCATTTCATTGTGTTCAGCTCCCTAATTGCCTAACAGAAGGACTGTTGGATTAATGGTAGCAGTTTGTTTCAACACTGAAACATAGTCTTACAAAGACAGGATGAGTGTAGGGAACTTGGTCTGCCATAGCAGGTGGCACAAATGAAAGCTTCCAGTCAAAACAGAGCACAGGGGACAGAGATTGCTTGTTATACAAAGAGGTCTTTTTTTTCCTAACAGCCTTAACAGCCTGAGCACACTCATCCTCAGTAATTGGCTTGGATGAATTGTTTGTTATCCAGATGCACAGGAGTGAGGCATTTTGTCTGCCTGTTCCAACAATGAGGCAGATTTCCTTCAGCAGCCTGGGGTATGGGGACTCCCTCAGGTTAACTGGGAACAGTGAGGGGAGCCCCGGATCATGCACTGTCTTGAATGCACACCCTGTGCTAAGAATTCATTCTATTCAAAGCAAATTTCCTAGCTAGGTGCCTTTCTGAATAGCAACACTGGATCTTCACAAATTCAAATACATGTATACATACACAGACACATGGAGTTACTGGCTCTTTTTTTGTGCCAGGTCCTGAGGCTGGAACTGTGAGTCTAGACATTTTCCCTGATCTACTTTTGCTCAAGGAAGCAAATGCTTCCTTGTGTCTTAAACCATGATTACCCTAGGTTGGGATGCAGCTTTTACACCCACAGATGATTCAGGGATCCTAGGACCCGAGTTCAATTCCCAGCACTGGCAAAAATACAGCAAACCAACAAAAATGGAGAAGGAAAACTAGGTAATTTTACACAACAGGTTTACTTTTGTTTCCTTGGCACTGTGACCCTCTTAGGGCTCAATGACTTGGCTTGAAAATTGTACGTGACCTTGCATGGATGAAGGATGGGGGGCTGTCAGTGAAGCATGAGTCCAACCCAGATACCTAGGCCCTGAGATCGATCCTAGGCCTGCCACCTACATATGGCTGAAGATCTTAGAAACTTGTTCCTATCTATAGGAATACTAATAGAATGTTTGAAATGTACTAACTGAATTACTAATTAGATACTCATTCCAGTATAAGATTGTATGCAATATATATAGGTCATTGATTAATTCTTTATTTAGTATACCGTGATTAATTAATGGAGGCATAATTTTACACCATATAATTGGTAGTAATAGAATATGTAAAAATAAGATATAGACATCACTTTTTGTATAAGATTATACACTAGAATCTACATAAATGTCTGTCTCTGTATAACTTTGTAGATGCATATACATTTATTAATACACACACACACACACACACACACACACACACACACACTGCAATCTAAACATCTATCTGTTTATATATTGGCCATTCCTAGGCTTGATCTCAGGTCCTCAAATTTGCCCAGTAACTTCACTTGCATCAGACTGGTGTGCTAACATTTACCCTTTCATGAAGGGGGCCTGTTAGAGCCTGAGTTCAAGTCACAGAACGAGCAAAAACTTAAGCCTGGTGGAAAAGCCAATTGTCCCACTTGTTTTCCTTATCGGTGAAAGTCCTGGGCCTCAGGAATGATGTAGAATACATAAGCAAGTCTATGTCTCATATAATAGGATGCAAAAAATGTTATATGTGTAATCATACTCAAATGCATAAGAAACAAGTAAAACATAAAAAATGAATACACTAAGCACAACATGAGTAAACCTGTGCATGTAAATATAAATCATGTATTTAAAATGTATACGAATATTGTTTTTGAATTCGGGCCCTAGGAACAAGTCTTTCTTTCTTGTCTCCAACACGGTGATCTTCCCATCCCTCACAGTACTGCAGATTTCCCCAGACGCTGAGTTCAAATCACAGGCCTGGCAGAAAAAATGGCAAGAATTACAAGCCAAGGATCCTCACAATATTTTTAATATTTTGTATGTATATATGTATGTATGTATGTAAGTTTTTTTTTTTTATTTTTTCAAGCACATGGCTTGAATTCAGGTTGTGGCAATTCTACCTCAGCTTTGATCACTCTAGGCTGGGGTGCAGCCACTGGACCCCCAGCTGCTGATGGGATCCTAGACACTCAGGCCTTTCAGGGAAAACAATGCACAGAAAAAATGTGGCCTTTTTACATTTTCTTCCTTTGCATGGTGACCCTCCTGGGTCTGAATGACAATGTTGCAAAGGGTACTGCCCTTGCATTGCTGAAGGTTGGCAGACTATTAGGGAAGCCATAGGCCCAAGTGGCAACATAGGATCTGACCAACCAATGGCAGGAGATACTAAGAAACTGGTTCCCATCCATAGGAATAACAATGGATTCTTGTCAATGTCACAGTTGAATGAGTTGGTCGTGAATGATGCTCCTATAAAATTAGACAGCATGTTTTCATGAGTCTTATTGATTTTATTTAATATTTTTGAAGCATTAAAAGAATATTATTATTTACAGGAATGCAATAATTTCAGTACACTGATTAATTTCATTAATAGTGTAAGGATGAAAACAATAACATTAATTACATGGACGCATAAAAAATACCCAAGAATTGGTAGGAATGTAGTCTATATAACTGAATAATCTATAGACATCTCTGGCACTCTATAAAGACATATATTTATTCGTGTACTGTCATCTGCATGTCAATCTGTTCATATTTTGTTAACTCCTGGGCTCGATCTCAGGTCCTGGGAACAGCCTATCACTCAGTTTGCCCCAGGAAGGCGTGTTCACACTCGCCCATTCATGAATTTGGCCCTGTAGGCCATGAGTTCAGATACCAGCACTCCCAAACAATGAATCGTTGAGTAAGAAGCTGATGCTGACACGTTTTCCTTTTCTGTGAATGTCCTGGGTGTCAGATATGAAGTGGAATACATATGCAGGCCTATATCCTATGTAATCAATGTAACCAATGTTCTATGTGCCATAATAGTCAATAAAATAAATGGTCAATACATAAAACAAAAAAATAATAAAATAACTACACTGAATGCAATATGGAGTCAACATATGTATATAAATATAAATCATATATGTAAATTGTACATGAATACATGGGGATTGATTTCAGGCATAAGGAACAGACTTGAATTTCTTGACTTCAAGGAGGCCAGATTCCCCTTCCTACACAGTACAACAGTGTTACCCAGACCATGAGTTCAAATCCCAGTCCTGGCAGAAAAATGACACCTTTATAGTATGTGAGGCCCAATTCTTAAGTATTTCATTATTCCTCCATTTTATGAATGTGATTGTTTACATCTTAATAAAGTATTAAATAAAATCGATTAGTGTCCTATAATATAATTATGTATAATTTTATCCTAGAATCATTCAAGAACTGCCCATTCAATCATGACATACATCCCATCCATTTGTATTCATATGGATATGAATGAGTATCTTAAGATCTCCTGCCATTTGGAGGTGACAGGACCAGGATTCAAACTGTGGGCTCCAGCTCCCACCACTTAAACCTGAGGATAGGGAACTCACTGGTCTGTCCAAGAACATCAGCAAGACCAATGATTAGGCAGGCACCAGTGGCTCTCAACAGTCCTTCTTGATGTTTACAAGGCTGTGATGGGAGGATCATTGTCAAAGTCACCCTCAGGAGGAAAGTCCTTGAGACCCCTCTCCAACTTCAGTGCCAACAAAGCCAGAAGCCCTGTGGCTCCAATGGTAGAGGGCCAGCCTTGAGCAAAAGCAGCTCAGAGACTGTGCCCAGATCCTGAGTTCAAGGTTCGGGACTGGCAACAAACAGACATAAATAACAATCTGTGCAGCCATGCAGCTAAAGTGGTCTCCCTCTTGTCCCCAACTGAATGGGAAAAGGGCTGGGAGAGTCCCTGTCAACTTGACTCTGCCCATGCTGATTGCATCACAGGATTCTAGCCACACCCCCATTCTTTCATGTTTCTTTCTGACCAATGGAATACAAGAATGGTGGCAACGCCCACATTCCATGATGCCTGGTAGCAACTGGATTCCCTCTTTTAGTACACCACTACCAGCAGTTAAGGAAGGTAGAGGTGGCTGAGTGGTGAGCAAGAGACTCAAGGTAACTTTAGAGAATAGTAGGAAATTTACATGTCCCATCCCCCTCCCCCCCCTTCCTGTGGTGCTGGATTTCAAATCGCAGCCAGCCTAAGGCCCTGACCTGGTCCCTGCCCCTGGTCCTCTGCTCTGGGCCCATGTGTCTGCCATGCCACCGCCATCCCTGCTCACTCTACCTGGATCAGCTGCCAACAGCGTCTCCCAGCAGCACAGGTGAGTGGCCGCCCCAACACCATTCCCAACTCGGGTCAGAAACCCCTCTGAAAGCACCATGACCCCCTGCTTGTTTCCTCTCCCTGGCTCTGAGGAGCCACCTTTTTGTCTTGTGCATTTCTGAGAAAAAAACAATATATGCTCAGGCTGGGCTGAGCTCAGGTGGTCCTCCTATCTGTAAAATTTATGCTCCACCAGGCCTGGTCTTCTGTAGTTGGGATGGTAGACATGTAGAGCCATGCTCAGTCATCAGTTTAGATGGATTATCACAAACTCTTAGTCCATGGTAGCCGATTCTTGACCACAGATAAAGCTCTGGGTAGGGCCACAACAATCGGAACTCAGTCTCTTCACAGAACAGTTGTGAGGAAACAAGGGATTTATATAGAGGGATCTCTGGAACATGGCTAGGCACAGAGGGAGTGGCCTTCAGGTAATGTTCTCAACAATTCTGTGAGCATAAGACAAATAGTTATCTGGAAAGGGCTCAGGTGTCCCCTGTTATTAATGGGGCAACGGGTGTGGGATTATGAAACAAAACATGGCTCTCTTTCATCATTACCATATTCCCATGAGGAAGGGTATCCTTCACTGTGTTGAGTTTTGCAACTGGGGACAACAAGGCATGGAGAAGCTGGGTGACCTACTTATGATCTCAAGTTCACAGAAATCTAGGCTTGACTTCTCTACCATCCTCCCTAGTTAAATGGGTGCCATTCAGCCCACTTTTTGTAGTGGGAAGTCCACTTCTTGTCAGTCATAGGGCTTGAACTCTAGGTCTGAGGGCTGTTCTGGAGCTCCACAGCTCAAGACTAGCGCTCTACCACTTGAGCCCACAGCACCACTTTCAGTTTTCTGGTCGATCTTTGGAGATAAGAGTCTCACAGACATTCCTTACCGGGCTGGCTATGAACCATGATCCTCATTTCTCAGACTCCTGTGTAGTTGGGATTAGAGTTCTGAGCCACCAGCACAGGGCTTAAGTGTAGTTCTCACTTTCTTTCTCCCTCTCTCTCACATGAACTGGTTGAATGTCCTGGAGGAGGTGGCCCATTTTCCCCATGTGGCTAGACCCCATAGTGCCCCTCTCATTCTGGAGGTGGGCTGTGGATCAGGAGCTGTCTCGCTCAGCCTGTTGAAACAGCTCCATGACATAAGCCTCTTTGTACCCTAGCTAGACCATGACAGTTATTCATTTTCCATCCAGCCTTACTAGACTTCTCATATTGTATTGTTTTCTACATCATTTTCTGGCACCTAGACAAAATTATGATACATAGTTACGGAATCAAAATGTAATGTCTTCTTAAGAAATTCATTTAGGGTTCTGGGAATGTGGCTCCATGGTACGGTGATTGCCTAGCATGCATGAAGCCCTGGGTTCAATTCCCCAGTACCACATAAACAGAAAAACACTGGAAGTGGTGCTATGCCTCAAGTGGTAGAGTGCTAGCCTAAAAAAAAAAAAAAAAAGCTCAGAAATAATTCCCTAGCCCTGAGTTTAAACCCCTGGACTAGCAATAATAAAAAAAAAAGTATTCAAATATTTTTTCATTCATGTGACTGTTTCTAATATATTTATAAGATGATTTCTTTGTTGCTTTGTATGTCCCCCCCCCCAGGATATAACCCCTGCTTTCACTGTATTTAATGTTGGTATAATTTGTGGAGGGGAATGGAAAAAAACAAATCGTTTAAATAGGGATACAGGTGGATCCATTGCAATAACGAGAAGTACAAGTCGTTATGTTGAAAAATGAACTTTACAATTTTGGCGGGGGGGGGCAGTAGAAATGGGGGGATAGGAAGGGATAGGAAGGGGAAACAAAGGAGGAGGCAACAATACTTGATAAGAAATGTACTCATTATCTTGCCCATGTAATTGTAACTCCTCTGTACACTATTTTCACAATAAAAAAAAACCATTTAGTTAGTAAATGCAAAATAAAGAAACCATACTTTGAATATATAATTGCTCCTTCCATACTGACACCTGACAATAGTCCCTAATTCATGTACTTTACTTACTATAGCATACTCTGTTAAAAAAATTTTTTTTGGTCATTAGGTCAAAGCAACTAATGCCAGGAATGTGCTTAGATATTAGGTGAAGAATTATTCTGGAAATTCAAAGATTCCAGGATTTTGTGTGGTCACTGCTAATCACAGAGAGAAGGATAGTCTAAGTGACATTTGGAAATCTTTTTGGTTAATCATGGTACCAAAAACGCAGAGGCTAATTAACAGTTGTGATAGAATAGAAGGAATAACTCGATGGAAGGATAAGTGATAGTAACTAAGGTGTACTAGAAATTGTTCTAGAGAACCATTTTTGGTTATCGAAAAACTAGTTATCAACTAGGCTTATTCCTCATTGCCTTTAGCATTCTAAATCTCTTAGGCTAGTTCTTAATCTCTGTGTGATAAGTTGTATATCCTTCTATGCTGTTCTTTCATACCTTATCTCCTTTTTTTTCTAAAAATCTCAGGGGACAGGAAGCAAAGGAGGAGGCAACAATGTTTGATAAGAGATATACTCATTATCTTGCCCATGTAATTGTAATTGTAATTCCTAGAAGTTTATTAAGTATTTCACAAGTTTTATTTCTCTTAATTCTTAAGAAAACATTTGCTATAATTCTAATATTATTACCATTTTAGTGTTAGGAAATATTTTAATTAAAGGCACTAAGTGCATGGCCCAAAGGCACTAAGTGCATGGCCCAAAGACACACAGTGGGGAAGGAAATGAGTCAAAATTTCCAAAAGTAAGCAATAAAAAAGTAGGTAAAATCCTCTCCATTCCCTTACTCTCTCAATTCAATATTCATGTTGTCCAAGAAATAATAGCATAGCAATTATTGCCGATGGTAATTGTTTTCTGTCACATTTTGTCTTCAACACAGTGTTGGTGACATTGGGTTATCATGCTCAGAGCTGAGCTCATAAATTGAGGTCTAAAGAGAGACAAATTATTCTGTTCCACAGTTCCAGTATACATTTTAAAAAGTACTAAAACTAGCCAGTAGCTGGTGGCTCACGCCTATAATCCTGCCTACAGAGGAAGCTGAGATCTGAGGATTGCACTTCAAAGCCAGCCCGGGCTGGAAAGTCTGTGAGACTCTTATCTCCAATAAACCACTAGGAAAGCAGAAGTGGCACTGTGGCTCAAGGGGTAGAGCACTCACCTTCAGCTGAAAGGCACAGGGACAGCGGCCAAGCCCAGAGATCATGCCACATGACCAATAAAAAAAAGATTAAAACTTTTAAATACCATCACTTACTGTCTTTTAAGAATCCAAAACGAAATAAATTCACATATAATCACTCCAAAATGCTTTAAAAGCAGGAGATGATAAACAGGCCTCCATGAACTCAATTTTCTTCTACTTTATAAATTATTCTGAAAGCTTTGTGCTGGTTGGTCACACCTGTAATCCTGTCTACTCAGGAAACTGAGATCTGTGGATAACCGTTGGAAGCCAATCAGGACAAAAACTATTCATGAGATTATTTTAAAAAAATTACAATGGAATTCTATGCCTCCATCAGAAAGAATGACATCACCCAGTTTGTTAGGAAATGGAAATACTTGGAAAAGATTATATTAATTGAATTAAGCCAGGCCCAAAGAAGTGAAGTAAGCCAAGCCCAAAGAAACATAGGTCCCATGGTTTCCCTTATTTGCAATATCTAGTATATGTATGAGTCAAGCAGAAAAGGTCAGATAATGTGATGTTAGGAAAATGAACCCTTAGATATGTATTTAAATGTTTTTTTCTTTAATGCATTTTTTAATGCATTTATAAAATTATTTCTTTTTTGCTTTGTATGTCCCTCCCCCACAGTATAACCCCTGCTTTCACTATATTTGATGTCGGTATACTTTGTGGAGGAGAAGGGGAAAAACAAGTCGTTTAAGGATACAGGTGGACACGTTGCAACAATGAGAAGTACAAGTTGTTATGTTGAAAACGAACTTTACAACATTGGTGGGGGGGGTGAGGATGGGGTAGGGAGGGCAGGGGGAGGCTGGGAAGGGATGTGAAGGGTAAACAAAGGAGGAGGCTGCAATGCTTGATTAGAAATGTACTCATTATCTTGCCCATGTAATTGTAACCCCTCTATACAGTATGTTCACAATAAAAAAGTAATAAAAATATTTTAAAAAATTAATGAACTAACAAAGAGCCAAGAATGGAGATGTAGCTTATATAGTAGCTCATCAATCTAGAGAGGAATGGCCTAGTGAGACCTTGGTGCACTGAATTCAAACTCTGAGAACGAAAATGCGCAGGCACGCACACACACACACATACACATACGCACATATTTATTCAAAATATCTTCATATCAGTATTTTGCATTAATTTCTTTGTTAACGATATTACATGGGTAAAATAGGGGAAATATTCTCTTCCATCCGAGAACATTTTTATATTTTTTATTGTAAAACTACTGTACAGAGTGGTTACAGTTACATGAAAAGGTAATGAGTACATTTCCTATCAAGCATTGTTACCTCCTCCTTTGTTTTCCCCCGCGATCCCTTCCCTCCCACCTCCACAAGTACACTTCCCTCCCCTCCCCTCCTAAATTGTAAAGTTCATTTTTCAACATACTCTCTTGTGCGTCACATTGTTGCAATGGTCATACTGTATGCTTATTTAAGCCTTTTGTTTTTTCCCTTTCCATCCCCAAGTTAGAGAAGTGTACATACAAGATGGAAGTGCACCAACATCAGATACAGTGAAAACAGGGGTTTAACTGTGGGGGATGCACATATAAAAAATCACATCGTACATTAGAAATATATTAGAAACCACAGGAAGAAATAAAAAACCACTTGTGTCCTTATCATGGGGTTCATTTACCTTAACATAATCTTATCTAGTCATATGCACATGCTTTTGACCTTTTTTTTAAATTGTGAAAATACCATACAGAGAAGTTACAATTACATGGAAAAGGTAATGAGTACATTTTTTATCAAGCATTGTTGCCTACTACTTTTTCTCGCCTTACCATACCTTCTTGCTTATCCCAGACATACATTAGTTATTGCAAGTAAGGGATACCATAGGACCTATGTTTCTTTTTTTTTTTAATTCTGAAAATGCCATACAGAGGGGTTACAATTACATGGGTGAGTTATTGAGTACATTTCTTTTATTTTTATTGTGAGAATACTGACAGAGGAGTTACAATTACATGGGCAAGATAACGAGTACATTTCTTATCAAGCATTGTTGCCTCCTCTTTGCTTCCCCTTCCTATCCCTTCCCATAATCCCCCACTTCCCCCATCCGGTCCTCCTCCCACCAAAGTTGTAAAGTTCATTTTTTGACATAATGACTTGTACATCTCATTGTTGCAATGGGTCCACTTGCTCCTCCTTTGTTTCCCCTTCCCATCCCTGCCCATCTTCCACCCTCCACCCCCACTAACCCCTCCCCCACCCCAGTCCCCCCACTGTCCACATCCCTCAACCCCCGGCCAAAATCATTTTTTGACACAACGACTTGTTCATCTCATTGTTGCAATGGGTCCACCTGCATCCCTATTTAAATGATTTGTGTTTCCCTTCCACTCCACAAATAGTACCAACATCAAATACAGTGAAAACAGGGGCTTTAGCTTGCAGGAGGAACATACAAAGCAACAAAGAAATGATCTTATAAATATCTTAGAAACAATCGCAAGAAAGAAAAACCATTTGAATCCTTATCTTGGGGTTCATTTTGCCTAACATCAACTTATATGATGTTTTCTACTTGTAGCAGACACATACTAGTTATTGAAAATAAGGAAACCATGGGACCTATGTTTCTTTGGGCCTGGCTTACTTCACTTCTTTGGGCCTGGCTTAATTTACTTAATATAATTTTTTCCAAGTCTTTCCATTTCCTAACAAACTGGGTGATGTCATTCTTTCTGATGGAGGTATAGAATTCCAGTACACAAACACACACACACACACACACACACACACACACACACACATTTTCTTGATCCATTCGTTTACTGTGGGACATCGGGTTTGGTTATATATCTTAGCTTTGGTAAATAATGCTGCAATGAACATAGTTTTGCTGGTAGTTTTAGTATGATCTTGTTTGTGATCATTTGGGTGAATGCCAAAATGGGATTGCTGGGTGTTAGGGGCACTCTATGTAGTCTTTTGAGGAACCTCCATACTACTTTCCAAAGTCTTCGAACAAGTTTAAACTCCTAACAACAAGGCATTAAGGTTCCCTTCTGCCCACATCCTATCCAGCATCTGTTCTTTTAAAAATCTGGAATGCTTCACGAAGTCGAGTGTCATCCTCAGTCAGGGGATATTCTTCTCTTTATTGTTCCAATGTTAGTGTATGTGCTACTGAATTGAGCACAGAACAATTTTATATATAAAGTGTAATTGATTTTCTTAAACTAGACAATTCCACAAAAGTTAAATTCAAAAGAATTGTTGTGAAATTTTAGAACCATGTATTTCTTACATAAGAACACATTTAAGAATAAAGTCAAGATTGACATGTCCAAAACAAAATAATTCCATATATTTGTTGTTCAACGGATGTGTAGGAGGAGGAATTCAATTATTCTGTACAAGGAACCTGCCATAATGAACACTATAGAAAGTGTTAAGGTTTGTTAAAAGTTTTAATGTTTTAAACATGTTTAATTTTGGGAATTTGCTCATATATGCCAAAATTAAGACTATTTAGCACGCTGTAAAACTTTTCCATAAAGCATTTAAGATTCATGGTAGCAGTCATATACTACTAAGTATGTACATTTCAGAGTTTATAGAAACTTTACTAATGAGAAATTGCAAAGTGTTTGTGTAAAGAAGCAGAGTGAAGATTTAAGACATTAACTTCACAGTTTCTGTTAAAATTTAAGGGATTCCTTACTTTATATGTTAGCGAGGAATAAATGATGGTATAAGCCATATACAAATGATGAGATGAACCATAAATAATAATCTTAGTGGGTAACTTTAAAGGCTACTCATAGTCTATAAAATTCTTGTTGAACATCATAGACTTAGGCAGTTTTAAATGTACAGCAATATGAGAAAATAATAAATCGAATATGTAGTACATTTCAAATACTAGAAATAGAGGTAAATGTTTTGTTTTTTATTTTATTAATCATTAATATTTATGTATTGGTTTTCCTTATTTGTAACATTGCTTTCCTTGTTGTAATATAATACAACTTTTTGTAAGTCATCATTAGGAAATACTTTGAGAATGTTATTGGGATGGCCACACTGTTTTTTATAGGTATATGTGAATTTACAAAGAGCAAAATTAATAACAAAACATTGATTAAAAATTTTATCAATTAGAATCTGAATCAGGAGTGTTGATAAATGTCCACACCTAAAATCTTAGCCCTAGACTGAAGTACTAGTGTTACAATGTTGAGCACACAAAAGTGAGAGATTGTATTTTGTTTTGTTTTTGTTTTATTTTTGTTGGTTGTGGGGCTTGAACTCTGGGTCTGGGTGCTGTCTCTCAGCACTTCAGCTCAAGGCTATTGCTACTACTTGAGTCACAGCATCTCTTCCATCTTTTTCTGCTTAAGTGGTGCTGAGGAATCAAACCCAGACCTCATGCATGCAAGGCAAGCACTCTCCACTGAACCACCCTCCCAGCACCTGAGAGACTGTATTTTAAAAAATCATCTAAACAACATTTACTTTCTGTTTTGGGTTATATAATGAAATAAAGAATATCTTTTTATATTTTTGAATGGTCATACTTCTAAATTTATATTAAATTCAGCCACTTTATCCTTTTCAAAGTCATGTAATATCTCTGAGAGTTTGCTTCTGTAAAGATTGTTTTTGCATTGATTATTTATTCTGAGTCATTTTTATTTTTTATCAAAAATACTTTATATTTTATGGTTTTTCGTGTTTTTTTTGTGTGAAAATATCAGACAGAGTGGTTACAATTACATGGGCAAGGTAATGAGTACATTTCTTATCAAGCATTGTTGCATACTCCTTTGTTTCCCCTTACTATCCCTTCCCATCTCACCTCTCTTACGTCCCGTTTCCCCCTCTGCCTTTCCCCCATCCAAAGTTTTAAAATTTGTTTTTCGACATAATGTCTTGTATATCTCATTGTTGCAATGGGTCCACATGTATCCATATTTAAAAAAATTTTTCCCTTCCCCTCCACAAATTATACCAACATCAAATACAGCAAAAACAGGTGTTATACCATGCAGAAGGGACATACAAAGTAACAAAGAAATCATCTTATAAATATGTTAGAAATAATTACAGAAAAAAAATTGAATTCTTATCTTGGGGTTCATTTCACCTAACATCAACTTATCTAACAATTTCTGCATGTCTCAGACATACACTAGTAATTGCTAATAAGGGAAACCATGGGACCTCTGTTTCTTGGGCCTGGCTTACTTCACTTAATAAATTATTTTTTCCAAGTTTTCCATTTCCTAACAAATGGGGCAATATCATTGTTTCAGATAGAGACATAGAATTCCATTGTGTATATTTACAACATTTTCTTGATCCATTCATCTACTGAGGGACATCTGAGTTGGTTCCATATCTTAGCTATGGTAATGCTGCAATAAATATATCTGTGTGGTAGCTTTACTATGGTCTTGTTTGTGATCATTTAGGCAAATGCCCAAAAGTGGGATTGCTGGGTCATAGGGGAGCTCTATGTGGAGTCTTTGTAGGAACCTCCATACTATTTTCCAAAGTGGTTGAACAAGATTACACTCTCACTAGCAATGAAGTAAGGTTCCCTTCTGTCCACATCCCCTCCAGCATCTGTTGTTATTAGAGTTCTTGATTATAGCCACTCTAACTTGGGTGAGGTGAAATCTCAATGTTGATTGATTTGCATTTCTTTTATGGCTAGGGTGGTTGAGCATTTCTGCATGTCTTTATTGGTCACCCTCCTTTCCTCTTCAGAGAAGTTTGTCTTTATGTCTTTAGCCCACTTATTTATTGGGCAGTATTTTCTTTGAATATTTGTTGTTGGACGATTTAATTTTTTGATTTCCAGATCTGTTTTAGATGTGAAACCCTTGTCGGTTTTATGGCTAGTGAAGATCCTCTCTGATTCCGTGGGATTTCTATTGATCCTGCTAGCTATGTCCTTTGCCATGCAGAAGCTCTGCAACTGCATGCAATCCTATTTGTCCAAACTTTGATTTGTTGTGCTTTTGCGTTTCTTTTCAGAAAATTTCAGCCTTTGTTAAGGAGACCTAGGGTTTCTCATATTCCATCCTGTAATGTTTTCAGAATATCTGCTTTGACTCTGAGGTCTTTGATACATTTGGAGTTGATTCTGGTACAGGGTGATATATAAGGATCTAATTTTCTACAAGTCATTAACCAATTTTGCCAGTACCATTTACTCAACAGCCTTTCTTCGATTTTATCTTTTTAGATCCTTTATCGAATATTAGATGATTATGGGTCTGTAGGTTCATTTCTGGGTTTTCAATTCTATTCCATTGTTCCTGAGGTCTTTTCTTGTGCCAGTACAAAACTGTTTTAATTACTATGGCTTTGTAGTAGAGTTTGAAATTTGGTATTGATATTCCTCCAACACTGTTCTTTCTGTTAAGGATTGCTTTTTTCAATTGGGGGTCTTTTGTTGTTCCATATGAATTTTGGGATTGCCTCTTCTATTTTCTTGAAGAATGCGGTTGGAATATTGATAGGTATGGCATTGAACTTGTAGATAGCCTTGGGAAATATTGCCATTTTCACAAGGTTCATCCTTCCTATCGAGGAGCATGGGAGGTTTTGCCACTTTCTAAGTTCTGTTTTGATTTCCTTTTTCAGATTTTTCACGTTTTCATCATAAATGTCCTTCACTTCTTTTGTTAAGTTAATTCCTAGGTATTTCATTTATTGTGGGGCTCTTACAAATGGAAAACCTTTCTTGATTTGAGCCTCACTTTTCTCATTGTTGGCATACAGAAAAGCCATTAATTTCTGAGGGTTAATTTTATACCCTGCTATTTTGACAGTTTTGATTTAGCTTGAGTAATATTGGAGTGGAGTCCGTGGGATTCTTTAAGTACAAGATCATTTTATCTGCAAAGAGGGAGAATTTTACTTCTTCTTTCCTTATTTGGATCCCTTTTATATTGGCATATTGTCTTATTTCTGTAGCTAGGCATTCTAATACTAAATTGAAGAGAAGTTAAGAGAGTGGACATCCTTTTCTCATTCCTGAGTTAAGAGGAAATAGCTTTAGTTTTTCACCATTAATTATAATGCTGGCTGCATGTTTTCCATATACAGCTTTTATTGTATTGAGGAATGTTCTATGGATTCCTAATTTTTCCAGAACCTCCATCATAAAGGGGTGTTGGATCTGGTCCAATGCTTTTTCTGCATCTTTTGAGATAACCATGTTGTTTTAATCCTTGCTCTTGTTGATGTGATAAATTAAATTAATTGATTTGTGTATATTGAACCAGGTTTGCATGCCTGAAATACATCCTGTATGATATTAGTGTATGATTTTTTGGATGAATTGTTGAAGTCAATTGGCCAAACTTTTGTTGAAAAGTTTTGTATCAATGTTCTTCAAAGAAATGGGTCTATAGTTCTCTTTCTTTGATGAGACCCTGCCTGGTTTTGGAATGAAGGTTATGATGGCTTCATAGAATGAGTTTGGTAGAGAATTTTCTCTTTCAATTTCATTGAAGAGTTGGAGGAGTATTGGTGTGAGCTCTGTTTTTAAGGTCTTGTATAATTCCGCTGTAAATCCATCAGGGATTTTCTTAGATGGGAGGTCTCTTATTGCTGTGTCTATTTCAACACTTGATATAGGCCCCTTACTATGCTTTAACTCATGTTGGTTTAGTATTTGCATGTTGATAATTGCTAGCAAATGGTCCATTTCTGCCAAGTTTTCAAACTTATTAGCATAAAGGTTTGAAAATATTCCCTTATAATGTTCAGAATCTTGGTTGTTTCTGTGTTGATGTTTCCATTCTCACATCTGAGTTTATTTATTTGAGTCTGTTCCTTCTTTTTCTGATAAGACTTTCGAAGGGTCTGTCAATTTTGTTAATTTTTTCAAAGAACCAACTCTTTGTTTTGTTGATTCATTCTGTGTTTTGTTTATTCTCATACGTTTAACTCTGATTTAATGTTAATTATTTCTTTCAATCTATTGAATTGGAGTTTATCTTGCTGCTCTGTGTCAAGGTGGTTCAGATATCTCATTAAATGGTTAGTTTCAGATCTCTCTAATTTGTTGGTGTAGGAACTCAGAGCTATAAACTTGCCTCTGAGTACTGCCTTTGCAGTGTCCCAGAGGGGCTGGTAATTTGTGTGTTCATTTTTGTTGAATATCATGGACATTTGAATTTCCTTTGTAATCTCTTCTGTGACCCCCTGTTTATTCAACAGTGTGTTTTTCAGCCTCCATGTGTTACAAGACTTTTTTGGTGGCTTTTGGTGTTGAGTTCTAATTTTATTCCCTTGTGGTCTGAGAGAATGCAAGGTGTAACTTCAGTGTTTCTGAATTTGGACAAGTTTGCTTTGTGACCTAAAATGTGATCTCTTTTGGAAAATGTTCCATGTGCTGCAGAGTAAAACGTGTATTCTGATGCTACTGGATGAAATATTCATTCAGTAGATATCTGTTAAATCTAGTTGATCTATGCAGTTGTTTAGATCTGTGGTTTCTCTGTTGATTTTTTGCCGATTTGATCTATATAGTGGGGATAGTGGTGTGTTAAAATCCTCAAGAATAAATGTCTTTGGATCTATGTGAGATCTGATGGAACATAGTGTTTCTTGGATAAATTTGGGTGCTCCATTGTTTGGCGATTCCATATTTAGAATTGTAATCTCCTCCTGAAGTAGAGAACCCATAAGTCGTATGTAGCCACCTTCTTTAACTCTTTACACTAATTTTAATTTGAGCATATTTTATCTGATATTATTATTGCAACTCCTTCCTGTTTATAGCAGCCGTTTGCTTGGTAGATTTTATTCTAGCCTTTCATTATCAAAATGTTTTTGTTTTTATTGGCAAGGTGTGATTCCTAAAGGCAAGAGATAGAATTATCTTGCTTTTTAATCCAACTAGGCAGACTATTTCGCTAAATTGGAGCTTTAAGACCATTAATGTTGAGAGCTAGGACTGAGAGGTGTTTGGTAGCTCCTGCCATGCTATCCACCTCCGTTGGGGCTGTGGAAACTTGGTTCTTCCTATGGTTCTTGGATTCTCAGTTTGGGTGTGGTTTCTTAGCCATTATTGTGGTCTTGTTGGTTTTCTGTGTGTAGGCCATCTTTAAGTATTTTTTGTAGGGCTGGTTTGGTAGAGATATATTTTTCAGTTTTTCTTTGCTATGGAAGGTTTTTATTTGACCTTCGGTTATGATGGAGAGTTATCTGGGTACAGTATCCTTGGTTGAAAATTGTTTGTCTTTAGGGCATGGCATACAGCCTTCCAGGCTCTTCTTGCTTTAATTATCTCTGCTGAAAAATATGAGATGATTCTAATTGGTTTTCCTTTATAGGTGATTGATCTTTTCTCCTTGACATCTTTTAGGAAGTTATTCTTGGTCTGAATTGATCCTGTGTGGATTATAATGTGACAATGGGAAGTGCTGTTCTGGTCTGGTCTATTTGGGGTTCTACAACCATCTTGTATCTGAATAGGCCTATCTTTTTGTATGTTTGGGAATTTCTCTGCTAGGATCCTGTTAAACAAATTTCCTAGACAATTAACTTCTGTCTCTAGGTGCTCCTCTACACCAATTGCCCTCAGAGAAGGCCTTCTGATTGTCTATTCCAAATGTTGAATAGATCTATCATGTTTCTTCGATTTGTCTTGGATACTTGTATGTTCTTTTTAATACCTAGGCTCTCTTCAATCCCTGAGATCAGATCTACTGCATGGCCTAACCTACTGTTAAGTCTTTCTACTTGGTTTTTTATTTCTTTTCCTTTTAATTAGTCAGCTTTGTAGGCTTCAGATTCTTTGTTGGAGCTTTGTTTTAGATTTTGTTTGAACTTCTTTACTTCCTTAATTTGGTGTTCTCAAATCACTTAGTTGATTGGTTATGGTTTACTTGGACTCCCATTCCTGCTGTCGGGCTCCATTCAGCATTCCCTTTGTGGTCTCTCTGAATTCATTCAGATGTCTGTTTATGGATTCCATGAATGCCTCTATTGATCTTTGTCTATTCTCATACTGCTGTCACAATTCCTGTGTTACCCTTTGATTAGCTTCCTCACGTTCATGCAATTCCTGTAGTTCTCTTTGACTTTTCTCAGCCTGCTCATGCAATTCCTGTGTCTCTCTTCGTCTGTTCTCTGCCTGCTCACACAATTCCTTTCTTTCTCTTTGATTGTTCTCAGCCTGCTCACGCAATTGCTTTATTTGTCTTTGTTCTCAACCTGTTCACGCAATTACTGTATCAATCTTTGAGCAGTTTCCTCACAGTCATGAGATTCCTGTTGTTTGGTTTGCCTCCTCTCTCTTCCTATCACGTTCAAACTGAGTCCTTTGCAAGCTTTGTCTTTTCATTCACCACGTTTACCAGTAGTGTTTTTAGTTCTTTGCGGGAACTCTCCTCTGGATTATTCATTAACAGTTCTGTCACTGGATTATCATGAATGAGAGTTGAGATACCCACACTTGCCATTTTTCTCCTGTTTTCCGGCTTGTTCTGCACACTTGATATGAAAGTGACACCAATTTTTTGCTAAAATACTATTTTAAGGCAAGCATCAACCAAAGTCCTGTAGTTGCACAGTCAAAATGGCTGGAGATACAACCTAGTTCAACAGATACAATCTATTCAACATCAAACAACTATCCATTAATGGGCTAAGAACAGCAAAGACGAATTTTTCAAATCAGAAAGTATTATGTTTAGGAAGAAATGTGGGGAAAAACAGGATTAGAAGTATGTGGAGAGGTTAAAGTAAATTTAACCAAGTCCTAATCTCAGAGAGGGAAAGGGATTGGACAGAATGACAAGAGACAAATTAAAAAGAAGAAAATCAAAAATGGAAAAAGAAAAATTTAAATTTAAAAAGTGAAACACTTAAAAATTATGTGACTTTAAAAAGTGATATTGAGAGGAGAAAAGGTTAAGATGACAGGAGTGGGATGATAGAAAGGAGACATGAAAAACTAAAAAATAAAAATTCTTAAAAGTATTTACTTGAAAATTGTATGTTATAAAGATATAATACTTCTATTAAAATGTTAAGCCTGTTTCTGGGGATTTAGCCCAGCAGAAGGGCACTTGCCCAGCACGTGCAAGGCCCTGGGGAAAAAAAAAGACAAAAAAAAGTTAAGCCTAAAAGTTCGTGAATTAAGTAATACATTTCTGGATTAATTATGTACACAATAGGAGATAAGTTCTAATAAACGATGATGGGTATTTATCTTGGGATGAGGCAAAACAGCAATTGGGTCACGCAAAAAAAAAAGAAAAGCAAAAGATATAAAAAAATTAAAAAGGACCAAAAGGTCAATAGCGATTTTTTTTAAAAGCATACACACACACACACACACACACACACACACACACACACACACACACACACATACACACACACACCTAAAATAAAAATTAGGAGAAGAAGAAAAAAATGATTAATAGAAAACAATTAAAAAATTTTAAAAAATGGTACCAAAAAGAGTTCTTTAATTTTTTTTGGGGGGGAGGGGTGTGGAATGGGAAGATCCTGTGTCTCCCCTTTGTCTGTAACCAGTCTCTTCGTAGAGTGGCTGGTCTGCTTCTGGTGTTTGGTTTTCCTGTGGCTTGATTGATTTCTTACATCAGTTTGTTTGAGTAGTCAATAAAATGCTCCGCTTTATCTATGATTTTGTGATCCTCCTTCAGGCTAGTTCAGTGGGAATGAGATCTGCTTTGAGTATCATGAAAGAGAAAGATGGCTGTTTCCTCTAGTGTGGAGATGCTGTGATGAGGCTAAGTTCTGTTTAGGGTTGAGGCATTTCAGCAAACAGTATCTTTTCCCTGAGGGGCTAGCTCCTGAGACACTCCCAGAGCCCAGCCTGGAGCCATTCTCAAGGTTTACGTTTACTGAATTTCAATTGATTGTCTAGGCTGCTGTAGGTAGGAGCAGCCACTGGTTCTGTTAACCCACTGAAGATAGTCACTCCTCTGGGGGGCAGAACTCTCTCTGCTTGGGCTAGGTGACTTTCTCCTGAGTGGATCTGAGCCTGGAAGGTCAGGTCAGATTCCTGTGACCTGCTAAATGACTCTTTTGTTTTCTTCCAAGGCCTGAGTTGGAGCTAGTTGCACAGCCTGGCCATTCTCAGTATCAAAGATGATGTCTGGTGCTAGGGAGGGGCAGCCTTCCTTCCTCTGCTCCATGAGAAGTGAGGATGTGAGGATTTTACTCAGACAGGAGTCTTTCTTCCTGGGTATCACTGGTCTGTGATCTTCAGGATGAATTTATCTGCTCCTTGTCAGTTCTTGTTGGTGTTGAGTAGAATCCTCTCACCCACTGCATATGGCGCTTTTGTCCTGGACTCTCTGTTGTAGATATGGTGGCTATGGGTGCCGTAGCTGCTGCCACAACCGCAGCTACTGGCAAGTGCTCAGATCTGTCTTCTTGCCTGGATCTTCCCTCTCTAGCCAAACAATGTGTACAGTGATGGCACACTTGGTGTGATTATCTAGGCTAGTACTGTTCACTGGAACACTAAAGCTGCTTTGTATGTGAGAGTTTGTTTAGCCTCCAAGTTCTCCTCTACCATCTTCCTCCGACCTCCATGAAACTCTTTATATTTTATGTTGATTGGTTATTATACAACAATTACTTCCAAATGTACATGTAGTGTCTAAAGATAGCCATATGAATATTCTCATGCAGCTCTTATTTATGTTATGTACTTTCAGTATTATGATATTTCTCTCTCTCTTATACTCTCATTTCCTCACTTTCTCTTTCATGCTTCATGTCTGCTACTTAGAATTTCTGGTGGTCTATTATTATCCTTCAGGATCCACTGGTTTTTGGGAACATGATAAAGACAATCAGTTACCCTTGACTTATTTAAGAGTTACAACAGTGATGTGATATTATTTGCCATTCTAAATGGTAAAACAACAGATCTAGGAATTCCTTCTCACTTTTATTACTATTATAAATTTTATTTTCCTATGAATCATTGGGATGGATAAGATAATTTTAACCTGTGACCTAAAAGTACTTTTTCTTTTACAAACAACCTTTTGCTTTGAGTATCAGTGAGTAACTACATGTAATGAAACAAAGCTATCCTATGGAAAGTAGACTGAAGTTGTTCACAGGGATGAAAAACAAGATAATGGGGAATTGAGTACAAAGGATACCCATCATAGAGCACAGATCCTTAAAGTAGTTTACCATGTACACTTTGTGAGAATGACAATGTGTTAGGAACTATAGATTAAATCACTGAACACTTGATATATATGCAAATATTTTTATATATTTATATATGCATATATGCATATATGTATGTGCCCTTATATATGTACACATGTATGTTACTATACTCACAAATACACACATACATATACTCATGTATAAATGCACATGGAGAAAGACACATAGTTACAGTCAACACAAGTTTCACTACTTGTTGAATATGCCTTAGACGGAATGCTTGGAACCAAATATGTTGAAGGTGTATTTGTCTCTAAGAGTTCTTTTACCACTCCTCTTACCTCTTAAAAACTGCTATGTTTTAAGGCATGAGATTCGACTTGCAAAATGCAGTACAAGTGATAGCAAGTCATTCAGAAATCTCAGTAATAAAGGTCATAAGGTGTCTCTCTGCTCCCCACGGAATGCCTGCTCTTGTAGACACCCTCAACAACCAAAGTAGCAGGAGAAATCCTATCAGTGTATATACTATCAGAGGGGGTTAGAGGGAGGATTTGGGTGATGTGAAAGGAAGGGATGGTAGGGGAAAAACAAAGGATTGGGTAACAATGCTCAATAAGAAATGTACTCATTACCTTCCTTATGTAACTGTAACCCCTGTGTACAGTGTCTTTACAATAAAAACATATATTAAAAAGATACAAGGAAAACTTCTGTACTTATGGGAAGTTGTATTTATCACTCAATATCAGTAAGGTATTGGTTTTAGGACCACAGGCATATTAAAATTTTGGATCCTCAAACATTTTACTTGAACACAGTACATTATTTACATTAGAATGTGTCCACAACCTAGTTCAGTGTAATTGCTATGAAACGTTTTACTATATTTTATGTTTGAAATGGAAAATAAAAGTATTTGCACTATCAACAGAAACAATTTTTTTCAGTTTTTTTTGTCTTTTTGTCTGCATTTTGTGGATGGAATTGGGAGAGCAGTTTTGAAAAGCTCAAATTTCATCACCAAGAGCTGTCTGCAAAATGTAAAAGGATGTACTACAGCATCTTGAATAATATGGAACTCCAAGGAGAAGTACTTGAATTGAGACATTATCAAAAACTAACCAAGCAAGGAATTTTTAGACGCGCAGCTGCTAGATTTCTAATGGAGAGCTTTCATAACCCTTTCTGTAACACAAGTCAGAACCTCATTGAAGTGTACATGATTTCCTTCACCTGTCTGTCAAGCTCAGTTATTATCAATCAACATACAACTAATATTGAATAATCCTCTAATAAGAAAATGTTGATGGAATGTCCATCCAGTTTAGGTTAAGAGCGTTAACCTAGTAATGAACTAGATGGTAAGTAAATCTGAAACTGTTATAGGCTACAGGAGTTCAAGAAATGGATACTACAGTATTTTTCCTGATAACAGAATTTGAGGGCAAGTTATTTTATAATGGTTCATGTTAGGGAACAAGATAACTTCTGAGGAAGAGTCAGAAAATTTGTGGGAATCACGGCCATCTGAAACTCATTTCCAGAGTGCAAACTGATTAAAACTAGAGAATTTTTCTTAAACATTAGAATTGGACTATCATTAGGGTGAAAGTTATGTTTCAGTTGCAGCTGTAGTTAGTGTTAGCATTAGGGCAATGGAAAGTTTAGGGTCAAACTGAAACTATCTTTGAATAACAAGTCATGTTAGAATTAGGATGAATGTGAAATAGGAAACTGCTAATTATATTAAGATTAGGATGTGGTTAGTGAGAGGGTTAGCCTCAATATTCCAGTTAAGGTTAGAGTTACAAAAATGGCAAGATAATGGGTAAAACTACAAATTAGTTTTCGAGAGATGAGTTGAATCAAAGTTAGGATGAATAAATCTAATGTATTTTTATGGCTTTTAGAATCCAAAGGCTATTAGTTCTATGGTTAGGGTTGCTGTTCTAATTCAGGTTAGACTTAGACTTAGGTAAGGGTAAGCTGTAAGGTTAAACTGAGTTTTCTGCTAACATTTTCAAGTAAAATAAGTGTGAAATTTAACAAAAATTACAGAGTTTTCCTAATTTTACTATTCAGGGTTCAATAGGGTTAAATTTAGAGTTAGGTTTCTAGTAAGGTTTAGATATATAGTTAGGGTTAGGAACTAGAGTATAATTTAAGTAAACCTGCAACTTCTTTTTGGAGTTAGAGGAGTTCAGTAAAAGTTAAGATCAGTGGAAACTATGATAGCTTTCATGATATGAAGATTTGAGGTTAATATTCATAATAGGGAATGATTTCATAGTCCAAGTGAGGGAATCTGTAGGATTTGGAGAAAAGTGCAAATAAATCATTTCAAAGACCACGAGTATGTGTTAGGATATATTTTCCATTAATTTTAGGATTGGGTTACTATTATCATCAAGGTTACTCTTAGGATTCTGACCAGGATTAGAGTTAGGATTATGGAAATGGAAGGTTGAGAACTTGAGTGACGTACTTCCTTTGTGTCTGTATATGCACTATTCTAAGGCTTGGACTCAAGGCTTGGGTTCTATCCATGAACATTTTGCTGTAGGCTAGCATTCTAGCACTTGAGCCATGATTCCACTTCCAGATTTCTTTGGCAGTGAATTGGAGATGAGAGTCTCACAGATTTTCCTATCCATGCTGACATTGAACTGAGATCCCAAGTTCTCTGCCTTCTGATTAATGATAGGATTAAACTCATGAGCTACCAGTGCCATGGAAAATGCCTGACTTTTATTGATTGTTTTTACTTTTGTTCAAGATCAACATTGAATTCAATATTTGATAGCATTGTTCACTAGGTAACAAGCTGCCACTTGAGCCATATCTTCAAAAATGATTATCTTAAATAGCTGGAAATCAATAAATTTTCTTTAGTTGATATGAATCATTAGTGCTGTTCTAAAACTTATCCTAAACTTTATAAACCCTAGAGGTGATCTGAGCAGATTCTCATGGTTGACTTCTAATTGCATAGTATTTTAGGGATATGATTTTTTAATTATTATTTTAAGTAACAAATGAGTTATTAAACAAAGTAGTTTCTGCATACACTATAACTTGATCAACGCCAACCCTTTCAACATTCGCATCCTTCCTCTATGAACCTCTTCCTTCACTCTTCTTAATTTTGTAGGATATTTACTTTATTACTCTCTGTACTTCCCACCTTTTCTTCTGGTCATTCTTGTACTTTTCCCCCTTCATCCCTGTTTTGATTAGCCACTTACATATGATGCAGCAACTCTACTCCTAGGCATTTACCTAAAAGATTACAAACCAGGATATAGTAAATATTTCAGCACAACCATGTGTACTGAATTAGCCCAGATACCCCTCAAGAGAGAAATGATTCAAGAAAATGTAATGCACACACACACACACACACACACACACACAGGAAATCCTACTTACCCATTAGAAAGAGTATTGTACCTTTGTATCTCTCATTTCTCATTTCTTCTGCCTGGTATCCAATTGTTGTCGTACTGTCCCTGCACTGCAGTAAGTGACACATGCAATCTGATGTAAAAGATTTTCAGAGAGTTCGCTAGCCATAGATTCCTAAATATGAGTTCTATGCTCATTCTCTTTGTTTATTCATGCCTTTGAGTAGTGATTGCACAGTTTCATTTGTACCATTTGCTACACAGAAAAGACATGACCGCACATACATGGATATACATACATACATGGATATATGCACACATATGGGTATATATTAAATACTTGAATTCATTTTATGTTTTTGAGAATTACGGAGCTAACAAAAATCACATGCATTTTACTTCCTAGTCAATTCTTTCAAAACCTAAATAACTTTGTCTCCTTTGAATACATAATTTTAAAGAGAATATCACCATCTCTAATCTTTCAGTGGCCTTGAAATTAGATGTTCCAATGGGAAAAAGTTATTTAGCCAGTCCCAAATTGTGCCTTTTCCAAGTTATCAGATATTCAACCTATCACATGCCCAAATAATAGAGAATGGGAACAGGTCTACATTGAGCACTCACAGTAGACAGCTCTCTGGACTTTCTCAGGAAGAGCTTTCTGCCATTGTGGAATGGATAGGGCTGGATAATATGCAAACAGACATCATAGATTGAAAGTATTGTGCTAAGTTGACACCTGAGATATTGGATGTTTTAACTGCATAGCATTGGTTTTCATGAATCAGTTAATCAGGTTCTTTACACTATATGATGTTACTAGACTGTGGAATGCATGTTTATTGCATTTACTTTGTATAACATATTTTGAAATTTGGTATAAATCGTTTATCTTTTTTCTTGATATGGATTACTCCTAGTTGTCAAGAGTGAGGAAATGCCCTGGAACTTTGTAATTTGAAGTCTTATGTTGCCATGTGTCATATCCTATTTTCCTTTTTCAGAGTTGGTAAAAAAAATATGTAATTTATTTTTTTTTTGGCGGGGGGGGCCCGGTCGTGGGGCCTGAACTCTTGGCCTGGGTACTGTTCATCAGCTCTTCAGCTCAAGGCTGGTACACTACCACTTGAGCCACAGCGCCACGTCTGGGTTTTTTCTGCTTATGTGGTGCTGAGGAATCGGACCCAGGCCTTAAGCATGCAAGGGGAGCGCTCTACCACTGAGCCAACTTCCCAGCCCTGTAATGTATTTTTTATTTTTATTCATTATCTATTACAGAATTTGAACTCAGAGCCTGGGCAGTTCTCCTGAGGTCTTTTGCTCAAGGTTAGCTCTCTACAACTTCGAGCCACAGTATCAATTTTAGTTGTCAGTGATTAATTGGTGATAAGTGTCCCGCGGGGACTTTTCTCAACCTGGCTTTGAACGGTGATCCTCATATACCAGGCTCCAGATTAGCCAATATCAGAGGCATGAGCTACCTCCACCCGGTTATACGTAATTTATACTGTAGTTTTCTGAAATCTTTCATCCTACACTGAATATTTTTTCTTACGAGCTTTCTAATAAATATGTAATCTATTCAATTTTGAAAAGTACTGTGTACCTCCCACTTATTTGTATCAGTCCATACTTTCCTAGCTATGATTAGCATCAGTACAGTTAAGCACATTACATCTCAACAGGAAAATTCTACTGAAGTTCTGATCCCCTTGAGCTAGATAAGGAGAATTCCTGTAAAAGAAGCCTCTCCTCAATTATGAGAAAAGATAAGTTTGGAAGTTTAGTTTAGTTTAGTTTTTTTTTTTAATTTTTTGGCCAGTCATGTGGCCAGAACTCTGGGCCTGGGCCCTGTCCCTCAACTCTTCAGCTCAAGGTTAGTGCTCCAACTCTTGAGCCATAGCTCCACCTCTGGGTTTTTCAGCTTATGTGGTGCTGAGAAATCGAACCCAAGGCCTCATGCATACCAGGCAAGCATTCTACCAATGAGCCACCATTCCAGCCCAAGTTTGCAAGTTTTTGAGAAGAGGAATTTGGCATTTGGTTTGCATCCGTGATTAGTCATGAATAGATATTATTTGGCTCCAAATTTTGTCTCCTTGTAGGTTCCCTAAACAGTTACACATCAGCCTCATTCTATCACATATCTTTAAGTCCTTCTTTTGTTTCTTTTTATCGTTATTGTTTTGTTGTCGTTGTATTGCTGACACTGAAGCTTGAACTCATGGCCTAGGCAGTGTCCCTGGGCTCAATGCTAGTGCTCTACCACTTGAGCCGTGCACCACTTCTGGGTTTTTCTGTCTGGACATGCTTTGAATCATAATATTCAGATCTCAGCCTCCAGGGTAGCTAGGATTACAGGTGTGAGCCACCAGTGCCAAGCAAGTCCCTCTCTTTCAGACATTATTCTAAAAGCCTCCAATCCAAGGTCACTCCTAAGATTGTAAATGGAACTATGCCAATAGTTCCTTTAATTGTTCTGGCTATGGAGTTTTTTGCAAATTATATTGAAACTACTTAACTGTTCTCTTCCTAATCCATGATTCTAGATGTTTTAGTAATAATTACTTAAATTTAGTAGCTATAAACCTTAAGTCTCTCAATTATTAATTTCATTTAATTCTTTCAATATGATTATTTTTCAATACAAATATGAACTTATACTCACCTTCTTGAATCTATCCCTTGGCATGAGCTGTGCCTGGGCCTATTCTACCTCAAATGCAAGAGGTTGGCAAAAGAATAGCCTACAGTATTCCTGCCTAAGAGTGAGGACAATAGTTGCGTGCCTAATAGAAGCAATGCATTCCTGGCATGGGAAGGGGTGGGAGAGACAACATCCTAGAGAGCAAACTGGCAGTCACAACATTTAACAACTTCTCCTTTGGGGACACTGATCTCCTGCAAATTGGCAGTGATATAATTCACCTAGTGAATTTTCATATATGAAGGAAGTTGTCATGTCTCACTACACAACTCACCTGTAGTCAAAGAAAGGGTCATTCTTTTGTGTCCTCCTTAGGCCCAGTCTCATTTTATCTCCATCTTAGACTTTGCCCAGACTCTATTCCTACCAGAAGGTCCCTGATGAGGAGGAATGTGTGATCTCTTGGCTTTTGATTAGCCCTATGGGAACTGAGGCCACTTTTAATTTTGATCCTGTTCATTCAGACAAAGCTGTGGTGGGTGGTGGGAAAGTTCACTCTCTGAATTGTTCCCTATTACCAAATATCTTCAGAGAAAGTCAAGGAATGACAGATTCTGCCTGAGGGAGTGAGTTTCTCCATTTCCAAAAAGGTCAATTAATAGCTGATTAAGAGGCCCACGTGGTGGTCCTTCCCCAGATCCTCCAAACAGGAGTGGATGTTACCTCAGACACAAGGCCATCCTCACATTTCTTCTGCTCATTCACACGAAAATAAAGGTCACAGGAGTTGAGTTGAGAAACAAGGAGAAATGAGAGTAGCAGAAGAATCATTGGCATGGGGAGGAATTAGAAACCCTGTGTGAAAAAAGGGCTTAGAAAATCTAGGATCAGAGTTCCAGGAAGATGGCGGAGGAGAAGCTGGAATCTGAACAAGCTCTCGCGTAGAAAGCAGTTTTAGAGTTCCAGTGAACAGTCCTAAGCCAGAGAATCACACCAAGGGTGACATCACAGAACAGAGAGACAGGCCAGAGAGGGAAAATCCAGGCAAGGAGACACATCTGAGCACTTGCCAGCAGCCACCGCGGTGGCGGCAGCTGTGGCGGCAGCGACAGCAGGGCACCATACCTGAGCCACAGAGAGTCCAGGATGAAGGAGCCTGATGCAGCGGGCGAGCGGATTCTACTCAACACCAGCAAGAACCGACAAGGAACGGACATCTTCATCCTGCATTTCGCAGACCAGAGACGACCTAGGAACCAAGACTTGGTGTGAGTAGAAGCCCAACGTCCTCACTCCTTCTCAGGGAGCAGAGGAGGGAAGGCCACCTTTCCTCCCCCAGTACCGGAGACCTCCATCTTGGATACCGACAAAGCTCGGACCAGCTGCTAGCTCCAACTCAGGCCTTGGAATAAAACGGGTCATTTAGCAGGTCACAAGAACTTAATGGCGGCGTGACCTGCCAGACTCAGCTACACCCTGGGAAAAGTCACCCAGCTCGGGTGCCAGCCCTAGGAGTGGGTTTCTTCACTGGGTAATCAGAGCCAGAGGCTGCCCCTCCCTCTAGCAGCCTCAACAATCAATTGAAATTCAGTAAACAGAAACCTTGAGAATGGCTCCAGGCTGGGCTCTGTGAGTTTTTCACAAAATAGCCCCAGGGAAAAGCTACTGTTTGTTGAAAGGCCTCAACTCTACCCAGAACCTGGCCTCATCACTGCATCCCCCTCTTTTGTAATTCTTAAAGCAGATCAGCCTCCCATTAAACTATCCTGGGAGGAGGACCTCAAAATTCTGTGTAAAGCAGAGCATTTTTCTGCCTGTTCGAACCAACTGACTTAAGAAAGCAACCAAGCCACAGGACCACAAGCAGACCAGAGGCTCCAAGAAGAGGATGATTATAGACACAAGGGAGATACAGGATTTTTCCCACCCCTCCCAAAAATATTCAAAGAACTTTCTTCTTCTTCTTCTTCTTCTTGTTCTTCTGGTTCTTCTTGTTCTTCTTCTTCTTCTTGCTCTTCTTGTTCTTCTTGTTCTTCTTGTTCTTCTTGTTCTTCTTGTTTTTGTTCTTGTTCTTGTTCTTGTTCTTTTTCTTCTTGTTCTTCTTGTTCTTGTTCTTGTTCTTGTTCTTGTTCTTGTTCTTGTTCTTCTTGTTCTTCTTGTTCTTCTTGTTCTTGTTCTTCTTCTTCTTCTTGTTCTTCTTGTTCTTGTTCTTGTTCTTGTTCTTCTTGTTCTTCTTGTTCTTGTTCTTGTTCTTGTTCTTGTTCTTGTTCTTGTTCTTGTTCTTGTTCTTGTTCTTCTTCTTCTTCTTCTTCTTCTTCTTCTTCTTCTTCTTCTTCTTCTTCTTCTTCTTCTTCTTCTTCTTCTTCTTCTTCCTCCTCCTCCTCCTCCTCCTCCTCCTCCTCCTCCTCCTCCTCCTCCTCTTTTTGGGTACCTTATATAAAATTTTTTTTTTCTTTTCTAAAACTTTTTTTAATCTTTAATTTTTGCCTTTTTTGAAAAAAAAATTATTTTCCAGTAACTTTTTTTTTCCTCTTATAATTTTTATTTTAGGGATACGTGAATATGCGTTCTTCTTTCAATTTTTTTCTTCTTTCTCTTTTTTCTTCTATAATTCTTTTTGTTTTTTGTTTAGCTCTACTGAACTTCTGATCTTTTTTCTTCCTTTCTTATCCTTTTCACCTTTTCGTGTCTTTTGTTCTTCTTTATGTGACTTAACTCTTGTCCTGCACATCCTCAGATAAGCCCGTAGTTAACTAGTAGACCCTATCCCCCATTGTGTACACACTTAATCCACAAATTTATTACTCAGTTCAAAAACCTCTGAGACTTAAATTCCTTCATAGCAGTACTACCTATTTATACCTATATAATATTTTAAGCATTTTTATTTTTAAGTTTTTCACATCTCCTCTATGTTCCTCTCCTTCTCTCAATATATTCACGTTCTTCTCTACATAGGTTGTTTTCTCATCTCCATAATATTATTAATTTTTACTTTTCTATTTTTTCTGGTCTCTTTTCTTTTCCCTTTCCCATTCTTTTTTTTTTCTCTCTCTACTTTCATCCTACCCAACCTATTTCCTGCATTGATATTAGGACTTAGTTAACTCTCCCTGTGCCTCCCCATACCAATCTATTCCTATTTTTTACCCACATCTCTCCCTAACCCTAATAATTTCTGGTTTTCCAAATTCTTCTCTGCGGTTCAAAGCCCATTTTGTATAGTTTTTTGATGTTGAATAGATGTATCTGTTGTACTAGATTGTATCTGTAGACTATTGACTGTACAAATTCAGATTTTGGCTGATGGTTGCCTTAAGATAGTGTTCGAGCACAAAACTGGTGCTAATTTCATCTCAAATGGGCAGAATAAGCTGGAAAAACACAAGAAAAATGGCAAATTCAGGTATCTCAATTCCCAATCTTGATAATCAGGGACAGAACAGATCATGAATAATCCAGAGGAGAGTTTCCTAATAACTCTACAAACACTGCTGGCAAACATGATAAATGAAAAGATAGAAAACATACAAAGGACTCTGAATGAGCATGATAGGGAGAGAGAGGAGGCAATCCAAAAGTTTATACAGGAATGTCATAAATGTGAGGAAGCTACTCAAAAACTGATACAGGATTTGCGTGAGCAGCTTGAGAGTACTCAAAGAGAAAGGCAGGGATGGCTTGAGCAGGCTGAGAACACTCAAAGAGAATTGCAAGAATCCCACGAACAGGAGGAAGCTAATCAAAGAGTAATACAGGAATTGAGAGAGCACGAAGAGAATACACAAAGATCAATAAAGGCATTCATGGAAGCCATTAACAAAGAGCTGAAGGAAGTCAGGGAGACCATAAAGGGAATGCTGAATGGAACCCAACAGAAGGAATGGGGGTTCAAAGAAATTATAACCAAGTTATTTGAGAATAAGCAATGAACACAAAATTAAGGAGGCCAAGAGATTCAAACAAGATCTAAAACAGAGCTTCAACAAAGAATTTGAAGCCATCAAAGCTGACCAATTAGAAGGGAAAGAGATAAAAAACGAAGTAGAAAGTCTTGACAGCAGGTTAGACCATGCAGAAGATCGAATTTCAGGGATTGAAGACAGCCAAGATATTATAGAGAAAGAACATACAACCATCCAAGACAAGACCAAGAAATATGATAGATCTATCCAACAGATGGAAGACACCATCAGAAGACCTAATCTAAGGATAATAGGTTTAGAGGAGCACCTAGAAACAGAAGTTAATTGTCTAGGAAATTTGTTTAACAGGATCCTAGCAGAGAAATTCCCAAACATACAAAAAGATAGGCCTGTTGAGATACAAGAAGCTTTTAGAACCCCAAATAGACCAGACCAAAATAGGACATCCCAGAGTCACATTATAATCCACACAGGATCAACTAAGACCAAGGAAAAGATCCTTAAAGCAGTCAAGGAGAAAAGATTAGGGAAACCAATTAGAATCACCTCAGATTTCTCAGCAGAGACAATCAAAGCAAGAAGAGCCAGGAATGATGTATGCCATGCCCTATAAACAAAAAACTATCAACCAAGAATACAGTACCCAGCTAAACTCACCTTCATAATTGAAGGCCAAAAAAAATCTTCCATGGCCAAGAAAAATTGAAACCATACATCTCCACCAAACCAGCCCTACAAAAGATTCTTAAATATGTCCTACACATAGAAATCCAACAAGACCACAATAAAGGCCAAGAAACTGTACCCAAACTGAGAATCCAAGAACCATAGGAAGAACCCAGTTGTCACAGCCCCCAAGAAGGTGGATAACATGGCAGAAACTCCCAAATACCTCTCAGTCCTATCTCTTAACGTTAACGTACTGAACTCCCCAATTAAGCTACATAGACTGTCTATTTGGATTAAAAAGCAAGATCCTTCTATCTGCTGCCTTCAGCAGTCACATCTTGCCCCTAAAAACACACTCATTTTCAATATGAAAGGCTGGAACAAAATCTACCAAGCAAACGGCCCCCAAAAACAGGCGGGAGTTGCAATCCTAATATCAGATAAAATAGACTTCAAATGAAAATTCGTGAGAAGAGATAAAGAAGGTCGCTACATACTAATTAAGGGATTTGTCCTTCAGGAGGATATTACAATTCTAAATATCAATTCGCCAAACAATGGAGCACCCAAATTTATGCAAGAAACCCTGCTTTCCCTCAAATCCCTTATAGATCCAAAAACATTAATTGTTGGGGATTTGAACACACCACTCTCCCCACTAGATAGATCAACTCGGCAAACACTCAACAGAGAAACCACAGATCTAAACAGCTGCATAGATCAACTAGATTTAACACACATCCACCGAACATTTCACCCAGCAGCATCAGAATACACTTTTTTCTCACCAGTAAATGGAATATTTTCTAAAATAGACCACATTTTAGGCCACAAAGCAAAGTTGTCTAAATTCAGAAACATTGAAATTATACCTTGCATTCTCTCTGACCACAAAGGAATAAAATTAGAACTCGACACCAAAAGTCACCAAAGAAAGTCCGGTATCACATGGAGGCTGAACAACACACTGCTGAATCATGAGTGGGTCATGGAAGAGATTAGAAAGGAAATTCAAATGTTCATGCTATTCAACAAAAATGAACACACAAATTACCAGCTCCTCTGGGACACAGCTAAGGCAGTACTCAGAGGCAAGTTTATGGCTCTGAGCTCCTACATCAATAAATTGGAGAGATCTGAAACCAACAATTTAATGACACATCTAAACCTCCTTGAAAAAGAGCAGCAAGATAAACCCCAATCCAGTAGATGGAAAGAAATAATTAAAATCAAATCAGAATTAAATGAATTAGAATCCCAAAAAACTATAGAAAGAATCAACAAACAAAGAGTTTGTTCATCCAAAAAATTAACAAAATTGACAGACCCTTAGCAAATCTTATCAGAAAAAGAAGAGAACACACCCAAATAATTAAACTCAGAGATGAGAATAGAAACATAACCACGGAAACAACCAAGATTCAGAACATTATATGGGAATACTTCTCAAAACTTTATGCTAGTAAGTTTGAGAACTTGACAGAAATGGAGCTTTTCCTAACAAATATTGACATGCAAAAACTAAACCAACATGATTTAAACCATATTAAAAGGCCCGTATCAAGCATTGAAATAGAAAGAGCAATAAGAGACCTGCGAGCTAAGAAAAGTCCAGGAGCAGATGGTTTTACAGCACAATTTTTCAAGGCCTATAAAGCAGAGCTCACACCAATACTCCTTCAACTCTTCAAAAAAATTGAAAGAGAAAGTTCACTACCGAACACATTTTATGAAGACATCATAACCCTCATCTCCAAAGCAGGCAGGGACTCATTAAAGAAAGAGAACTATAGACCCATTTCTTTGATGAACATAGATGCAAAACTTCTCAAGAAAATTTTGGCCAATCAATATCAACAATTCATCCAAAAAATCATACACCACGATCAAACAGGATTTATTTCAGGGATGCAAAGCTGGTTCAATATAAGCAAATCAATTAATATTATTCATCACATCAAGAGGAGCCAGGATAAGAACCACATGGTTATCTCAATAGATGCAGAAAAAGCATTCGACAAGAACCAACACCCCTGTATGATGAAGGTTTTGGAAAAACTAGGAATCCATGGAACATTCCTCAATACAATAAAGGCTGTATATGACAAACTTACAGTCAGCATTATACTTAATGGTGAAAAACTAAATCCATTTCCTCTTAATTCAGGAACAAGACAAGGATGTCCACACTCTCCACTTCTCTTCAATCTAGTATTAGAATGCCTAGCTACAGCAATAAGACAAGATGCAGACATAAAGGGGATCCAAATAGGGAAAGAAGAAATAAAACTCTCCCTCTTTGCAGATGACATGATCTTGTATTTAAAAAATCCAATAGAGTCCACTCCCAAATTACTCAAGCTGATTCAAAACTTTGGCAAAGTAGCAGGTTATAAAATTAACCCCCAATAATCAATGGCTTTTCTGTATGCCAACAATGAGAAAAGTGTGGCTGAAATTAGGAAGGCAACTCCATTTGTAATAGGCCAACAAAAATGAAATACCTAGGAATTAACTTAACCAAAGAAGTGAAGGACCTCTATGATGAAAACTTTAAAATTTTGAAAAAGGATATCAACAGAGAACTTAAAAAATGGCAAAACCTCCCATGCTCCTGGATTGGAAAGATTAACATCGTGAAAATGGCAATACTTCCCAAGGCTATCTACAAATTCAACGCGATACCTATGAAAATTCCAACCTCATTCTTCAAGGAAATAGAAGAGGCAATCCAAAAATTCATATAGAACAATAAAAGAACCCGATTAGCAAAAACGCTCCTCAACGGAAAGAACACTGCTGGAGGAATATCAATGCCAAATTTCAAACTCTACTATACAGCCATAGTAATCAAAACAGCTTGGTATTGGCATAAGAACAGACCTCAGGATCAATGGAATAGAATTGAAAACCCAAAAATGAACCTACAGACCTATAGCTATCCAATCTTTGAGAAGGGAGCTAAAACAATAGAATGGAAGAAAGACAGCCTATTCAGTAAATGGTGCTGGCAAAATTGGTTAACTACTTGTAGAAAACTAAAGCTCGACCCTTATATATCACCCTGCAACAGAATCAACTGCGAAAGGATCAAAGACCTCGGAGTCAAAGCAGACACTCTGAAAACATTACAGGATGGAATAGGAGAAACCCTAGGTGTCCTTGGCTCAGGCCGAAATTTTCTGAATAGAGACCCGGAAACACAACAAATCAAAGAAAGATTGGACAAATGGGATTGCATGAATTTGCAGAGCTTTTGCATGGCAAAGGACATAGCTAGCAAGATCAATAGAAAGCCTACGGATTGGTAGAAAATCTTCACTAGCCATACAATGGACAAGTGTCTCATATCCAAAATATACTTGGAACTCAAAAAATTAAATCCCCCAAGAACAAATCCTCAAAGAAACAACTGCCCAATAAATAAGTGGGCTAAAGACATAAAGAGATACTTCTCTGAAGAAGAAAGAAGGATGGCCAATACACACATGAAGAAATGCTCAACCTCCCTAGCCATAAAAGAAATGCAAATAAAAACAACATTGAGATGCCACCTCACTCCAGTTAGAATGGCAAAAATCAAGAACTCTAACAACAACAGATGCTGGAGGGGATGTGGACAGAAAGGAACCTTACTTCATTGTTGGTGAGAATGTAAACTTGTTCAACCACTTTGGAAAGCAGTGTGGAGGTTCCTCAAAAGACTTCACATAGATCTCCCCTATGACCCAGCAATCCCACTTTTGGCATTTACCCAAATGTTTACAAACAAGACCACACTAAAGCTACCAGCACAACTATGTTTATTGCAGCATTATTTACCATAGCTATGATATGGAACCAACCCAGATGCCCCTCAGTAGATGAATGGATCAAGAAAATGTGGTATATATACACAATGGAATTGTATGCCTCCATCAGAAAGAATGACATTGCTCCATTTGTTAGGAAATGGAAAAACTTGGAAAAAATTGTATTAAGTTAAGTAAGCCAGGCCCAAAGAAACCTAGGTCCCGTGGTTTCCCTTATTTGCAATATCTAGTATATGTATGAGTGAAGCAGAAAATGTCAGATAATGTGATGTTAGGAAAATGAACCCTTAGATTTGTATTTTTACGTTTTTTTCTTTCATGCATGTGTTTCTAACGCATTTATAAGATTATTTCTTTGTTGCTTTGTATGCCCCTCCCCCACAGTATAACCCCTGCTTTCACTATATTTGATGTCAGTATAACTTGTGGAGGCGATGGGGAAAAACAAGTCGTTTAAGCATACAAGTGGACCTGTTGCAACAATGAGAAGTACAAGTTGTCATGTCGAAAACGAGCTTTACAACGTCGGTGCGGGGCGGGGGAGGGGGTGGTGATGAGGATTAGGTAGGGGGAGCGGGGAGGCTGGGAAGGGATGTGAAGGGTAAACAAAGGAAGAGGCTGCAATGCTTGGTAAGAAATGTATGCATTATCCTGCCCATGTAATTGTAACCCCTCTGTACAGTATGTTCACAAATAAAATAAAATAAAATAAAGAAAATCTAGGATCACCCACATCATTTGGGAACCACATCACAGGATTCAGGAATAAAATTAATAAATTATTACCTAAATTAGTAACTCCACGGCTCTGACTACATTACAAATGTTCTCTCAAAATGTAGCTGTACTAATTTGATGAGGAAAAAGGAGCACATTGTTTCCTCACAATGTTCTACTAAGTATCTTCTTCCATAACCCAGGTTGTTCTTACCCTGTACTTGTCAGTTACTTTCCTTTGCTGGATTCAATCAATGACACTTGAAAGTGTTATCATCTTCAGACATGTAATTACATTTTGTTTTAATCCATTTGTTATAATATAAAACAAATTTTTGGGGAAAATATGTCTATGCTATATTTTCTTCCATGCCATATATATTTGATGTTATTAAGTATTATTTTAAAAGTTTCATTTTAAAACCTGAATAAAATGTTTAGTTAGTTAGCACTAATTAGTTGCAACTTTTTTGTATTTTTCCATATCTGTATATTTGTTATTAAGCTTCTTACATTGTCTTTTCCCCCTACTGTTGCCTTCTTAAAATTGCTTCAAATTATAAACTCTATATGATGATCTGTATGTGTTCATTTATAAATATAAATTTTTATCTAATATGCACATTTTATATGATATTTTCATCCTATTGTATCTGCTCTGAAATCAATATGGAAATCCTTCATTAAAGAAAAAACACAATGCCACAAAACCAGTGAAATTAAGATTAGGTATCTATCCAAAAATATTTAGCAATGATATAGTAGAAACATCCACTTCTCTTATATACCAAAACATGTTCATAGCTATGAAATGTGCATTTTCTTTATTCCCTCTTTATGGAACATCCAGGTTGATTACACAGCTTGATTTCTATGAATATTGCTGCCATGAACATATATGTTCATATTGATTTATATTCTTTCAGTATGTATCCAAGTTGCAATAATGGTCTTAAGGTATTTGTCTTTTTTGTATCGTGTAAACTTCCATTATGATCTCCATATGGGTTTCACTAGTTTACAATTCCACACCACCAAACACAGTTCCTGATTTATTTCAAACTCTCCAGCAGTTTTTTTGTTGTTGTTTGCGTGGTGATAACTCTTCTGGTGTGTAAGATGGGATCTCAGTGACTTTCCTATTTATTTTCCTATGTATTTCCTATGTGGATAAGAATCTCAAACATTTCATTTATTTACTAAACATATTGGTATTTCGTTCTTGATCAGTGTCTTTCTTTGTCTTTTGGTATTTGATCAATTTTTAAGTTTTATAATATTTGATTTTTTCCCATTCCAAATACTCACTTTAGTAAAAAGATTTTTTTTTCATTACAGTGTTGTATTGCTTGGATATTTTGATTTTGTGAAGGCTAAGAGAATTTGATATGTTCTCTCAGTCAAATTATAAGCCTGTAAAAATAAAGTGAACCTGATTAAATGAAGTTCTTTCTGCACATTTTCTCCGGTACAGATTTCTCTGATTTAAGAAATATGTATTTTATGTCATGCTGGATGACTAACTAAGTCTGTGTGTGTGGATGATACAGTAAGAATTGCAGAATTCGCCACATAGATTTTGGAGCAAAGGCTTACAGCTGGTAACTGGGCAATGATTCAGAAGACAGTTGAGGCTGAAGCTATGATCCCTTCTACCTGTGTTCAGTTCCCAATCTCTTGTAATACACCCCTCACTTCCCATGCGGTGGTTTCTTTTTGTATCCAAAATGTTTCTGGAGCTTCATGTTATTCTGGCCTCCTACTAGGCCAACATGAGGGGAGTGAAAGCAAGCAAGGCAGATATGACAGAGGAATTTATTTTTTTTAATTGTGTAAATACTGTACAGAGGGGTTACAATTACATGGGCAAGGTAATGAGTACATATCTTATCAGGCATTGTGGCCTCCTCCTTTGATTCCCCTTCCCATTTATTCCCAATTCACCACCCCTTCCCAGTGGTCCCTCATCAGACCCACCTCCCACTAAAGTTGTAAAGTTCGTTTTTCAAAATAACGTCCTGCTCATCTCATTGTTGCAATGGATCCACCTGTACCCCAAATTAAACAATTTGGTTTTTCACTTCCCCTGCACAAAGTATGCCAATATCATGTGCAGTGAACACAGGGGGCATACCGTGGGGGAGGGACATAAAAAGCAACAAAGAAATCATCTTATAAATATGATAGAAACAATCGTAAGAAAGAAAAACATTGAATTCTTATCTTGGAGTTCATTTCGCCTAACATCAGCTTATCTGACAGTTTCTGCTTGTTTCAGACATGTACTAGTTATTGAAAATAAGAGAAACCATGAGACCTGTGCTTCTTTGGGCCTGGCTTACTTCATGTAAAAAATTTTTTTGGTCGGTTTTGGAGCTTGAAATCTTGGTCCGGGCCCTGTCCCTCAACTCTTCAGCACAAGTTTAACACTATCCCACTTAAGGCACAGTGTCTCGTCCAGCTTTTACTGCTTATGTGGGGCTGAAGAATCGAACCTAGGGCCTTATGCTTGCAATGCAAGCACTCTACCACTCTGCCACATTCCCAGCCCTGGCAGAGGGTTTTTATCTGAAGATCCATCACACTTGGGAGCTTCTGGCTGAAAATTCCAGAAAGAGAAAAGTGAAGAAACACTTAAGAGAAAATGTAAAACAGAAAGCCACAATGTTTAACCCTAAAACAAATTTCTAGGATAAGGAGACTCACGAATTGGTGTCACCTGAGGAGAAAAAGGAAATATTCAGGAAGAATGAGAAGGAAGTGGGAGGGAATAGAGAAAAAGAGACCTAGACTACCTAGAGCTGGGACCTCAATGTGAGCTTAATTTTACTGGGGAAACCAACCCGAAGGATGCAATACCTTACAATTTTGATTACTCTATCTCATGCTACAAAGCCTATTCCAGATCCACTTCCACTCAGCATGGTGTCCATTCTGGGAACCAGACTGAATGCTGGAGGTTCCCAGGGGATGCAAAGAGTGAAAACCACAGGGCTAAAGCTCATAAAAGACACATGCTATCACTTCTCACATGTCATTTGTCAAAGTAAGTTCTACAACCAAGCCTGGTATTAATGGGGATGGGAATAGATATTGAGAGCACTATAATAATATCTACTATTATTATCATATAATAATCTAACATCTATTGTTTCATCAAAGGGAGAGAGATAGCATTTCTCCCTTTTTAGGTGTATGGGACAGGGCATTCTATAGAATGTTTTTCAATTGGTGGCTCTCTGAAACTTTTCTCCCAAGATTGTGGCTATGAGGTTTCAGGGAGGAGAATTAGAGTAGAAAAGTGAGTTCTCAAGCTGGGTACTGATGGCTGACACCTATATTCCGAGCCTGAGATCTGAGGATAATGATTTGAAGTCAGTCTGGGCAGGAAAATCCATGAGACTCATCTCCAATTAAACAAAAAGAGCCCGAATTGAATCTGTGGCTCAAATGTTAGAGCATTAGCTATGAGTGGGTGGGGGAGACAGAATCTTGACCCAGAATTTAAACCCAGGATTGGGGGATAGGTGGAAATGTATTCTCAGTCCATGAAATCAAAGGTGTATGGTCAACATCATTATTGATGTTAACTTTGGGGTAGAGTTGATCAGTTTTATTCTGGAAATGATTTGTTCCACTCTTCTCTGTCCTGTATTTTTTAAAAGAAACAGCTTTGAGCAATCTATACCTAAGATGTGTGGATTGCACTGAAGCACTGATTTCATTTTTTTCTACTTACAAAATATACAAAAATAGTGTAAAAAGGAGTTTTAATTTAATATGTCGGTTTGTGAGTACATCTTGATCGATGTCATTAATTTGATCATTCTTCTCTATCTCACCCAACCCCACCCCCTCCATTTACGTGGTCACATTTTCACACATGTTCATTGAATATTATGACTGGATTCTCCCACTGCACCAGTTTGGCAAAGAAATTTCTTCATTGTACAAGCAAGGAAGATGAAGCTGAGGACTACATGCCCAAGACAGCATAGCTATTACTTTGCATCAAGATTATTTGACTTACAAAATCTTCACCAAAAGAAGCATTATAAAAAAGAACATGACCAGGAACTAGAAGCATCTATCTTTGTATGTGTGTGTGTGTTTGTTCTGGTGCCTGAATGCTGTCCCTGAGCTGCTTTGCTAACTGTTAGCACTCTACCACTTGAGCTACAGTACCACTTCCAACTTTATCGTAGTTAATTGGAGGTAAGAATCTCATGAACTTTCTATCCTGGCCTAATTTTAACCCACAATCTTCAGACCTCAGTTTCCTGAGTAGCTAGGATTGCTGGTGTGAGCCACTGGCAGCTAGCAAAAAATCTATTAGTTGTCCCAATTAAACATGTGGAGCAATTGGTTATTTGATACTGGTGACACTCAACCTTGCTAATTAGGAGGCAGAGATTTATAAGAATGATATCATGACCAGTTTTGACAAAAAAAAATTGTAAAAAAACTACAAAAACAAAGAAAGCCAGATATAGTGTAATTTTCCTGTTATCTCACTATGTGGAAACCACAGGTAAGAGATCATTGCTCAAGGGAGGCTTGACCTGAAAAATAATCTAAAGTGGTTAGAGCCTTAGCACCTTCAAGCACCAGTAGTGCCAAAGGAAAAAGAAAAGAAGAAAACAGAAAAGGAAAGGAAAGGATAAAAAAGGAACTATTTGCTCTTCATTCGTGGTTTCATTTCATTGGATACAAGAATTGAGAGTATTTTGTTTATTGTTTTAGGATTCAGGCCTCTCTAATAGAAAAGCATTTATTTCAGGTAAATATTGTATTATTACTATTTATTAACTTATTATTAGACCTTTAGGTTTGGAGATTGAAATCATGACTTTGTATATATTAGTCTAGTTCTACAACTTAGCTGTACCCAAGCTCTCTCGTATAGTTTTGAAAATTGTTTATGAATTCTTCAATAGTTCACTATTCTACTTTTCATCTTATATTTTCTCTCCCACAGAAAACTTAAATTAGATCATTTTATATCCTCCTGCACCAGAATCAATTCCAAATGGATTGAAGAGCTCAAAGTAAATCCAGATGCCTTAGGAAACTTACAGGAAGAGTTAGCGGAAACATGAGGGCTCCTTGCCATAGGTCAAAATTTCCAAAGTAAGTCTGGATAAATGGGATTAATCAAACCAAATCAATCATTTGTCAGACTCAAAAGCCATGAAAAAAAGAGATAGTGTAGCACAGATGTATTAGGGAGCAAACCTACAGATGAGAGCCTCAGCCAATGGTAAACCCTTTCTCCCTTTTCTAACTAGGTTAATTATTCTGTATTTACATGAATATAAGTATTTTCTTATGGGGATTAGTCAGAAAACAACTAATGCTAAGATAGAGATAGTATGTGAAATGAGTTGTAGCTGGAGAAAGGGAGGAATTAAGGCACGGGTGTCTAGTTCAAAGACTTGGCTTGGTGCCAGTTAAGTAAGGTATAGCTGCCCAAGGGAAGGGGAGTAAAACAGGAGTGGTTATAAACAAAAGCACTGGTCTGAAGCCTCAAAATAAGGACCGCAGTCTGTGTGGACAAAACAATCTCTAACAATGTTTTATTTAAATTAACAAGCATGATTTTAAATTTTTGCAGAGTGGGATGGTATATAGTCACAGGCAATTTCTCCTGTGTCAGGTAATCCAATCTACTCTTTCACATATTACCCAGTAGCCAGGTTTCAACACAAATGACTACAATGAAATTGTACAAATGACACTGTGACTTTTCCCTCTTATGAATCAAAATTCTGTCAAATGATTTATTTCTTCCAGATGTTTACACATTTCTCATGATCTTTTTTACTATTTTGTCTTCATTATTGATAATCATAGTACATTTTGTTGTTGTCTTGTGTGTATATGTCATTTTTAGGGCTTGAACTCGATGTTTAATGGTCTCCCTTGTATTTTTTGGTCATGGCTGATGACACTCTATCCTTGAGTCACATGCTCACCTTCTGCTTCTTGCTGCATAATTGGAGATAAGTTTTCACATTTTTGTATTTTTGGAATGACATTGAACTAAAATATTCAGGTCTCAGCCCCCTGAGTTCTAGGATTGTACATATGAATGGCTAACACCAATCTTTGCTTTACTATTATTTTAATTATGTGGTAGAGGAAAGTGGAAGTATATTTGTGTTAAGTGTGCAATTTTCAAATACAAGTTTGAATCAACTTGATATAATATAACTGTTATCAATTTTACCAGTTAAATCATGAATATTACACATTACCACAGAAATATAATTGAAAACAAAAGGCATAATTGTTTTCTTAAAACAGTCAATGAAACCATAAATTACTTTCACTTTACAAATTATGCTTTATTTAACTTAAATTAGGTGGACCCTTTGCAAAAATGAGATGTACAAGTCGTTATGTCAAAAAATGAACTTTACAACTTTGGTGGGGGGGGGTAGCAGGGAAGATTAGGGGGGCAGGGGGAGGTTGGGAAGGGATGGGAAGGGGAAACAAAGGAGGAGGCTAGGATTGATTAGAAATGTACTTATTACCTTGCCCATGTAATTGTAACCCCTCTGTACAGTATTTTCACAATAAAAATAATATAAAAAAAGAAAAAGAAATAAACTGCAAAAAATTTGGACAGGGAGCTAAAATACATATTTTTGCATCATCACCTACCACATCCTCCTTCTTCCTTCCTAGGAAACACACCCAATCAATAAAAGGCATAGATATTTGGCTCTTGACCTTCAAAATGGAAGCAGAATGTTATGGATGTCCGAGATGATCATTAATAGTGTTTTACATAATAATGTCACATGCAACAACCTATGAGTCCTGCAGATCTTAACACTACTTCCTTAGTGATGTAATAGGATGTCAGCTTTATTGGACATAGTATTGTTTTCCACTTCTTTCCTACCACCTGACCTAAATTATAATACATATTAACAGAAAGAAAAAGTAATACCATCTTAAGAAAGTCCCATTGGAACAAGACGTTATGTCGAAAAGGGAACTTTACAACTTTGTGGGGGGATGGAGGGATCGGTGGGCAGGGATGGTAAGGGGAAACAAAGGAGGAGGCAACAATACTTGATAAGAAATGTACTCATTACCTTGCTCATGTAATTGTAACCCATCTGTACTGTATTTTCACGCAAAAATTATTAATATGAAAAAAGTCATTTAGGGCTCGGGGATTATGGCTTCATTGCATGAAACCCTGGGTTCAATTCCTCAGCACCACATAAACAGAAAAAGAAACACTGGAAGTGGTGCTTTTCCTCAAGTGGTAGACATCTAGCTCAAGAACAGTTCACGGTCCCTGAGTGCAAGCCCCAGGACAGGCAAAAGAGTCATTTAGCTAGTAAATGCAAAATAAAGAACCCATACTTGGAATATATTATTGCTGCTTCCAAGTGATACCTAACAATAGTTCTTAATTCATGTACTTTACATATATTAGTATGCTGTGTTGAATAAAAAAAAGTTTTGTTAATAGGTCATGCCAATTAATGCCAGGAATGTGCTTGGATGTCAGGTGAAGTTTAATTCTGGAAATTGAAAGATTCTAGGATTTTGTGTGGTCAGTGTTAATCAGAAAGGGAAAGGTAATCTAAGTGAGATTTAGAGATCTTTGTGGCCAGTCATGGCACCAAAAATGCAGATGCTAGTTAACATTTGTGACAGAAGAGAAGGAATAACTCCAGATGGAAGGAATAAATTATAGTAACTAAGATATAGCAGAAACCGTTCTAGGGAACCATTTTTGGTTATTGAATTATAAACTAATTATAAACTAGGTTTATTCCTCATTGCTTTTATTATTCTAATCATTTAGGCTCTTCTTAATCTCTGTGTGATAAGTTGTATATCCTTCTATGCTGATCTTTCATACCTGATCTCCTTTGCTTTCTAAAAATCTCAGTCTTTCTCTATTTCTCTATGAACAATTTCTGATACTAAATCCACATATGCAGACATCAGACGATGCTAATGTAAGAGTCCCATAGCTCATGAGTCATTAATGTAACAACATGGAAAAAGAGGGAATATTTATTGCTACCTCAATTTTTCTGAAAAGCTGCAATGTCACATCATTTGATTCAAATTTCCATTCTTTGTCTACATAGTGTCATTAAGTCCACATAAATGCAAATATGAGCCAGGTGCTGGTGGCTCATGCCTGTAATGCAAGCTACTCAGGAGGTTGAGACCAGAGGATTGTGGTTCAAAGCCAGCCTGGTCAGGAAAATCCATGAGACCCTTATCTTCAATTAACCACCAGAAATCCGGAAGTGGTGTTGTAACTCAAGTGGTAGAGCACTGGACTTGAGCTGAAGAGCTGAGGGACAGCACCCAGGATCAGAGTTCATTGCACGATGAACAGAACAGGTGTAAATATGACGTTAAGTTTCCTCAAAAGGAACGACAAAGTCAATAGTAATCTTCCCAAGCAGAGAATATAATTGCAAAATGACTTTACACTCGCAAAAATGTTTCAAGTTTAAAAGTCGATACTCTTGGAAAGATAAAACATAAGAATATAAGGAAGTCTGGGAAGTTCAGGTTGCATCAAGCCTAGGCACAACAGTCTTTGCAACATTATCTAAAATTAACCAGCCAAAAGCTGCATTGGAAGAATGGCTCAAGTAATTGAATACTAGTTATGAGCAAGATTGCTGAATAAGAGCTTGAGGTTTTTTCATACACACATACAAGCATGCATATACACACAGAGGCACTTATATGTGTAAACACACATAAGAAACAACTTTCAGAATGTGTAGAAAAGTCAGAAAATATATCCTGAGTAAGACTAGAACAAGTGATAATTTTTAATATTAGAAATTCCTCAAGTGAACTTTCCCCAAAAAAGGTTGAGAATATTACATAGGTAGGGACCAGAGATAATAAGATAGTCAACTAATTATTATTAAAGTGATCAGATCCATGGAGGAACGAAACAGTGACCCCTGCAGGTGCATCTGAAAATGTTCATAACCTCTGTCAAATGTTAGAACGTCTTTGAAAATTGTACATAAACAGTTTAAGCACTTAGTCTAGTGGATAAGATTATCAGAGAAGTTCAGAATTGCTAGCCTGTTTCTAGATTAAATAAACCATCACCCTATGGCAGGGCAATGTGATACAAGCCTAGAAATTTAGAACTCAGACTAAGACAGGAGATTAGAGAATGGAATTACGTAACGATATCTTCCCTGGAACAGGTAGTATAATTTTCTCTCAATAAAACAAGCCAAACAACAAGAAAGAAATATACAGTTTGAAGTTTGGGCTAATTTTGTCACTATGTTTTGAGAAGTCAAGTTTCCTATTGAAATGCAATTCATATATCATCCTCAGTTGTGTTTTAAATGCTCTCTTAATTTCAGAAAATGCCTAGATGCAAAATGGCTCATGATTCCCAACTAAAAATTTGAGAAAGTAAGCATCATTCTGTTGGATTCCAAAGAAATGATGAAGGATTACAAAAACTTAAGCCTGGAGAAATGGCAAAGCTCATCTAATGTAGGACTTTGTAGACCTGGCTAAATTAGAATGTACATTTAAAATAAATATTTTTTTATTTGTAATTTCATATTCGATAGGATACTGCAAAATACCTTCAAGTAGAAGGTTTAATTTAGAAATGCACAAATGATTCTGACATTCTATTTGCCTGGAATATTCTTTCAATTGAGGTATAATTAGAACTTATAGATAATATCAACCGTTCATGTATATCATGATAATGTGAATAATCTACACAGTTGCCAACAAATGGATGCTATTAATTTACAAATTTAGAAAAAGCAATTTTTTGAGACATTGGTGTAACATGGTGTGAAGAGAGTAATTGTGTTATATCTTTTTTTCTTCTACCTATACATAACACAGGAAGAAATTTCCTTAATTACGGACCTCTGTATACAATTAGAAAAGTGCTAGATTTGAGGTTTGTTTTTATTTGGTTTTTGTTGTTTAGTTTGTCCTAGGGCTTGACCTCTGGGTCTGGGCACTGTCCCTGATCCTGTTTTTGCTCAAGGCTACACCTCTTCCACTTGAAATTCAATGCCACTTTTTTTTGGCTTTTCCTGAGCAGTTTACTGGAGATAAGAATCTAAGGAAACTTCTTTCATGGGTGAGCTTTGAACCATAATCTTCAGATCTTAATATTCAGATATTCAGATCTCCTGAATATCTATGATAGATAAAATAATAATAATTGGGGGGCAAGTGCGCAGCAAAGATGGTGCTGAGAGGGAGTTGAGTAGGCAGAGTCCGATTTGTTTATATTCAGTGCGTAAATAGCTCCTGGAAGCTTAGGTGCATGATAGGGTGTGACTGTTACAGTGATTAGTTGGTTCCTTTTCCTCCCCATGCCACCCGGTCTTTTTTGCTTTTAAAAAATGCTTGCTGTGTGTTAATAAACGAGTTCCTGCTTGACTTGACTCCCTGCTGTGTCTGATTGTCTCCTGGGTTAAGGGAAGCTGGGGGATGGGCAAGAGGAGCACTTAACTTTCCTCAGACCCCGTCCATCTATCATGGGATGAAGACCCGACATCAGGAGCCCAACTCGGGCAAGAAAGGAAAATATACCGGCTGAGGCTAAGTGGTCTCTCAGGGTAAGTAAAAAGCTTAGTATGGGTAATGCTATTTCACAGAAGAAGGAGGAGGAGGCAACATTAAGCCTAGAGGGAGTAAAGCGGGACTTGGGAAGTGAGAAGGTAAAGGAATGGGTAAAATTCGACTGAGAATGCACTGAAACATGCACAGTGGAAGTCAAAACAAGGGTGAAGGTTACCCCCTCTGACTTGGGTGTCCTGACTTTCCTAGGCTTCCACCCTATTCCCCTGATTGGGCCAGAGGTTGTGCCTTAGTAGACCTGTGAGAAGGACCTGCAAGACCCAGACCCATACCGACCTTCCATGGAGGGGCTGAGGGCTGCAGAAGAAACCTACTCGGAGGCCTGCCCTGTAAAGGAAGTCCCACCTGGGAGCCCAGAACCTGGGCCACGGGATTCACTTCCCCAACATATCCAGTCAATCATTCACCAGGAGCTAACAGGCCCTTGGAATGGTATCCATGGGAAGCTAAGGATCTTAAAGAGATCTGCAAGGTGGTGGCAGTGAATGTCCTGAACTCTCCTTGGGCCCATACCCAATTAGAGGATATTGCTTATCACCCATGTGTCCCTAAGGACTGGCTGGATGTGGCCAAAGCCGTCTTCACCAGTTCTCAGTTTATTAAATGGTGTGCTTTCTTTAAGGAGCCATGCAGATTGTGGGCGGAGAATAACTGGCAGGTTCAAGCTGCAATACCTATTCCTTATGCAGTTTTAACAGGGATGGGGAAAGGGTACTCCACTGGGGTCCAACAGGCCACAATACCTGTCCTGTGCCATGACCAGGTGAGGCAGGTAGGACTTGCCGTGTGGTACAAACTGGATGATGGGCCCACTGTGTCACCCATAGCAGGAGTGAGACAAAAACCTGGTGAGCCTCTACTTGAGTTTATAGCCCTATTCCAACAGAGTATTAATTGCAAGCTGCTGGCAGGGGACCTCCGAAATCAGTTTGTAAAGCTACTGGTCTGGGAAGGGATGAATGCAGACCACATCATGGCCTACGTGGGATTGAGAGAGAGTTCCCTGAGCAGATGGGTGGTGGCCTTGCAGGATATGGGAACACAACAGCATCATTCCTAATCACTACCTTTATCCTTACAGGCTCAGACATCTGCAATGACTGAGGCTATTACCCAGGCTCTGCCAGCCCAGGGCCAAGGAACCCCAAGACCACTGGGGAGAGGGACTTGTTTTAAATGTGGGCAGGAGGGGTACTTTAAGAAGGACTGTTCACAACAATCCCCCACCAACCATCCAGGGGGGCCCAAACCGACCCCTACACCCTGCCCCAGGTGCAGGAAGGGGCTGGGAAGGTGGCTCAGTGGTAGGGTGCTTGCCTTGCATGCATGAGACTCTGGATTCAATTTCTCAGCAACACATAAGCAGAAAAAGCCACAAGTGGCGCTGTAGCTCAAGTGGTAGATCACTCACCTTGAGATGAAGAGCTGAGGGACAGCGCCCCACCCCAGAGTTCAAGCTCCATGACCAACAATATATATATATATATATATGAATATTGGTGATGCTGGAGCAGGAATTCCCTATAATCTCCAAGGCCAAGCAATTATAGAAAGAAATCACCAATGTCTTAAGGAGCAATTATAATTATTAAAACAAAAAGGAGGAGTTAGCCCCCATATACAGTTACAGATAGCTTTTTTACCATTAACATTTTAAATTTTTCAACAGGGGCAACTGAATCCAGATTTCAGAAGTACTGGGGACAACTAAACCCTAAGCCCTAAGTGAAAGTCAGGTGGAAGGACCTCCCTGACAAATCAATTGAGACGACCTGACCCCCTAGTTACTATGGGCAGGGGATTTGGATGTGTTTTTTCCATAGGGGAGACAGCCCCTTTGGGTAGAGCTGGTCAGATCTGGTTGAGTCAGCTAGAGTAGCAGTTGAAGCACATTTCCTTCTCATAGAGATGTGACCCACAGGAACGTCTGCCTAGCTTGACAGCCTTGAGCTGTCCAAGCTCCCTACATGCCCCCCGGGGGACCAATCAGTGCCTTTCACCAAACAGTGCCTGTTACAAGTGCCTTACATCAACTCCCCGCTAAGTGATTGTCCCAGAAGGATTCAGGAGGTTGGGGAAGCTGGGGTGTAAAATCCCCCCCACTTGCAAAAGAATAAATGAGACTTGCTTAAGCTTATTCTCCCAGTGTGTGTTGTTTGTGGGCATCATTCATGCTTACTCCCTGCAGGACATCTAGCCCTATAAGTGGCGCCCAACTTGGGGCTCAAGTGTTTTCGGCAGATGGATGGTCTAATGCAAGGTAAGTGCCTCCATGGGCAACCTTCCCCCTGCGGCACGAGAGCCTCAATTACGAGCGCTTGTTGCCCTGCTTCAGAGTAGGTGGTTAAAAGTATCACAAAAGGAAGCTAGTTTAATATGGGAAATAGTAAATGAATTGTGTCCCTGGATTGACTCCGGGGCCATTTGGGATCCAGACAGCTGGACCTGCTCTTTCAGGCGGCTCATAAAAAAGAAATCTGAGAAGGTGCTGAGCTACCCCTAAAATTTACCCCATTGTAATAGCCATTCAAGCCTGTCTATCGGGGAGAGAAGAAGGGGAAAGTCTGCAGGCATTTAAGGTCTCACTGCAAAAAGAAGCAGCATACAGAAAATGGTGAAGCTGCTCAGGCACTCCCATCTTCCAGTAAGAATGCAGATGACCAACAACTGCCACCATCATGTGACCCAGAGGGTCAGCCAGCTATGCTTGTAAAACCCCTCTCCCACACTATGGGTCCCAGGAAACCTGCCCAAGCACTTCTTTTGGCCATTTGGCTAGCCTGGGAACTCCCCTCAGGGAACTTTGTATCCTTGGGCCTTCATATCCAACTTTGCCCAAGAAAGAAAACCCATTGTTCCCCCTATAATACAACAGTTGTTTGCGGGCCCCACAACTACCATGGCAATGGCAGCCAAGCCTATGGTTGAACCCCAGTTCATGTTCCCGGTAAACATCCACCGAACCAATGCACCACCTAACCAATGGTACCCCCATGGCCCAAAAGTGCTTGACAAAAATTGGACCGCTTTTAAGGAAGATGGCTTGCACTCCCCATATGCTCAACAGATGCTCGAAACCATTAGCATTGATATGAGTTGCCCCAATGATTGGAAGAACTTAATGTGCACAGCATCATCTTCAGGGGACTTCCTTTTATGGAAGGCTGCTTTTTATGATGAATGTGAACAACAAAGCACATGAAATGTCACTGCTGGAGGATATGATGCAACCATGGGGGACCCTGATTGCTTAAAAGGGGAGGGAGCTTATGGGTCTTCCATTGCACAAGCAGTGGCATCTCCGCAGTACTTTGCCCAAGTACTCCTCTGTGCATTGTGGGTTGACTCCTTGGTCCCTTCGAAAGAAGGGAACAAACAACTAAAAACCCTCATCCAACACCGCAATGAGCCTTTCATTGACTTCGTGGCCAGTGTTCTAGAAGCAGTAGCCCAGAAGTTATCCCACGCTGGAGCCCGAGAAGCACAAACCAAGACCCTAATATGGGAAGGGGCCACACAGGAATGCAGAAAAGCCATTGCCCCTGAACGAAATGGGGAGTTCACTGATTGCATCCTAGCCACAAAAATTTGGGGACATCAACTCATGCTAGGACGACCCTTGCACAGGCTTTCACCTCTATGACCGCCAGTGCGTGCCCCCAATGGTGCAATGGGAAATTGGCCTTGTTGGGGATGCGGCATAACTGGTCATTTTATTTTTATTTTTTTCATTTTAATTTTTTTATTATGAAAGTACTGTTCAGAGGGGTTACAATTACATGGACAAGATAATGAGTACATTTCTTATCAAGCATTGTAGCCTCCTCCTTTGTATCTCCATCCCATTCCTTTACATCCTCCCCCCGCCCCTCCCACTCAATCCTCCCCATTACCTCCCCACACCCGCACCAAAGTTGTAAAGTTCATTTTTCACCAAAACGACTTGTACATCTCATTGTTGCAATGGGTCCACCTGTATCACTATTTAAACGATTTGTTTTTCCCATTCCCCTTAACAAATTATACCGACATCAAATACAGTGAAAGCAGGGGTTATATTGTGGGGGAGGAAATACAAAGCAATAAAGAAATAATCTTCTAAATGTGTTAGAAACAATCACCTGAAAGAAAAAAAAACACTTGAATACATATCCTAGGGTTCATTTAATTACCATCACCTTATCTGACATTTTCTGCTTGATTCAGACACATATTAGATATTGCAAATAAGGGAAACCATGTTTCTTTGGGCCTGGCTTACTTCACTTAATATAATTTTTTCCAAGCATTTACATTTCCTAACAAATGGGGCAATGTCATTCTTTCTGATAGAGGCATAGAATTCCATTGTGTATATATACCATGTTTTGATCCATTCATCTACTGAGGGGAATCTGGGTTGGTTCTATATCTTAGATATAGTAAATAGTGCTGTAATAAACACAGTGGTGCTGGTAGCTTTAGTGTGGTCTTGTTTGTAAAGATTTGGGTAAATGCCCAAAAGTGAGATTGCTGGGTAATAGGGGAGCTCTATGTGGAGTCTTTGGAGGAACCTCCATACTACTTTCCAAAGTGGTTGAACAAGTTTACACTCCCACCAACAATGAAGTAAGGTTCCCTTCTGTCCACATCCCCTACAGCATCTGTTGTTCTTAGAGATCTTGTTTTAGCCATTCTAACTGGAGTGAGGTTGTATCTCAATGTTTTGATTTGCATTTCTTTTATGGCTAGGGAGATTGAGCATTTCTTCATGTGTCTATTGGCCATTCTTCTTTCTTCTTCAGAGAAGTTTCTATTTAAGTCTTTAGACCACTTATTTATTGGGCAGTTGTTTCTTTTTTTTTTTTTTTAATTTTATTTTATTTTATTTGAGAACATACTGTACAGAGGGGTTACAATTACATGGGCAGGATAATGCATACATATCTTACCACGCATTGCAGCCTCCTCCCTTGTTTACCCTTCACCTCCCTTCCCAGCCTCCCCCCTCCCGCCCACCCAATCCTTCCCCCCTCCCCCTCCCACACAGACATTGTAAAGCTCATTTTTGACATGACATTTTGTACTTCTCATTGTTGCAACAGGTCCACCTGAATCCTTAAACGACTTGTTTGTCCCCATCTCCTCCACATGTTATACTGACATCAAATATAGTGAAAGCGGGGGTTACACTGTGGGGGAGGGACATACAAAGCAACAAAGAAATAATCTTATAAATGCGTTAGAAACACATGCATGAAAGAAAAAAAAACATTAAAATACATATTTAAGGGTTCGTTTTCCTAACATCACATTATCTGAACTTTTCCGCTTGACTCATACTAGATATTGCAAATAAGGAAAACCATGGGACCTATGTTTCTTTGGGCCTGGCTTACTTCACTTAATATAACTTTTTCCAAGCCTTTCCATTTCCTAACAAATGGGGAAATGTCATTCTTTCTGATGGAGGCATACAATTCCATTGTGTATATATACCACATTTTCTTGATCCATTCATCTACTGAGGAGCATCTGGGTTGGTTCCATATCTTAGCTATGGTAAATAATGCTGCAGTAAACATAGTTGTGCTGGTAGCTTTAGTGTGGTCTTGTTTGTAATCATTTGGGTAAATGCCCAAAAGTGGGATTGCTGGGTCATAGAGGAGTTCTATGTGAAGTCTTTTGAGGAACCTCCATACTGCTTTCCAAAGTGGTTGAACAAGTGTACATTCCTACCAACAATGAAGTAAGGTTCTTTTCTGTCCACATCCCCTCCAGCATCTGTTGTTAGAGTTCTTGATTTTTGCCGTTCTAACTGGTTGGGCAGTTGTTTCTGTGAGGATTTGTTGTTGGGAGATTTAATTTTTTGAGTTCCAAATATAGTTTAGATATGAGACCCTCGTCCGATGTATGTCTAGTGAAGATCCCAATCCGTGGGCTTTCTATTGATCTTGCTAGCTATGTCCTTTGCCATGCAGAAGCTCTGCAAATTCATGCAATCCCATTTGTCCAACCTTTCTTCGATTTGTTGTGTTTCCAGGTCTCTATTAAGAAAATTTCGGCCTGAGCCAAGGAGACCTAGTGTTTTTCCTATTCCATCCTGTAATCTTTTCAGAGTGTCTGCTTTGACTCCTAGGTCTTTGATACTTTTGGAGTTGATTTTGTTGCAGGGTGATATATAAGGATCTAGCTTTGGTTTTCTGCAAGTAGTTAACCAATTTTGCCAACATCATTTACTGAAGAGGCTGTCTTTTTTTCCATTCTATATTTTAGCTTCCTTATCGAAGATTAGATGGCTATAACTCTGTGGGTTCATTTCTGGGTTTTCAATTATAGTCCATTGGTCCTCTGGTCTATTCTTGTGCCAGTACCAAGCTCTTTTGATTACTATGGCTTTATAGTAGAGTTTGGAATTTGGTATTGATATTCCTCCAGCACTGTTCTTTCCATTGAGGAGCGTTTTTGCTATTCGGGGTCTTTTATTGTTCTATATGAATTTTTGGGTTGCTTCTTCTATTTCCTTGAAGAATGAGGTTGGAATTTTGATGGGTATCACATTGAATTTGCAGATACCCTTGGGAAGTATTGCCATTTTCAGGATGTTGATCTTTCCAATCCAGGAGCATGGGAGTTTTTGCCATTTTCTACGTTCTGTATTGATTTCCTTTTTCAAGGTTTTAAAGTTTTCATCAAAGAGGTCTTTCACTTCCTTGGTGAAGTTAATTCTTAGGTATTTTATTTTTGGGGGCTGTTACGAATACAGTTGCTTTCCTAATTTCAGCCACACTTTTCTCATTGTTGGCATACAGAAAAGCAATTGATTTTCGGGGGTTAATTTTATACCCTGTTACTTTGTCAAAGTTTTGAATCAGCTTGAAGGATTTGGAAGGGGAGTCCGTGGGATTCTTTAAATAAAAGTTCATGTCATCTGAAAAGATGGAGAGTTTTACATCATCTTTCCCTATTTGGATCATTTTTATGCTTTCTTCTTGTCTTATTGCTATAGCTAGGCATTCTAATAGGAGATTGAAGAGAAGTGGAAAGTGTGGAGTCCTTGTCTTGTTCCTGAGTTAAGAGGAAATGGCTTTAGTTTTTCACCATTAAGTATAATGCTGGCTCTAGATTTGTCATATACAGCCTTTATTGTATTGAGAAATATTCCGTTGATTCCTGATTTTTCCAAGGCCTTCATCATAAAGGGGTGTTGGATCTTGTTAAATGCTTTTTCTGCATCTATTGAGACAACCATGTGGTTCTTATCCTTGCTCCTGTTGATGTGATGAACAATATTAATTGATGTGAGTATATTGAACCAGCTTTACATCCCCGAAATGAATCCTGTTTGATCGTGGTGTATGATTTTTTGGATGGATTATTGATGGTGATTGGCCAAAATTTTGTTGAGAAGTTTTGCATCAATGTTCATCAAAAAATGGTTCTATAGTTCTCTTTCTTTGATGAGTCCCTGCCTGCTTTTGGGATGAGGCTTATGATGGCTTCATAGAATGTTTTCGGTAATGAACTTTCTCTTTCAATGTCATTGAAGAGTTGGAGGAGTATTGGTGTGAGCTCTGCTTTGAAGGCCTTGTAGAATTCCACTGTAAAACCATTTACCTGGACTTTTCTTAGATGGGAGGTCTCTTATTGCTGTTTCAATTTAAATGCTTGATATGGGCCTCTTAATATGGTTTAACACATCTTGATTTAGTTTTGGCATGTCAATATTTGCTAGGAAAAGGTCCATTTCTGTCAAGTTCTCAAACTTATTAGCATAAAATTTTGAGAAGTATTCCCTTAAAATGTTCTGAATCTTGGTTGTTTCTGTGGTGATGTTTCCATTCTCATCTCTGAGTTTATTTATTTGGGTGTGTTCTCCTCTTTTTCTCATGAGATTTTCTAAGAGTCTGTCAATTTTAATTTTTTTGAAGAACCAACTCTTTGTTTTGTTGATTCTTTCTACATTTTTTTTGGATTCTAAATCATTTAATTCTGATTTAATTTCAATTATTTATTTCTGTCCACTGAATTGGGTTTTATCTTGGTGCTCTTTTTCAAGGAGGTTCAGATCAACTAGATTTAACAGTCATCTACTGAATATTTCACCCAGCAGCATCAGAATACACATTTTTCTCAGCAGCAAACTTGTCCAAATTCAGAAACATTGAAGTTATACTTTGCATTCTCTCAGACCACAAGGGAATAAAATTAGAACTCAGCACCAAAAGCCACCAAAAAAGTCCGGTAACACATGGAGGCTGTACAACACACTGTGAATCACGACTGGGTCATGGAAGAGATTAGAAAGGAAATTCAAATGTTCATGATATTCAACAAAAACGAGCACACAAATTACCAGCTCCTCTGGGAACTGGTCATTTTAGAAAGGATTGCCCTTCACTCTGGGGTTCACCCAAAATAAAGCAAACTCCTTCCGTATGTCCTAAATGTAAAAAGGTGTTTTGGGGGGCCTCTGAATGCCACTCTAAGACTCAGCCTTTAAACTAAATATGGGGTAGTCCTCAGCCACTACCCCGAGGACAAAAACAACAACCACCACCTCAAATGGAAAATCTAGAATGGAACTTAAGGTTAAAGAACAAAATTTAAGGGCATCATTGATACGGGTGCTAAATGTACAGTCCTTAGAAAAAAAGATGTCGAAGGGTTGGGATGGAACCTATTTCCTGGCCCCTGCATACAAGGTGTCGGTGGAAAAACAGATTCCCTCCATGTCCAATGGCCTGTAAGATGGACAGACTGTGATGACTTCACCGCGGCTTTTAAACCTCTTGTTGCCCCTGGCCTTCCATGCAATATTTGGGGAAGAGATGTCCTCACTAATATGGGTATTGTGATAACAACAGATGATAAGGCTTTTTATGAAGACATCATAACCGATCAAGCCATTAGTCACCCACAGTACCCCCAATTCTAATGGCCACTGTTGTCGGGCCAGAGCTATTTCCACTCCAATGGGATACCACCAAACCCATTTTGGTAGAACAGTGGCCTATTTTCCCTGAAAAGGTCACTCATCTTCACACTCTAGTGGAGGAGCAACCAGAAAAGGGACATATAGAACAAAGCATCAGTCCCCACAATTCTCCCGTTTTTATTATCCAAAAAAAGAGCTCAAGGAAAATGGAGACTTCTCCATGACCTACATTTCATAAGCATTCATATGAAAAAGATGGCAATGCTTCAACCCGGACTCCCACATCTTTCTGCAATACCCAATGATTGGCACATTGCCATTATTGACATCAAGGACTACTTTTTTCCATCCACCTACATCCCAAAGATAAAAATATTTTGCCTTCTCAGTTTGGGAACCTCACTGTCAGTTACCCAAACATTGATATCAATAGAAAGTTATCCCTCAAGGAATGAAAAGTAGCCCTACTATACGTCAGATGTATGTTGCTCATGCTATTAGACCTTTGCTTTCAAAATGCTTTCGTGTCCATTACCTGGATGACATTTTAATAGCACATAAAGAGGCTATCACCATTCAAGCCTGTTTAACACAACTCAAGGAAAATAGGACTCCATATTTCCCCCAAAAAATTCGACTTAAAGCCCCTTATGCCTATCTTGGATACCATTTAAATCAAACAATTACCCCAAATGGGTCTAATATTGTCATTAAGTCCCAATGTACTTTAACTGAATTGCAACAATTATGTGGACATTTCAACTGGGTGCGCAATTTTATGCGCCTCCCTACCCAAGAGCTCCAAACTTTATTTCAATTGCTTCAGGGACCCTCTGACACAACTTCCCTTTGTATACTTTCCCCTGATGCTCAACAAGTTTCACAACAAGTCACGGATCTATTATGGTCAACACCCATGGTGTTTTTAGATACCACTGACGAAATCAAGCTGATTATATTAACTCATAATTGACAAAAAAAGGTCGGTGATGACTCAAACTTGTGGTGTGTTACAATGGGTAGACCTTGACACTTCCCAATTACCAAAAAATAGCACACCCATTACCATGCTATGCAACTTAGCCATCAAAGGCGTGGAACGATGCCATCAAACATACGGCTGATTCTCCGACTGTCTTATCTGGCCCATTCGAAAAACAGTCTTTAATTTCCTGACAGTTGAAGAGGAATTAGCCTTACAAGTCATCCATTACTAGTTTAACATTGATAATCATATGCCCAAGAACCCCTTTTTAAAGTTACACAAGAACTCCCACTTTGACGTAAATGCTGTGCTCATTCCAAGGGCAACCTATCCCTCAAGCTGTTGTGCTTTTTACCGATATTAACAAAACTGTTAATGGATTTTACAATGCTAATACTAAAAAATACATGATTCAACAACATTCCCTGTCCATTCAAGCTGCTGAGGTACTGGCCATTTTACTCGCCCTTACATCTTTTCCCAGAGAACCTCTTAATATTTTTTCTGATAGTTTATACTCTGTACAAACTGTTGTCGTTCTTCCTGGAGCTTTATTAACAGATGATGGTCATGATATAACACGAATAATGTGTAAACTGCAAACTGTACTAGACAACCATGCCCAACCCTGGTACATTCAATACATTAGATTTCATGCTAACCTCCCCGGACCCCTAGCTGCTGGTAATGAAGCCATTGATCGTGCTATCACACCAACTGTATTACTCACCAATACGTCTATGGACCAGGCTTGAACGTTGCAATGTCGCTTTCATTTACTACTATCAAACAATTATTTCCTGATTTGACACACCAACAACACAAGCACATGATTCGGTCCTGCTCCTCCTGTGCACTTCTTTTACCCTTAGGATCACTTCAACCCATGGAAACAAATCCATGAGGCCTTAGGCCCAATGGCACATGGCAAATGGACATAAACCATATCCCCCAGTTCGGCAAACAAAAATACGTCCATGTATGCATAGATTTATTCTCAGGCTTTCTAATAGCTTTAGCCTTAACAGGTGAAACAAGCCGCGCCATTAAGTCACTTCTACATGCCATTACATATATGGGCGTTCCTTGGACCCTTAAAACAGACAATGGCCCTGCTTACACCTCCAAATATTTTCATGAATTTCGTACCCTTTGGAACATCACACACTAGACAGGTATTCCATATAACCAACAAGGCCAAGCCATTGTTGAACACAGTCATAAAGAAATTAAGACCCTTCTTTTAAAAGAAAAGGGGAAACTGGAGGGGCTAGGGCATAAAGATCCCCAAACACAATTAAATTATTGCCTTACAGTAAAAAAACGTTTTAACATTCACACCCACCACAGGTGCATCCCCCAAGGCCCTGCATTGGGGACTCATGAAAACACCTACTCCAGTCCCTTTGGTTAGATGGAAGGACCCCATCACAAGAAAATGGGAGGGTCCTGCTCCCTTAATGGCACAAGGGAGAGGATTTGCTTGTATCTTTCCAGACATGGTGATAAACCTGCAGCTGGAGTTGTCAGACCAACCGTCACCACCTACCAATGAGATGCGTTGACTACGCTTGAACAGCCCGAGGAGGAGGAGATGCAAACCTCGATCTAGACCCCATGCCATCACTTGGGGAGACCTAAAGGAATTGGTAGAACAAGCCCAGGCTATGGCCCCAGACCCTAACTCAGGGCATGGTACTCTATTCCTCCTAATGTGTGCCATTATTACAGCCAATTCTCAATCTGCTACAGGACAAGGTAAAGAACGTTAATGTCTAGCCCCCAAATCTTGATGATAGTAGGGGAAGATACCACCATCATCCCTCAAATGCTTTCTTCCAATGGCATGGTTGGCCTTCCTTTCTCGGCAGCTGCCCTATGGCACCAAAATACAAACCTTACTTTCGGGTGGAAAGAAGCCATCTCTTTTTGTTTTTCAGACGAGACTGTAAAACAGTCTGTAACTCATGGGACAGGATGGTGGAACTACATGGCACCCTAACCCATTTGTCCCACCTGAAAAAATTGTACTCAGGGTACTGACATACCTTTTCATATGCAGTTATGCCCATGCAGGGACTTTGATAGCTTTGGCAATGTTCCCATTCCTCTTGAGGAATTAGTGATTAGACTTTGTGCCAGTTCCTGGCAAGGCAGAGTATTTGGGGACATCACATTGTCCCTCTACCCGGCTATATACAACCATTCTGAAAAAAATCCCAAACCTCAAAATCTAAAGGAGTTTTAGAACTCGTCAGGGGGACATTTGGGAGACCTAGTACTCCCCATGCCAGTCGTTTGTTCATCATATTCCTGCCTGGATTTGTTCCCTTTCCTATTGGCCAATACTTGTCGCTGTAAACACTCTGCATGCAACCAGGTGTCAGGAATGGTAGTGGTTAGAGCCCTGTTCTTTTTTTGTCTAGGAGACAACTTCTCCGCTACTTGCACTCTCAGTAATCACTGGCAACCCAATGACTCATATCAGTTTGTAGGTTTGGTATGTGTTCCCACATTTATTGTTCTGGCTTCTAATGACTCTCAGTTTTCTCAGGTTCAATTAGTTCATCCATTACACTCATGTTGGTGATCATCACTACAGTGGCTTCAGCTACCACCACCGCTATATCGCTGTCCCAAAGCATGTCCACCGTGCAAGAGATAAACCAGCTCATCCCTCAACTGTCATCCATAGAATTACAGCATTTTCAAGTTGCCAATCATCTTAATGGAGGCCTCCTTGTGCTCCAGCAACAAATAGACTTGCTCCAAAAAGAGATTACGTTTCTTCGATTACAAGGAGGACTATGTAATGCTATGACTACTTCTGTCTGTCAGCTTTCCACTCCAGCACCCAACGTCACTAAAATTAGTAACTACATCAAAGGCCCTTGGTGCCTTAAGTACTTAAACTTCACCCACCATCTGCTGCATGATGTTACCCGCCTAAACCAAACCACCATACGGCTTATTTGCGCTGCCTCATTTTTAGAAGATGTGCTTAAAAAGTTACAACAATGGGTTTTACCATCCTCTCTGGTCACCTGGGGAGGCCTTGCGCTATTAGGGCTTATTCTCATGGGAATTATTAAATGCTTACACTCCTGGCAAAAATGCCTCCAATGACGGGTCACCATAATGACGTTCCTTTTAAAAGAAAAGGGGGAATTTGTGGGTAAAGTCGGTCAGATCTGGTTGAGTCAGCTAGAGTAGCAGTTGAAGCACACTTCCTGCACTTCCTGCTCATAGAGATGTGACCCACAGGCAAGTCTGCCTAGCTTGACAGACATGAGCTGTCCATGCTCCCTACATGACCCCGGGGAACCAATCAGTGCCTGTCACCAAGCTGTGCCTGTCACAAGTGCCTTACATCAACTCCCCTTGAAGTGATTGGCAGGGAAGGGAAGGACTCAGGAGGTTGGGAAACCTGGGGCTACAAAACTCCCCCCCTTCTCCCGCCTCCACCTCCCCCCCCCCCCCCCGCCACCTTCAGGAAGAATAAAGGAGACCTGCTTAAGCCTATTCTCCCAGTGTTTGTTCCTTGTGGGCATCATTCACACTTACCTCCTGCCAGAGATCTAGCCCTACACATCCCATTTGGATCCCTGCCAGGATCCTTAAGTTTTTACCCATTTTCACTATACAGGATGCCCAAGGATAAACAAACCAACAAAGAAAGAAAAGTGGCTATGGTGGCCGAAGCATTTGTTTAGCTAATTATTTTAATGTTACTTGCTCTCATTGTTCTTTTACTAATTGCTTCTATAGCTGCATTACTTGAATCCATATGCTTCCTGTAAACATGTCTAAAACTTGGTATGATTTTGGCCTTTATTTCATTAGCTGCCTCTGCAGCAGCAGCTGCTATGGCACTAATACAGAATGTTAATAATAATAATTTGTCTTTAGATCTTTTTCAACCCCACAGGCAGATAGCTGGATTAGAACAAGCCCCACGTCTGGACTTTGAAGTGGCAAAGACTGCTATCCCATCCCTGACAAATGTTAAAGGACTGCTAATGATATTGGTTGGCCTGGTAATGCTTTTGCTGATGGTTTTTCTATGCCTTCTTTGCATTATCCGTGCAGTGCAAATCTCTTATGAGTTTTGTCAGCTAGTTCATAAGTTCAATCTCCAAGTGAATGAATTTGCCCCTAAAGGAACTTCAGCCAGGGACAGATAAGAGGGGGTGTCAGTCTGACCAACCTAAGACAAGCATTCATCTTCTCTCTGAAGAAGTTCCCAATGATAGGTAAGGCAGACAAGTCAAATCCACACAACCTAAGACAAGTGGGTTCACTTCTTTAAACAAAGATGGGGTGTTGGGAGCTGACAGTAAAGCTCAAAGGTCATTTTGACCCCTGTGCTCGCTTAAAGGCACATACAAGGAACTGGCTTACTTAAAAGACACCAGGTGCTTGGGATTGCTTTGCTATGTCTGCAGAGTTTGTTTTAAATTTCCTTGTTTTTATGGATGATAGTAGAATAGCCTGAATGTGGGGACCCACTAGGATGCACCGTGCAGCATGTGTGGAACTCCCAATACCCAAGCTGCTCCCATGTTGTGAAGAGTACAACCTTACGAGATAAGGACTTTTATATATGTCCCAGAAGTAATCGAGCTGCTTCAGATATTTCTACCTGTAGTGGGGCTGATGTTTATTACTGTGCTAGGTGGGGCTGTGAGGTAACTGGGACAGGCTCTGGAATCATGCACAAGGACCCTCCCTATCCTTGTCTGGTGAATCTCGCCCCCCAGACTTGCCTCGAACCCCCTGCATGGCCAATGCTATTCTTAACAATGTAATCCTGTTAAAATAACCTTTCCAAAGGAGGGAAAAGGATAACTAACTGGGAGGTGGGCATGTCATTAAAACAAAAAAGGGGGAATCTGTGGAACACGTGGGCAGCAAAGATTGTGCTGAGAGAGAGTTGAGTGGGCAGAGCCTGATTTGTTTACATTTAGTGCATAAACAGCTCATGGAAGCTTAGGTGCATGATACGGTGTGACCTTTACAATGATTGGTTTGTTCTTTGTCCTCCGCAGGCCACCCAGTCTTTTTGCTTTTGAAATGTGCTTGCTGTGTGTTAATAAACAAGTTACTTTCACTTGACTCCGCGCTGTGTCTGATTGTTTCCTGTGTTAAGGGAGGCTGGGGAATGGGCTAGCGGCGCACATATGTTGCCTCGGACCACGTCCATTTTTGGTGGGATGGATGAAGACCCAACAAATAACATATAATAAAATAAATGTAAAATAAAAATAAAAGAATAATATTTGCAAACGTTCTAATCTCAAGAACACAACTGGTGGGGAAATGATGCAGTAATGTTTAGTGTACTGTTCTTTCCAAATTTGGGAGGGCATCACAGCAGAAGTGCAGTATTTTTTCACAATAGTGATAAGCTAGTCATGATGTAAATTTAGGGAATTTTATGGTGTACCTTACAAGTTGGAAACTGTTGGGCTAGGATGACTTTATGGCATAAAAACTTAGCATTGATTGTCATAGAAAAACTAGCTTAAGCCGGGCGCCGGTGGCTCATGCCTGTAATCCTAGTTAATGAGGAGGCTGAGATCTGAGGATAACGGTTCAAAGCCAGCCCGAGCAGAAAAGCCTGTGAGACTGTTTTTTTTTATTTTTTATTTTTATATTGTGAAAATACTGTACAGAGGGGTCACAATTACATGGGCAAGATAGTGAGTACATTTCTTATCAAGCATTGTAGCCTCCTCCTTTGTTTCCCCTTCACATCCCTTACCATCCCCCCACAAAACCTCTCCCCCCCCAAGTTATAAAGCTCGTTTTCGACATGACAACTTGTACTTCTCATTGTTGCAACAGGTCCACCTGTATCCTTATTTAAACGACTTGTTTTTCCCCTTCCCTTCCATAAATTATACCAACATCAAATACAGTGAAAGCAGGGATTATACTGTGGGGGAGGGACATACAAAGCAACAAAGAAATAATCTTATAATTGCATTAGAAACAAATGCATGAAAGAAAAAATATTTAAAATACATATATTAGGGTTCATTTTCCTAACAACAACTTATCTGACCTTTTCTGCTTGACTCATACATATATTAGATATTACAAATAAGGGAAATCATGGGACCTATGTTTCTTTGGGCTTGGCTTACTTCACTTAATACAATTTTTTCCAAGTCTTTCCATTTCCTAACAAATGGGGCGATGTCATTCTTTCTGATGGAGGCATAGAATTCCATTGTGTATATATACCACATTTTCTTGATCCATTCATATACTGAGGGGCATCTGGGTTGGTTCCAGATCTCAGCTATGGTAAATAATGCTGCAGTAAACATAATTATGCTGGTAGCTTTCGTGTGGTCTTGTTTGTAAAGATTTGGGTAAATGCCCAAAAGTGGGACTGATGGGTCATAGGGGAGCTCTATGTGGAGTCTTTTGAGGAACCTCCATACTACTTTCCAAAGTGTTTGATCAAGTTTACACTCCCACCAACAATGAAGTAAGGTTCCCTTCTCTCCACATCCCCTCCAGCATCTGTTGTTATTAGAGTTTTTGATTTTTGCCGTTCTAACTGGGGTGAGATGGTATCTCAATGTTGTTTTGATTTGCATTTCTTTTATGGCTAGGAATGATGAGCATTTCTTCATGAGTCAATTGGTTATCCTTCTTTCTTGTTCAGAGAAGTTTCTCTTTAAGTCATTAGCCCACTTATTTATTGGGCAGTTGTTTGTTTGACGATTTGTTGTTGGGAGATTTAATTTTTTGTGTTCTAAGTGTATTTTAGATATGAGACCCTTGTCCGTTGTATGTCTAGTGAAGATCTTCTCCCAATTCGTGGGCTTTCTATTGATCTTGCTAGCTATGTCCTTTGCCATGCAGAAGCTCTGCATGTTCATGCAATCCCATTTGTTCAACCTTTCTTTGATTTGTTGTGTTTCTGGGTCTCTATTCAGAAAATTTCGGCCTGCTCCAAGGAGACCTAGGGTTTCTCCTATTCCATCCTGAAAGTAGAAACTCTTGAAAGAAGGTTAGACCATGCAGAAGATCGAATCTCAAGGACTGAAGACAGCCTAGACATTATAGAGAAAGATCATACAACCATCCAAGACAAGCCCAAGAAATATGAGAGATCTATCCAACACTTGGAATACACCATCAGAAGGCCTCATCTAAGGATATTGTGTGTAGAGGAGCACCTAGAAACAGAAGTTAATGGTCTAGGAAATTTGTTTAACAGGATCCTAGCAGAGAACTTTTCAAACATGCAAAAAGATAGGCCTATTCAAATACAAGAAGCTTTTAGAACTCCAAATAGACCAGACCAGAATAGGCCATCTCACCATCACATTATAATCCACACTGGATCCATTAAGACCTTAGAAAAGATCCTTAAAGCTGTCAAGGAGAAAAGATTAATCACCTATAAAGGGAAACAAATTAGAATCACCTTAGATTTCTCAGCAGAGAAAATCAAATCAAGAAGAGCCTGGAATTATGTTTGCCATGCCCTAAATAGAAATAACTATCAACCAAGAATACTGTACCCAGCTAAACTCTCCTTCATAACTGAAGACCAAATAAAAAGCTTCCATAGAAAAGAAAAATTGAAAAATACCTCTCCACCAAACCAGCACTACAAAAGATTCTTAAAGACGTCCTACACATAGAAAACCAACAAGACCACAATAAAGGCCAAGAAACTACACCCAAACTTGGAATCCAAGAACCATAGGAAGAACCCAGTTTTCGCCGTCCCCAAGAAGGTGGATAACATGGCAGGAACTCTCAAATAAATCTCAGGCTGTCTCTTAACATTAACAGACTTAACTCTCCAATTAAGCGACATAGACTGTATAGTTGGATTTAAAAACAAGATCCTTCTATCTGCTGCCTTCAAGAGTCACATCTTGCCCGTAAAAACAAACACATTTTCAATGTTAAAGGTGGAACAAAATCTACCAAGCAAATGGCCACCATAAACATGCGGAAGTTGCAATCCTAATATCAGATAAAATAGACTTAAAATTAAAATTCGTGAGAAGAGATAAAGAAGGTTGCTGCATACAAACTATGTGATCTCTCCTTCAGGAAGATATTACAATTCTAAATATCTATTCGCCAAACAACGGAGCACCCAAATTTATCCAAGAAACACTACTTTCCCTCAAATCCCACATAGATCCAAGGACATTAATTGTTGGGGATTTTAACACACCACTCTCCCCACTAGATAGATCAACTTGGCAAAAACTCAACAGAGAAACCGCAGACCTAAACAACTGCATAGATCAACTAGATTTAACTGAAATCAACAGAAAATTTCACCCAACAGCATCAGAATACTCATTTTTCTCAGCATCACATGGAACATTTTCTAAAATAGACCACATTTTAGGCCACAAAGCAAACTTGTCTAAATTCAGAAACATTGAAGTTATACCTGGCATTCTCTCAGACCACAAGGGAATAAAATTAGAACTCAACACCAAAAGTCACCAAAGAAAGTCCGATATCACATGGAGGCTGAACAACACACTGCTGAATCATGAGTGGGTCATGGAAGAGATTAGAAAGGAAATTCAAATGGTCATGCTATTCAACAAAAATGAACACACAAATTACCAGATCCTCTGCGACATAGCAAAGGCAGTACTCAGAGGCAAATTTATAGCTCTGAGTTCCTACATCAACAAATTGGAGATATCTGAAACCAACAATTTAATGAGACATCTGAACCTCCTTGAAAAAGAGCAACAAGATAAACCCCAATCCAGTAGACAGAAAGAAATAATTAAAATTAAATCAGAATTAAATGAATTAGAATCCAAAACAACTGCAGAAAGAATCAACAAAACAAAGAATTGGTTCATCCAAAAAATTAACAAAATTGACAGACCGTTAGCAAATCTATTCAGAAAAAGAAGAGAACACACCCAAATAAATAAACTCAGAGATGAGAATGGAATCATCACCACGAAAACAATCAAGATTCAAAACATTATAAGGGAACACTTCTCAAACCTGTATGCTAATAAGTTTGAGAACCTGACAGAAATGGACCTTTCCCTAGCTAATATTGACCTGCCAAAACTAAACCAAGATGAGTTAAACCATTTAACAAGTCCATATCAAGCATTGAAATAGAAACAGCAATAAGAGACCTCCCAGCTAAGAAAAGTCCAGGCGCACATGGTTTTACAGGAGAATTCTACAAGGCCTTCAAAGTAGAGCTCACACCAATACTCCTCCAACTCTTCAGTGAAATTGAAGGAGAAAGTTCACTGCCGAACACATTCTATGAAGCAATCACAACCCTCATCCCAAAACCAACCATGGGCTCATCAAAGAAAGAGAACTATAGACCCATTTCTTTGATGAACATTTTTGCAAAACTTCTCAACAAAATTTTGGCCAATCGACTTCAACAATTCATCCAAAAAATCATACACCACGATCAAACAGGATTCATTTCAGGGATGCAAAGCTGGTTCCATATATGCAAATCAATTAATATTATTCATCACACCAACAGGAGCAAGTATTAGAACCACATATTTATTTCAATAAATGCAGAAAAAGCATTCTACAAGATCCAACACCCCTTTATGATAAAGGTTTTGGAAAAATTAGGAATCCATGAAACATTCCTCAATACAATAAAGGCCGTATATGATAAAACTACAGCCAACATTATATTTAATGGTGAAAAACTAAATCCATTTCCTCTTAATTCAAGACAAGGATGTCCACACTCTCCACTTCTCTTCATCCTAGTATTAGAATGCCTAGCTACAGCAATAAGACAAGATGGAGACATAAAGGGGATCCAAATAGGGAAGAAGAAATAAAACTCTCCCTCTTTGCAGTTGACCTGATCTTGTATTTAAAGAATCCCATAGACTCTACTCCCAAATAACTCAAGGTGATTCAAAACTTTGGCAAAGTAGCAGGGTATAAAATTAACCCCCCAAAATCAATGGCTTTTCTGTATGCCAACAGTGAGAAATGTGTGGATGAAATTAGGAAAGCAACTCCATTTTTAATAGCCCCACTAAAAATAAAATACCTACGAATTAACTTAACCAAAGAAGTGAAGGACATCTATGATGAAAACTTTAAAAACTTCAAAAAGGAAATCAAAACAGAACTTAGAAATTGGGAATAACTCCCATGCTCCTGGATTGGAAAGATTAACATCGTGAAAATCGTAATACTTCCCAAGGATATCTACAAATTTAATGCGGTAACTATCAAAATTCCAACCTCATTCTTCAAGGAAATAGAAGAGGCAATCCAAAAATTCATATGGAACAATAAAAGACCCCGAATAACAAAAACGCTCCTCAACAGAAAGAACACTCTTGGAGGAATATCAATACCAAATTTCAAACTCTACTATAAAGTCATAGTAATCAAAACAGCTTGGTACTGGCACAAGAAGAGACCTCAGGACCAATGGAATAGAAATGAAAACCCAGAAATGAACCTATAGACCAATAACCATCTAATCTTTGATAAGGGATCTAAAAAATAGAATGGAAAAAACACAGCCTCTTCAGTAAATGACGCTGGCAAAATTGGTTAACTTGTAGAAAACTAAAGGTATCTCCTTATATATCATCCTGCACCAGAATCAACTCGAAATGGATCAAAGACCTCGGAGTCAAAGTCTGTGAGACTCTTATCTCCAATTAACCACTAGAAAAACAGAATTGGTTCTGTGGCGCAAGCGGTTGAGCACTTGCCTTGAGCTGAAGAGTGAAAGGATTGTGCTCAAGCCCAGAGTTCAAGCCCCATGACCGACAAAAAGAAAGAAAGAAAATAAGAAAGAAAGAAAGAAAGAAAGAAAGAAAGAAAGAAAGAAAGAAAGAAAGAAAGAAAGAAAGAAAGAAAGAAAGAAAGAAAGAAAGAAAGAAAGACAGAATACCTTACTCTGATGAACAAATGTTTACTCTTCTGTAATTTATTATTATAGATATTTCATAGTTCACAGGTTTATCTTCTAACAGAATGTGGCTCTTTTTTCTGTTGACTTTTAAATACATAACATCCCATTGGAAACTGTATCTATTGCAAAATTAAAAAGCAAACAGATACTGTTTTAAATGTCTCTGGTATGGCATGTTCAGAATTTTAGAATGAGTATTTAATAGTCATAGGCATATTGAAGAACACTTATATTCTGTTCTCTTAACAATTATTCAGTTTTAAAAGTTAGGAGTTTCCATAGAATTGAACTGTTTACTGTTTTACTATAAGACAATACTAAAATTATGTTTTTTTCAAAATAATGGCAAGTGTATTGTGAAAATATTGTATACTTTGATAACATTCAAGTTGATGACCCTCTGATAGAGAAAGGGATAACAGAATAATATTTACTATACAAATACAGTGAAATTATATTTTATGTAGCTTATTTTTTATTTTAATATTACAGTCAAGGGGATATATAGAATAGGTTGCAATAATTGTAAGGTAGTGAATACATAACATGTCGAACTTTTTACCCCCTCCCTCACTTTTCTCACAGTTTTCCTTCACCCCCATACCCCTCACAAGTTGTAATGTAAATTTCCAACATGTTGTCTTGTGAGTATTGCTATTGAGTTGGTTTGCCCATTGTTCTTTGTCTCAAAATTTTGTTGTTCCTCTTCCCTTGCCAAATTAAGATAAATGCATATACAATGACACATAATAGTGAAATCAAATACTGCAGGGAACAAACCATTGGGGAAAACGCAAAAAAAAAAAAAAAAAGAAATCACATAGTACATTAAAAACAACAACCACAAAGAAAAACAACTGTTTCCATATCTAGGAGGTCATTTTGATCAGCATCATCTTATACATATCCATTAAGCCATTCTGCTCATTTGCTAGGACTATCCTAGATATTTCCTACTTATTACAACTGAGAGAAACTATGGAATCTCTTCCTTTGTGTCTTGTTTATTTTACTTACTAGGATTTTTCCAAGTCTTTCCATTTAGAATTGGAAGCATAGAATTCCGCTGCATATACACCACATTTTGTCATTATTCATTTACTGAGTGACATATTGGTTTAAAACATGATTGCATGTAACTATTACTTAGGGTCATTCTAAAATGACAGATGCCACCTCCCCAGACATTCTAAAATCATGATTTCTATGTACGATAGGATTTCATGGTGGTAAAATGGTTGAGATATCTGGATGAATCTAATGCATATCTTGCACTGAATTGGGCAGAAAGATATCCAGTATCATATAGGATAAAAATGGTAGTGACAAAATATTCCCTTGAGAAAGATATAGAAGGCTGCCAGCAGTAGTAAGTAGTTCAGATAATTTTGAAGCATTGAGAAATGCAATTTCCAGTATGTGTGTTTAAATAAGAAGTATGTAAGTGGAAGGGCAAAAGAATGGAAGAGAAGAAAATAACCGACAGCAGATCATTTTCCCAAGTTAGAGTATAAAAAGACATAATCATTAACTTCCAAGTTAAAAAGAGAACAATATCATACCTCCCATTCAATTTAGATTCTTGAAAATATTTGCTTGGCTTTTTCCTACTTTAATGCTCCAAAATAAATGAAGACTTATAAGAAAAGTTATGTGATGTCCATTACTTCACCCTGAACACTAACTGTGTTTTGACCTCTTTTCTCAATTTCAATTTGGAAAATAGTCCCTAAGTTGATGATGTTTTGGCTGATTATAGTCAGAGTCAGGAGCTTCTACATGTACAATTATCTCAGCATAGTTTAAAGCAGATTCCCCCCCCCCCAAAGATATCCAACTACATTGTCTGAAGCTGTACTTTGAACACACGATGATACCTGAGCTCATAATTTGAAATTACACTTCAGCATTTCCTTGGCACATTCTACGTTGTGCCGTTGTCTTTTTTGCACATTCCTTTTGAGTTCTGAGTTGCTCTATTTCCATTTCATCTGTACAAACTGCTAAGAACATTGTTCAACTACCACTTCTTGTTGCACATGCCCAGTCTATGTATGAAGGTACTTTGTCCATGTTAAACAACAGGGTTGTACTCACTCTCTCAGGAGAAAAGTTCCACAGTATAACACTATGCCCATATTAGAGGATGTAGAATTTAAAGAATTTTGAGACAAACAGTGATATTAGAATTGAAAGGATCCTTAGGGACATTTTCTTGGAGCTCATTAGTTTTCACAGGAGAAATATAAAAATTCACAAAATCTGGATCTAATTAGAAAGTATCGAATTAACACTAGATCCTAGATTTTGTGTTAGTACTAGTCACAATTGTATTATTGTTACATCAGAATCCTTCCCTACTTGCAAATGCGTATGAGAAAATGAAAGAAAGGCATTAAAGCAAAATGATATATCTTTCTATGCATTTAATCTTACTGGTGAAGGTAATGTCTGAACTCTTCCATTCAATAGTTTGAAGTTTATAAGAGAACTTCCTACATATAAGAATTTCTGGCAGGTTGATTGACATGGTTATTTCAGCATGGAGATATCCCTAACAAGAACTAGAGTTAAATAGAGTATATGACAGTTATGATGTGTCAATGCCTACTGAAGCATTTTCTATTCTAAAGAAAAATCAATTCCAGGAGTCTTCAGTCACATCAGTAAAGCTGTATGTTCAACCTAATACTTGGTGTTTCTTTTCCTACATTTATAATGAATAGGCTGATAAGATATCCAAACCTATGTAAAGATATTTCAATAAAATTTCAAACTGATGTGGATACATGGGCCACTCGTTGGAACTGTAGGACAAATTAGGCTGGTTTGTGCTGTAGTTCAATCTATAAACTACTGGCTAAATAAGTCTTCAAAAAATATTCACAGAATACTTCTAAGTAAAGTTCATGACAGTTATATCTGTATAATTCTTCTAAGGTCAGGATAAAAGCATTTGTTCACAACATTTAAAATCAGCAGGTTCTGTTGAATTCATGGATCCAGAATTTTATGGATACACATTCATATCTCAAAATTTTATCAAGATGACTTTCACCAAAACATTTTTTTATTGAACTTGTCTATTTCTTTTTACTTTTCAAATCCAAATAGCATATTTCCTTCAAGATCTTCCTGCAAATTCTTTCCTTCCTTTAATTCTGTCAATGTCTGTGTACTACTTTTTTGTTTCCTTATGTATCTCTTTCTTCCAATCTTATCCACACTGGTACTCACATTGCTCCCACTTCTGTCAGAACTTTCCTTTTCCTCTTCTCTCCAATAATGCCCCCAATTTTATTATTCTTTTTTCCTATTCATGATCGTGGATATTTTGATGATGTCTAAACAAACCTATATTTGCATCTGTTTAATATAAACTTTAGAACTATCAGATATTTTTCCCCTAAATCCATTATTTCCACCTGTGGTTCTTATCACTAAGAACATCACTAACAGAGTTACCAGCCAAACATATGGAAGCCTTTTATATTTCTTCTTACCCTTCTTACTCCCTCCTATTAGATAAGATGAATGATCAAGATTTACTTAGTTTTTATCACTAATATGAATTCTTTTTTTTGGAGCTTTTATGACTTTCTTTAATTGTGAAAATACTGTACAGAGAGGTTACAATTACATGGGCAAGATAATGAGCACATTTCTTATGAAGCATTTTAGCCACCTCCTTTGTTTCCCCTTCCTATCCCTTCCCATCCTCCCCCCACCCCACACCCAATCCTCCCCCCCCCACCAAAGTTGTAAAGTTCGTTTTCGACATAACGACTTACACAATATGATTTCTCTGTACTTCTTTTTATGCCCCTAACACCAGCCCGTTTCATTTACTCATCACTGTCACCTAGTCCTAAAACAACCATTTCAAAAGTACGCTTTTCCCCCATAGTCTTTTCATATTGGTCCTCTCTATCACCAAATTACTCTCTTTGTAAGCACACAGAGTGAAGATCTCAGACACATATTCTAGTATCAATATTTACTTACTACATTGATTGTTGGCCTTACCTTTCTCATGCGTAAATCAATGTAATCTAACAGAAATAATGAAGAATATATTTGTTGACTTCTAGAGCAAGAATAAAGAAAAGTGAAGAGACCTTACATTTTCCACTTTACCTTACAAATAAGGAAAGAGTCAAATTCAGTTTGTTGGTATAAAGTCACAAATTGTTTCATGTAGAAATAAAAATGAGTTTTACCTCCTGGCTCTAAGACCTATGTCCTTTCTAGGTAACTACAGATATGAAAGTGGTATTATGTAAATTGTGTCATGTCTTTACAGCTGTATTGCAGAACATACTCAATATAGCATTTGAAAACATTGGTTACTGAATAGTATCTATATGAGAATGTTATTTGAACTAACCCCACTAAGTTGAAAACTACACTTTAGTCCATCAAAATGTGGAAATAAATGATTTTATTTATAAGAAAATAGTACTATCAAGAAAAGTGAGTATACATTAGAGAGACTGCAGAAATTTGGGTTTTTACGGTCTCTGCCTGTTTATGTGAATGTATTTATTGATATTGAAACTCTCCTCTTGTTATTCTTATTGTATGTAATCCAACGCTGTTTATTACTATGTATTCAATGTGGGAAATCTAGCTGTAAAAATGTGTAAAGGTTTTTTTCCTTTTCAATCCCAACAATGACATTATCAGGGTACACTGCGGTCATCATCGTATCCATCAAAATTATTATTATTATTATTATTTTTTGTCGGTCGTGGGGCTTGAACTCTGGGCCTGGGCGCTGTCCCTCAGCTCTTCAGCTCAAGGCGAGCGCTCTACCACTTGAGCTACAGCGCCACTTCCGGTTTTCTGGTGGTTTATTGGAGATAGGAGTCCCACGGTCTTTCCTGCCCGGGCTGGCTTTGAACCGCGATCCTCAGATCTCAGCCTCCTGAGTAGCTAGGATTACAGGCGTGAGCCACCAGCGCCCGGCATAATCAAAATTATTATTGACATCAAAATGCTAACTATTGAAAGTCTGATATGTATCTATGATTTTGCGATTATTTGTTTTTTGATTAATAATTTTAATGTTACCACTGTGCATGCATCCATATTAAAATTTTGAACAAATAAACAAAAAAACTAAAGCATATCAGGTAGCTTGACTCTGTGCTTATAACAAATTATGGAATAGATTTTTGAAGTATTGCAAATTCCTAACCAGTATGAATTAACTTCCTCTCTCCCCACCACCACAGACAAGTGTTTATGAGTTTGAACAGAATTATTTCAAGTAATATACTGCAAATTTTACTATAATATCATGTGTATATCTGAACTTCCTCTGAACATAATAAACTCTACATTCTATTGGAATATTAGTTATTTTATTCTAAGAAACTTTCGGAAAATAAAGTGTATATCTTTGAATGAAAAAGTTAAAAAATATTAGCATAAAATTTTAGAGGGAGTCTGTCTTCAGAAATATATATATATATATATATATATATACATATATATATATACACACACACACACACACACACACGCAGACACACACACATATATACATATATATTGTATGTAGAAAGGCGTAGATTTTTAGAGATTATTTTTCACCAGAAATATATACATATACCTAAATTTATGTGTAGAAAGATGTACATTATAGTGAAACAAAAATCTTAAAACATAATTAAAATTTAAAAAATACATCAAACCAAGTGCCATTGACTCACGCCTATAATTCGAACTATTCTGGGTAATGAGATCTTAGAATTGTGTTCAAAACTATCCCAGTCATAAAAGTACTTGTTAGATTCTTATCTCCAATTGACCACTAAAAACAGGAGTTAGCTCTGTGCCTCAAGTTGTAGAGTGCTGCCTTTGAGCATACAAAGGCTTAGGGACAATGCTCAAGCCCTGCAAACAACAATGAGAACAAAAAGAACAAGAACAATAACAACAGCATATATCACATTAATTTCATAAAAACATCTTTTAACTGCTGTGAACATTTCTTAGAATGCTTCTTTAGCCTACATCGGGGGAAGACTGGATGGGGGGCGGGGGGTTGTAGGGAAAGAGATGGGAAGGGGAAACAAAGGAGGAGGCAACAGTGCTTGTTAAGAAATGTACTCATTATCTCGCCCATGTAATTTTAACCCCTCTGTACGGTATTTTCACAATAAAAAAAAAGAAACATGAATATATGCCCTGCAAAATGTTAAGTAACAATTATAGAATAAAGTTCATTTTCGACATAACGACTTGTACATCTCATTGTTGCAATGGGTCCACCTGTATCCCTATTTAATTGTAACCACTCTGTACAGTATTTTCACAATAAAAAAATCTTCTATTTAAAAAAAAAGTATAGAATATTTACCTCTATGTTATAGACATGACTATTTAGATTGCTTAAGATATTAAGTAATGTTTAGGAATTAATAATAATGATAATATATTGGGTCTTGTCATTTATTGTATTTTATGATAGTAATAAAATGATATTTGCAATGATTCTATAAAATTTCTCTTGTTTGTTATTTGAATTATAATAAGAGATAAATATTTTAAAATATTTCCATAGGAAAGGATCATTTTATTGGTATCAATTCTTTTGTAATTTCAAAACAATTAAGAAAATTATTCCAAGGCTGTTTTGCTCTAAGACTATATTTGTTTTCTTGTTCGAGTTTTCATATGTTAGTAGAAATTAAAATTCCAAAAATTCCAAAAATTCAGGAACATCTTCATAGATACTAATATTGGAGTTCCTTAATTGGAATTGTTTTATTTCATTTGTTATTTTCACAAATAAATCAAGATGATTGTGTATTTTGTTTCTTTTCACTGCTATTGGCTCTTATCTTGAGAATACTTTTTTCTAGCAAAGAAGAGGAAAGCAATTGGATTGAGCAAGTAACATGGCTTTCGTAAAATGTACATGCATAGACTTAACTCTTCTGTCATTTGCTAAAAGTTTCTTCCAGAAAATGTTATCAATTACTTATAAGTGATGCATAATTCCTAGATATTCCAGTCATCACATACACTTTTTGATTGAGTTATCTCTGTATAAACTAAAAAAATACCAAAATAAACAAAATAAACAGAATCACATCTTAGTTTTAAAAACTGTAATTTACAAAGAATTTTTAGCCAACAACGAAAACATCTTTTTAGGTATTCTGCAATTTGTGTGAATTATTTTTAACTCTCTCTCTCTCTCTCTCTCTCTCTCTCTCTCTCTCTCTATATATATATATATATATATATATATATATTTGCTGACATGAAATATATTTATCTCCTTTTATTGTATACATTTTAGTGCTTTGGAAGTGAATGGTACAATCAGAGGTTTTCCAAGCCTAATTTTTACAAACTTGCATTTCTTCAAATACAAATGCTATAATTTTATTGAACCCTAAGATATGTATTAAATCTTTTTTTCATGCATTTGTTTGTAACGCATTTATAAGATTGTTGCTTTGTATGTCCCTCCCCCACAGTATAACCCCTGCTTTCACTGTATTTGATGTCGGTATAATTTGTGGAGGGGAAGGGGAAAAACGAGTCGTTTAAATAAGGATACAGGTGGACCCGTTGCAGCAATGAGAAGTACAAGTTATCAAGTCGAAAAGGAACTTTACAACTTTGGTGAGGGGGGAAGGATTGGGTGGAGGGTGGGGGAAGGCTGGGAAGGGATGTGAAGGGTAAAAACAGGAGGATGCTACAATGCTTGATAGGAAATGTACTCATTATCTTGCCCATGTAATTGTAACCCCTCTGTACAGTATGTTCACAATAATAAAAATAAAATAAAATAAAAAAACAAATGCTGTAAATTTTAGAACAGACATTAAAATAGATACAAAATTAAGTTACAGGAATTTGTCCTCCATATATCCTTTATAGGGTGTCTTTTCAAAATTTGTTTTGGGGATTATTTCCAGATTCTCACACATACTATTCAAGTGCACTGTCAATGAACTACATTCCCTGTCCAAATAAGTTTTTTACTTCTCTTTACTAATACATAGAAGTGTAATGGCTGGATCATATACAATTCTCTTTGACCTTTAGAAGACTTGAAAACTTGCTTGCAATATTGATTGCAGTATTATACAAATCATTCTGCTATCTAGAGTATATCAATTTCTCCGCAAATGCATTACTATATTTTCTGTCATCTTTTTATATTATGGTCATAGAAATGAGTTTTATTTTTATTTTTTCTTAGATACTAAAGAGGAGTTTAATTCATTTGCTCTTCTTATTGACCATTAATTTACATATGTTCTTTAAAGAAATAAACTGTTTAGGAAAAAATTTATATGTAATTAGAAGATATAAAAGTAGTTAAGACTCAAGATCAATGTCGAATTAACATTGTAGCATTAACAAATATTTGCCCTCTATCCGTTGGCTATGTTTTCACTTTTTTCATAGAATTATGAAAGGTCATCTGTTGATATTAACCCATTTATTCTTGCTTTTCTTTAGCCACTAATGTTTTCCATTTCAAATGTTTAGAAACCTTTACTGATCCAATGCCATGAATTTTTACATTTACATATTATCAGTTTTTATATCTCACATTTAGTTTGATAATCATTTTTTATTTTAAATTTTTGTATAATGTTTAAGGTAGTAGTCCAAGATCATTCTTTAAATCTAGAGAAGCAATAGTGCCAATACACCTATTTAAAATTCTATTTTTATTTGATAAAGTTCATGGCATCCTTTTAAAAATCTTTTGACCATAAAACTAAGAATTTATTTTTAATAAATCTGTTACATTCTTCTGGGTGTCTGTTCTTATAGTAGAGCTATTTTGTCCTCACTACTAAACATGGTAATAAGATTCAAATCTAGTATGAGGTCTCAAGCTACACCATTTTACAAGATTGTTCTGAATGATCTGTATTCCTTGAACTTACATGTGAGTTTATTGAGCAGGTGGACCAATATCCAATAACACAGTTATCTAGATGTTTGATAGTCACTCATATTTTGCACCTTGTGAAAACACAAGGTCCTAGAGATTATATATAGAAAAATGTCTTTAGAGAATGCTTGAAGCCACTAAAATTAATTTAGGAATGAGTTAAAATTTAGATAACACTACAGCATAATATACCTGAATGATAACGACTTGAGAGCTGTACTACAGAGGAGAGTGAGAGGGGACAGAATGATGGACCATATAGGAGCTGTATGCCATTAGTATTTTGTTTCAAAAGACAGAAAGACGACAGAGAAGAGAAGCAGGAAAATAATCAACTGTCCTGAAACAAGTTTCTTTTTAATCCACCTAATAGTGTGGGCTGAGTGTCAGAGAAGATTGGAAAAATAAAGTAGAAAATAAAGCATTGTATAGACCTCTTACAATGTAAAGAAATTGTAATAGGAATATGATAATTATTTTCCAAAGAAATAAGAGAAAGAATAAGTAAGTCTAATGGCAAAATGAAGAGAGAAAAGAAGCAAAGTAAAACCTTTATCAATAACAAACACAAGGGTTTGAAAGTGGCAAGGCAGTAGAAATATTCTAAATAACAGTAAAATTTGCTAACGTGGATAGAATACGGATCACATTTTATCATATATAATTTTGAAAAATCACTAGTAATGAAAATTTAAAAGTCATAATTTAAAACACTACATTACAACTAGACAGTATAGTGCAGTGGAAAAACCTTGGCCTAGCATATGTGAAACCATGGATCTGACCCCCCCCAACATTACAGAGTACACACAAAGCACACACACATACACACACACACAACCACACACACACACACACACACACCACGTTCACACATTTAGAATATTGATATTATTATATTAAACCGAGGAATTTATCACAAATACTAAAAGAAGGTTAATATATGAAATAATAATATTGCTCATACTATTTAAAAGTTTAGGAGAAATAAAAGACAATACACTTGGATTCTTATAGAATAAGTAAATTGAAAATTAAGAAATAGAACACATGAGAACCTTTGCAAACATGTTTTAAGTAATAAACATTTTGAAACATGTATAGTTTTATTTTGACAAAAGATTGAGGTTACTGGTGTTTTAACTCAAGATTTAGAATAAGATATCCAGGTGCGTGCTCCATATCTTGCTATTGATGGCTATATCTCTAATCATTTCACTATGGATATTTTTAGAATAAGGTCTCATAGTTTCCCAGGCTCTCCTGAATTACAAACCTATTTGCAGTTCCTCCTATAGCTAGAAAATGAAGCCAAAAATCACCATGCCCAGCTCAAACTTTTTTAATTCAAGTTCAAGAAAGTAAATTTTCAAAAAGTGACCACATAATGAAGCCTTTCTTAATAAAGTATGTGTTTCTTGAAAATACAGTTAGTATTTGTTACCTGGAAAAATATGTTTAGAACTATAAGAAAATAAATGTATTTAAATTCACCAACCATATAAAATTAAGAAAATAATTTTATCTATTCACATGTTAAATATTTTAAAAGCAAAATATATGTGTCTGATTAATTTACATGTGTGGAAATCATGCAATTATATTAACTAATCCTACAGCTCTGAAAAAAGAATTACCCTAATGAAACAAAAGGAAATAAATAATTAAATTCAAAATTTGAAATTTAGAAAATAAAATGAAGTGTACTCTTTAGGTGACAAGTAAATGTAAACCTACTGTATATCAATTTTATAATAAAAATGCATGAACAAAGAAAGAAAAAGTACCCATTTATCAATAGCAATTGCAAAAGCATCAGTAGTTGTATGAGTGTACAAAAAAATCGATGGAGGAGATAACAATGTTCCTTCCATAAGGAATGTACTCATTATCTTACTTATGAAAATGTAATCCCTAAGTAAATTACCTTTACAATAAAATTAAATTGAAATTAAAAATAAACCAAAGAATATACCAATTACGAATTCTTAGATGGAATGCTTTTCCTCCATCAGAAAAAATGACATTGCCCCATTTTTTAGGAAATGGAAATACTTGAAAAAATTATATTGACTTAATTAAACCAGGCCCAAAGAAACATAGGTTCCACGGTTGCCCTTATTTGCAATAACTAGTATTTGTCTGAGTCAAGTAGGAAAGGTCAGATAAGTTCATGTTAGGTGAAATGAACCTCAAGATAAGTATTCAATTTTTTTTTCTTTCATGCAATTATTTCCAACATATTTATGACATTATTTCTTTGTTGTTTTATATGTCCCTCCCCCACGGTATAACCCCTGCTTTCACTGTATTTGCTGTTGGTATAATTTTTGGAGGGGAAGGGAAAAAAAATAATTTAAATAGGGATACAGGTGGGCCCACTGCAACAATGAGATGTACAAGAGGTTATGTCGAAAAACAAACTTTACAACTTTGGCTGTGGAGGGGCGGAGGATTGGGTTGGGGGGGAGAGGAGGGGATGGGGACGGGTGGGAAGTGGAAACAAAGGAGGAGGCAACAATGCTTGATAAGAAATGTACTCATTGTATTGCCCATGTAATTGTAACCCCTCTGTACAATATTTTAACAATAACAAAAATACTTAGAACCCATTGGTTAAAAACTTAGTAAAGAACTACACCAAGTACACAAGGAATATATTTTGATGATACAATTTAAATACTTAAACTTCAACAGAGAAGCAAAAAGTTTAAAAACTGTTACACAGTAAAGTAATAAATCAGTATATATTACTATAATAATCAGTAGACGAATTTTTAGTGGTAGTCAAATATGTAAGAAATGAGTCAATTTGCCATTCGTTTGCACTTAAGAAGTGAGGAAGAATTTTCTAGGTCCTTTTAAATATATCATAAGTTTAACGAAGAAACTATTCTGCCATATCATATGATAATCAGATAAAGATTATATTAGAGCAAAGAACAGATTCTACTATGTTTTTGGATGTTAAGGTATATACTTATTTTGGTGGGGATTTCAACTTGGTGTATTGTTTTTGCTAGGCAGGCATCATATCAGTTGTTAATTTTAGGGTAGGGGTTCCCTTTCCACAAGAACATGCACCTGATCTGTCCTTTTAGCCTTCCCATCATCAAAGGCATCAGAGTTGCACTATCTACCATGGCTGGCCTTGATCCTGCAGTCCTTCCAATTTTAGTCTCTAGATAGTGCAAGATGGTGGAAATGATCCAATGCACCCAGTTATAGATTAAGGAAGTCCACTAAAATGTGGCCTGGGTTCTGTTCTCAAGCCTCCTAAGTAGTAAAGAGTACAGTTGGGAGCGCTGGTGCCAAGCAGTAAATATTTTTAAACAATTAGACATATATGACTTAGACTTGTGATTACCTCAGGAAAAGTATAAAACAGCAGTGAAGCATAGAGTACAGGCAGCATTTTAACAAGCTACTCAGAGACTGAATCAGCTTAGCTAGCTACTCGGGAGGCTGAGATCTGAAGACCATTGTTCAAAGCCAGTCCAATCATGACAATACATGTGATTATCTCCAAAAAACCGTAAGTGGAGTAGTGGCTTAAGTGGTAGACCACTCTCCTTGACCAGAAGTTTTGGGATAGTGTCTAGGCACTCTCAAGGCTCAGCAATGAATAATGCATGCATGAGCAATGCACATGCGTGTGTGTGTACACGCACATGTGTGCATGCACACACACACAGAAATGATTATTTCAATGCAGAGTTCTTTAATTTTTTACCGTGCTGTACTTTATTTCCCTGTATTAGTTCACCAATCAATAAAGTCAGCTAAGCACCTATTTACATACAACTCATCATGTTTCTCTAAAGTCTACTCTCTTTTTGGAAGCCTGCTTTTATTTGACATAAAAGTAAATTATTCAGGAGGTCAAGTAATCTCCCTCAACTCTGTAGTGTTACCTGATTTTTTAGGCTCTCCCTAGCAATATGATTCTGTGAAATCCTGCATCAAGCAGCATATTTCATTCACGAGAAGGGAAGCCTCTGTCAAACAATTAGTAATAGGTTTTTCTCCTCCTGGCAAGCATCTGAGTTTTATTATATTTGTATAATTCATGATAAGTCTGTGAATGCCAAAGACTGCTGTGAAAATAAAAAGACCCTTCCCAGTGATAAGCATTTGTGTACCTTTCCTAGATATGAAGATGTTTAAATATTACTGAAATTGGTTTGGAATAAATAAAGTTCAGCTTGACTATCTTCAGAAAGAAGAATTGGTTTCTCAGAAATTTAGGTAAGAACTTGAGTGAAAGAAACCAAATGAAAAATGAGGAACCACTGAATACATATATTCAAATGAAACAAACGAATCCAAAGAAAACACAAATTAAATCAGTACTCAAGAACCTGCAGGAAATGCAAAGATTTATTTAAAAAATCATCTATGGTAAGCTTATGAAAAACCTGACTATGTGGGAGTCTACTGTTGTGAGGATAGTGGTTAAAGCCCAGACTGGATATAAAGATCTGTACACAATGCCAGACACCTGTTAATCTAAATTCCAGGAAGAATAACATCAAGTGGACTGAGCCCATGATCATACACAAGTAGGAAGCCAGATTCTATCTGAAAATTAATCTGGATAATTTAGGGCTGGGGGCATGACAAACTGGTAAGAACACCCATTTAGGAGACACAAGACACTAAATTCAAACTTTAATATTATGGATGTTAAAGAAAAAAGCTATGACTTAAAAGAATTGGAATAAATGTAAGATTTGAGTATTTGTGGGGAGAAAAATCCATTAGAGAGATAGAGTGAACCCATGTTTCAATGCTTTCTACTTAAGTGATAATGTTATGTGGTACTCCAGACATAACAGAGTTACCTTGCAAAAATAACTGAGCATGGATGTGCATTTGGGTGATGAAAATATTCTATTTACACAGGTATTATTTAAATAGATTTTTTTCCGTAGATTGAAGTTTTTGAAATAAGAGCCTGGGTGATATCTCTGAGCATTTTCTCCACATGTGACCACTTAATTTATTTTTAATTGATTAATTAATTAATTAGTTTGATGCTAATACTAGAGCTTGAAGTCAGGGCCTGGCTCTGTCTCAGAATTTGTCATTTTTTTGTTTTAGTTTTCTCAAGGCTAGCATTTCACTGCTTGTACCATAGCTCCATTTCTAGCTCCATAGCTCCATTTCTAGCTTTTGCTGGTTACTTTCAAATCAAGATCTAATGGACTTTTTTTTCTTGGTCTGGTTTCAAACCACAATTCTCAGATTTCTTCTTTCTGATTAGCTAGGATTAAAGCCATGATCCACCAGTGTGGCTTCTACTTTTTCCTCTATACTTATTTAATGCACATATTTAGATAATTATGTAAAAGGGAGAGTATAGAAGAAAGATGTACATTCATGATATTGTCCTGTCACAAATTCAAGTTAGTAATGTAAATTTCTTCCTAAGACCATACAAAAAAATTCCATAATATAGTGTAAGAGAACTCACTATTGAACAGATGAGCTTTAAGAGCTTTCTAATAGATCCATTATTTATTGTTACTCAACATTAGGAAAAATGTATAATGCAGTAAGTAAAATGGAAGTCCTTTGGAAGACTACTTAAATTCCTTGTTTTTTTAAAGACACTTGTTTTCATCTAAAAAAAATAAGCCTGTCTATTGTCTTCGTGTGATTTTGATGATTGAATATGCTTAATGAAAAGTCAAAATGTATTAGTAGTCCTTTGTTATCAATTCTGACTTTTTCTTTTTGGAGAATATAATGATCAAAGCAATAGTTCAGAATCAGCAAGCAAGAGGTCAGAATCATGCTTCCAGTGCAAGTGGGTCACCAGTAAGTAATCCTCACTACCAGTTTCCACAAAGTTTTCTCACAGATACAATCAGCCTGCCTTTTCTAGCTGCTTTCCTAGCCTGTACCTATTCCTTCATTGTACAGGAAAAGTGTGATTCAACTGATTTCAGTCAGATCTGTTACTAGTGCTATCAAGGATTTAGATTCTTATGTAGGCTATTAAAAAGGTATTTACTAACTTCAAGTAAATACATAAATTCTATTTCCATCTTTTTTTAAAAAAAATTCTGCTTGTTCTATAAATTGATCAGAGGCATGGATTTTGTGGATAGCTCATCTTTGTCTTTCATGGCTCTCATAGATAATATGACTGCTCCATAATTATCCTAATTTATATTGTTTTATATTTTGGGTTGCATCATTTCACTTTCTGCACTGCCATTTCCCAAATCATTTATATAGGAGGCATTATTTCACATTTTCTCATTCCTAGAATAAGTTCCACATGAAGACACCACTGGTCCTCATTTTCAGTCTGTACTTTGAATATGGAGGAACATCTTTCCTCTGCTCTCCATTTATTCCCTAATCTCCAGTTAGAATAATTTCGAATAGTAAAAATGGAAAAAGAAAATAAATCATGGTGAAAAAACATACGCAGAGAATTCACCAGATATTTCTGACCAGGTCAACCAACATGAACTATTAGGGAAATACATGGACACCTCATTTCCACTGGTACTCAATGTATCTGGTTAGGCAATTCTGATGAAGATGAGGAACAAGATGAAAATATGAGGAATGGTAAAAATTGCAAGAAAAAAAATGGAGAAGGATCCAAGCAAATTTCTTCTTTGGGCTGTGGAAATTACCAGCTTACTACAGTGCAGAGAATACTTTCCAAAAAGGCTACTCATGTGAATACTAGGGATGACGATGAGTATACCCCTCTTCATCGGGAAGCCTACAGTGGACACTTAGACATTGTCCGTGAGTTTTTGGCTCAAGGGGCACATGCAATAACTGTAGATGGCTGGACACCCCTGCACAGTGCATGTACGTGTAATAATACCAGAGTGGCTTCTTTCTTCGTCATGATGCAGATACCAATGCCCAAACTAAAGGGTTGTTGACCCCCTTGCATCTTGCTGCTGGTAATTGAGATAGCAAAAATACACTGGAACTGTTGAACCAATATGTCAAACCAGGTCTGAAGAACCACTTGGAAGAAACTGCATTTGATATTACCAAAAGGATAAGTATGTATCACTACCTCTTTGAAGTTGTGGAAAGCTGTACAAATTGTTCTCCTAAATCCTAATGATTCGGTTAATTTTCTTAAATTTCAAAAATGTCATTAATTCCTTTTTGTCAATACAACATATTTTCACAATCCAAATAACAACCATATCTTATAGTAACAATTCACGGATTCTGTGGAGTTCTTCAAAGTGAATTGTCTGCTTTTGATGTCAAAATGTATTCAAGAGTTTTTGTATACATCTATAATGTTTTATGCAGAGTTTGTGATTTTGTTGATCGGAAATAATTTTAACTTATCTGTTGAAATGAGTAGTATAGAAACTAAAGATATTTCCATTGTTTGTCTGAAAAAGTATATTTTAAAATATTCTATATTCTATGTTTGTATAGTGTCCATAATCTCTTTTATTCTCTCCTAGATATAATACATTGAATTCTACATTGTTTTATAACATATAGGTTCATTAATGTGTCCTTTCAGATTGCATTCCATACAGAAACAGTTTAAGATTCCTTTTTTCCCCCCTAGGTCCTTTTAGTATTATATTTCTTTGGGATAAAACGACAATGTTGTCTAATTTCAAAAGTTGTGTAAAGGTTATGCTATGTAAAGGCCTTTCTAAGGTGAAAATTTAATAATACACTGAAGTCAAAGTAACTTTTAATTATATGAATTAGGTGTATTGTTTCACTTGTAATTTTGTAATCAACTTTTTAATAGCTGTTTTTCATTTCTTGCATCTGAAGAATGAAAAATTTTGAATACTTCACAAATTTTCATATCATCCTTGTACAAGTGCCATGTTAATCTCTGTATTGTTGTAATTTTGGTATACAAGCTGCTGAAGAATGTAGTATCCTGCAAATTTTAGTAGTTAATGATGAAATATTTATAAAGGCTTATATGCTTAGGTGCCTATTTGTAACAAGGAAACTTTATTGTTCCTAAAAATGCTATTAATCTTATTTCCCTAAAATTCTGTGAATAGTTGAAAAAAAATGTTGTTCAGTTGATTGCTCACATTTGCAATTTTTTTGTCAATGACTATTTTAAGTCCTTTTCATTTAGAATTTGATCATATTTTCAAGTATTAATAGCTAAGTCCAAATGAGACGGCTTTTTTCAAGTACTTATTTATCCAACTGTGTTAGCTCTGTGGAGCCAATGGATTCAAAGTAAGCCTTGTTTAAGAGCTACTTCTAAACATATGCAGCTGAGATTTTCCCAAATGAGGTCTTACTGGCACAAATGTCTACCTGACCCTTTACCCTTCTTCCATGTAGGAACAGACCAACCAGAATATCTTACTCTGACAGCATAGTTTGTATTAGTGGAACAAAACTAATCTTAGTTACAAGGGATCATAGAGAGATGAACAGTTCAGCCAGAACTGTTCATACTAGAAGGCATTTTATCAAAATATGATTGTTTATGATACCTAACATTTCAAAAGTAGCTAAAGCCAAGAAAGTGAAAAAATATTCATATTCATGATTACCTAATGTCTTGGCCTGTCTACCTTCCAAACAGGCAGGAACTTACACTACTGTCATTTTATCACCAAATATTTTCATAGTTGCAAGAGAAGTCCATATATTTCTCTTCATTATTAGGCCTTAAATTGGTAATGTTTTTTATTATTTTTATTTCTATTATTATTTTTATTGTGAACAAAATGTACAGAGGGGTTACATCACATGGGCAAGATAATGAGTACATTTCTTATCAAGCATTGCAACCTCCTTCTTTGTTTACCCTTCACATCCCTTCCCAGCCTCCCCCCGACCCCCAACCAATCCTCCCCCCCACCAAAGTTGTAAAGTTCGTTTTGGACATGACAACTTGTACTTCTCATTGTTGCACGGGTCCACCAGTATCCTTAAACGACTTGGTTTTCCCCTTCTACTTCACAAATTATACTGACATCAAATATAGTGAAAGCAGGGGTTATAATGTGGGGGAGGGACATACAAAGCAACAAAAAGATAATCTTATAAGTGCATTAGAAACAAATGCATGAAAGAAAAAAACCATTTAAATACATATCTTAGGATTCATTTTCCTAACATGACATTATCTGACCTTTTCTGCTTGACTCATACATATACTAGATATTGCAAATAAGAGAAACCATGGGACCTAGCTATCTTTGGGCCTGGCTTACTTCACTTAATATAATTTTTCCAAGTCTTTCCATTTCCTAACAAATGGGGCAATGCCATTATTTCTGATGGAGGCATAGAATTCCATTGTGTATATATACCACATATTCTTGATCCATTCATCTACTGAGGGGCATCTGGATTGGTTCCAGATCTTAGCTATGGTAAATAATTCTGCAATGAACATAGGTGTGCTGATAGCTATAGTGTGGTCTTGTTTGTAAACATTTGGGTAAATGCCCAAAAGTGAGATTGCTGGGTCATAGGGGAGCTGTGTGTGAAGTTTTTTGAGAACCTCCGTACTGCTTTCCAAAGTGGTTGAACAAGTTTACACTCCCACCAACAATGCAGTAAGATTCCCTTCTGTCCACATCCCCTCCAGCATCTGTTGTTATTACAGTTCTTCATTTTTGCCATTCTAACAGGGGTGAGGTAGTATCTCAATGTTGTCTTGATTTGCATTATCACCCTACACCAGAATCAACTCCAAATTGATCAAAGACTTCGGAGTCAAAGCAGACACTCTGAAAACATTACAGGATAGAATAGGAGAAACCCTAGGTCTCCTTGGCTCAGGTTGAAATTTTCTGAATAGAGACCCGGAAACACAACAAATCAAAGAAAGGTTTGACAAATGGGATTGCATGAAGTTGCAGAGCTTCCGCATGGCAAAGGACATAGCTAGCAAGATCAATAGAAAGCCCACGGATTGTGAGAAGATCTTCACTAGCCATACAACGGACACGGGTCTCATATCTAAAATATACTTGGAACTCAAAAAATTAAATCCCCAACAACAAATACTCAAAGAAACAACTGCCCAATAAATAAGTGGGCTAAAGACTTAAAGAGAAACTTCTCTGAAGAACAAAGAAGAATGGCCAATAGACACATGAAAAAAATCTCAACCTCCCTAAATTGCTAATGTTTTAACCACAGTGTTTCCTCTTGCGTCCAGGCTGTAAATCTACAAATGGTAAAGCTTTAGGTTTAACTCTACTAAACACTGAGGTAGAGATAATGGAATAATACTTTAAAACAGAGTTGCCTTTGATACCCTAACCACAACAGAACAATGCAAAACATGAGCCTTTTCATTATATTATATATAGTTATATATTTTACATTTTTATGTGATGATTTTATATTTCACACTATGAAAGTTACTAGAATTAATTGATAATTTGACAAATAAATTGATATTTATTCCAGTGAATACAATTAGAATATAAATAATTAGGTTTAGAATATATATCAGAATATAAAATGTATCAATGCAATATTTTAGGTACAAACTTGTGATACCTTCTAAGTGTACATGGCCTTCTGAAATCACATGGCAAAAAATGAGTGTTGTTTTCCTCTAATCTACATGGGATTTTATTCTGCTGCTCTGTATATTGTTTTAACTCGCTGGTCCCAAACTGTTTTTCTCCATATTTCTGAAGCATTCCAGTAATTGTTCCCAAATTTTGCTGATATGATGTCTAAAAAATACTTCTCTTCTGTGGGACCCATGGGTCCTAGGATCTCAGGTCCCAGTTACCTGTATCATTAGATAACAGGGGCAAGACTTCTCACCTAGGCCCATGCAACATGCCAACAGAAAGTAATTGAAGAGCTATCTGGTGGTTAATTAGACATAATCAACTCCCAGGCTTTCCTGCATGGTCTGGCTTATATATCCTGCTCAGCTTTCTCTCTCAAAGCTGGAGCTCTACCCTCTAGGCCACTGCTCCACTTCTGGTTCACTGGTGGTTTATTGTAGATAAGAGTCTCACCGAGTTTCCTGCTCAGCTGGCTTTGAATGGCGATCTCCTGAAGAGGCTTCAAGTGGCTTTTCTCAGGGATTCGCAGAGGAGCCGCTTCACACAAATCCTTAGTCTAAATCTCGAGAGGTACTACAGAAAAACAGAAACAGGAAGATGCTTCTAGTGTGTTCTAGATACTTAAAGTTGGAGACACAAAACACTCATAATGATTAGATCATTTTATAGGCAAAAGGAGCAATGCAGACAGTATGAGGTTCACTCCAGATTTCGGTCCTCTCATCCTGAGACAGTAAATTCTAGCTCAATTCTAAGTGACAGAATTGGCATATCCTGTGGATATTTGCTCCAAAATACTATGACACTCATTTCTCACGTTTGGCCTCAAACCTGTGACCAGAGAAGAAGATGAGGAGAGAAAGCAACTATAATAAACATTGGGTAGTTTACTTATAAATTCAAACCATTGGAATGACCCTGCTAAGAAGTCAGATTGTCCAGATTAAAAAATGAATAAGAAAGGAAAGAAGATGTCAGTAGCTGCTGATTGTAATCCCACCTCCTTAGGATGCTGAAATGGAGAGAATCTTAGCTTGAATCCAGCCAGTGTAGGAAAGTCTATGACACTGTTACTTCTAAGAGATCACAAAAAAAACAGAATTGAGGCTATGACTCAAGCTTCATGTACTACCCTTGAGCAAAAGGAGCTCAGGGACAATGCCTAGGCTCATTGTTCAACCTCAGGACCTGCCCCCTCAAAAAGAGCCTGTACTTTCATGTCATTGTCTATGTATGGATGTATTCCTATAGGTGAAGCTATAGAATAGCTATGATGAATGGCACCAAGTTAGGAAATTTGTATTCAATACAATAATTTCGTAACACAGAGACTTCTTTCAAGACAGTGCATGTTCCAGGGAACTCATCACTGTTCCCAGTGTAACCTGAGGGTTTCTCTGCATCCCAGGCCTGCTGGAAGAAGTCTCTCACATTGTGTGGACAGGCAGACAAAAGACCTCACTCCTGTACAGCTTGGTAACAAACAATTCCACCTGAGCCAGTTAGTGAGGATGAATGTGGGTGTGCTCTGAAGGTCAGGAGAAAAGGGTCTCTTTGTACCCCAAGCTATCTCTCTCCCCAGTGCTCTGTTTTAACAAGTTTTCATTTGTACCACTTTCCGTGGCAGATAAAGTTATGTGCACTTATCCTGCTTTTGTGAGACTATGTTTTTGTGTTCAGATAAAGTGCTCAATATAATTCAGGAGTACTTCTGGTAGACAACTAGGGCACTGAATCTAATGAAATGTTTCATTGGAGCAATGATGGGCCTATGATGCCTCTCCTAGGTTTGGGAAATCCAGGTACATGTTGGATATCACAAAGCTTCCTGTCATCTAGGGCTGGTGAAGCTCATCAGGTTTTGAAACCTTTGACCTCTCTTGTTGGGCCCTGGGTGGCTGGGTTTTGATCACAAGGCCTTTGTGCTGAGCAGGAGCACAGTGCAGAAGCCCAGTGCTTTACCATTTTGTGTAACAACATCACTTCTGGTCTGTGAGTGTGTGTGTTTGTGTGTGTGTGTGTGGGGGGGTGTGGGTGTGTGTGCACGCACACACATATATGAGTCCTGGAGCTTGAACTCAGGACCTGAGCACTGTACCTAGTTTCTCTTGTAGAAGGATAGCCTTCTCCCACTGGAGCCACAGAGCCACTTCAGGGTTTTTCCTAATGATATGGTCCTGAGAAATCAAGCCTATGGTTTCATAGATGCAAAACACTATCCCTAATGCACTTTCCCAGGCCTCTACCTCAGGTTGTTAGTGTTTTCTGTCTTTTGTTGTTGTTGTTGTCAATTGTAGGAGTTGAAGTCTGGGCCTGGGTGCTTTCCTTGAGGTCTTCAGCTCAAGTCTTGTGCTCTACCACTTCAGGTTTTCTGGTGGTTCATTGGAGCTAAGTGTCTCAAAGACTTTCCTGCCCAGGCTTGATTTGAACCTTGATCCTCAGATCTCATTCGCCTGAGTAGCTAGGATTACCAGCATAGGAAAGCACCCTGCTTCCACTTCAAGTTCTTAGTGGTGAATTGGAGATAATAGTCTCATGGGACCTTTTGTGTCTGGGATATTTTGGAACCCAGATCTTCAGATTTCAGGTTCCTGAGAAGGCGGGATGACAGACCAGCTACTGACCCCTTGGGCATGGCTTCTGCTGCAAGGGGGTCCATGGTTCCAAGTGGTGAAGTACTAGCCATGAGCCCTAGAGGTAAGGGTCAGCACCTAGAACCCGAGTTCAAGGTTCATGAAAAAAAGAAAACATTTGTCCGCAGAAGACAACTCACTAGTCTTCAGTAATACATAATTTTGTACTTGCCATGGGAGCATATCTGAGCCTCAATATTCTTGTCTGCATAATCATCTCAGTTGTGGATCCCTCACAAGGGCACGATGTAAGAATGCACCCTGTGAAGGACACAGTACATGTCACTCTTTGCAGGACTCAGCACACAGCATCTTGTGAAACACTTAGCACCCAATGCAGGACTCAGCACACTGCACCCTGTGAAGTCTCAGCACATAGCTCTGTTCCACAAGCTGTCATTAAAATTAGGGTGCTTTCATCAATATCACCGTTCTTTAAGGAAAATGTCACAAACCATACAAGTTCACATCTAATGGTTTAATGGGGTGGTTTTTTACTTGGGGGAGGTAGACATGGGGCTTGACTTGAAAGCATGGGGATACTGTTCTAATGATATTTGCTCAAGGCTAGAGGTCTATGACTTGGAGCCATATTTTGAAGAGTCTCATAGACATCCTGCCAGGACTGGGGTTTAAACACCCCGAGCAGATAAGATGACGGGCATAAGCCAGGATGACATGTGTAGCCCATGGAGCTGGGTTGCAGTGGTTTACATGTGCCTAAGTCAGGTTAGGTGGCAGCTGTAAGCACCACACACCTAGCTTGCTCTGTAATGAGTTATTTGAAGTTATGTCCTTCTATAATTGCAGTTAGAACATCCTACCCTTTTTTGGTGGCAGTCCTGGGGCTTGAGGAAGAGCTTATAAACTCTCCCTAAGCATTTGTGCTCAAGGCTAGCACTCAATTGGTTGAAAGATAGCAGAACTTCCTGTTTTTCTATTTATGTGGCACTGAGGAATTGAACACAGGGCTTCATGATTACTAGGTGAGCACTGAACCACCGAGCCCCAGGAGTGAACAAGGTATAAATAGATAGAGATTTCTGTATATAAATATTGTAGACACAAAAAGAGAGATGTCTGCATATTATTAAATTATAGATAATATTAGTACCAATTCTTAGGTATTAAATTATATCTCCATTTAATGATGTGTCCCAGTTAACAATTAATAAAGCATCAATTAATAATTACTCAATATCAGTATTGTTTATCATATATGTACATATAGCCATACATATAATTAATATTTCATAGAATGAGACAGATGTCTATATATTATTGAATTATGCATCATGTGTTACTACCAATTATTAGGTATTTAATTATGTCTCCATGTAATTTTTATTCTGTTAATGATTAATAAAATATTAATTAAACTTAATGTACTTCCTATACTTATTGTGTCTAAAATTATCCTAGAATGTTTCACTACTAATTCAATGTTTATCATTTATTGTAGTGACAATTCTTCCACCTATGACATTTTTATCTTTATTACAGCCTATTACATAGCATATAGATTTGCACACAAATTAAACATCCTACCTAACACTGAGCACTTTCACAGAAGAGGAAATCATGTGTCACACTCGGCTTCTCACTCCAAGATTACATTTTTGGCAGTGCTGGAATCTAAGCTCACGGCCTAAAAGGCTCATTTCATGAATGGGTTACTGCCAGCACAGCAGCCTCTAGCCAAATCAGCTGCCAGGCAGTCCCCAGTCCCTGACATCCTGCCCCGTATGTTGACTCCAAATTGTGCTTAGTGTAGTTATTCATTTTATTTTTTTGTTTTATTCATTTGCAATTTATTTTATTGACTGCTATTATGCATGGAATATTTACAGCATTTATTACATAGGATATAGGTATGCCTATGTATGAAACTTCATACCTGACACCCAGGACTTTTACAGAAAAGGAAAACGTGTCACCATGGGCTTCTTACTGCACAATTCAATTTTTGTGAGTGCTAGCATCTGAACTCACAGCCACAAAGCCCAATTCATGAATGGGTGAGTGTCAGCACACCAGCCTGTGGCATATGGAGCTGACAAGCAGTTCCCAGCACCTGAGATTAAGCCCCAAGGGTTGACAAAATAAGAACAGACTGACATGCAGAAGGTAGTACACAAATAGATATAGATATTTATAGAGTGCCAAAGATGTCGATACATTATTTAGTTATATAGGCTACATTCCTACCAATTTTTGGGTATTTATTATGCCTCCATGTAATTAATATTATAGTTTTCATACTTAATGACTTATTAATTAAATTAACCACTGTCCCTAAACTATTGCATCCATATAATTAATAGTATTCTCTTAATGTGTCAAAAAGTATTCATTAAAATCCATCAGCCTCCTAAAATCAGTCTCTAAATTTATATTAGTATCATTCAGGAACAACAAATTCAACCTTGACATTAATTTCCATCAGTATTCCTGTGAATAGGAACGAGACTCTTAGGATCTCCCTCCATTGGTAAGGGTCAGGACTGGGCTTCGAACACAGAGCCTATTTTGCCGTGTTGGCCTATGGCTTCCCTGGAAGACCATCAGACTTCAGCAATGCCAGGTTAGAAACACTTTTCAGCTGTGTCATTCAGACCCAGGATGATCACCTTGCCGGGAGGTTTTTTTTTTCTTTCTTGTCAGCCTTTGGGGACCCAGGTTCGGCTGTGTGTCCAGTGGCTGCAACCCAGTGTAGAGTGATCAAAGCTGAGGCAGAATTGCCATGCCCTGAGTTCAAGCCCTGTCCTTGACAAAATAAAAATATACACACACATACAGACAGACAGATACAGACATACATTAAAAATATTTTAAAAATTATGAAGCTCCTTGGCTTGGAATTCAGGCCATTTTTCTGCCAGGCCTGGGATTTGAACTCAGGGTTTTGTTCAATCTGCAGCAATGTGGGGGAAGGGGAAGATCACCGAGCTGGAAGACAAGAAATTCAGGCCTGATCCCAGGGGCTGAACTCAAGCCCTAGCACTCCAAAAAATAATATTCGTATACGTTTTAAATACATGATTTATATTTACATACACATGTTTACTGCATATGGCAGTTAGTGTAGTTATTCATTTTATTTTGTGTTTTATTTATTTATTATATATTTTAGACAGTATGATTACATGTATAAAATTTTTTACATCCTATTGCATAGGACACAGATTTGCTTATGTATTATACATCATTCCTTAGACCCAGCACTTTCACTGATAAGGAAAACATGTGGGACAATTGGCTTCTTCCACCAGGATTAAGTTTTGGGCAGTTCTGTGATTTGAACTTCGGGCCTAGAAGGCCCACTTCATGAATGGGTCAATGTTAGCACACCAGTCTGATTCAAATGAAGATGTAGGGCAAATTTGAAGACCTGAGTTCAAGCCCTAGGAGTGGTCAATATATAAACAGATAGATGTGTAGATTCAAGTGTGTGTGTGTGTGTGTGTGTGTGTGTGTGTGTGTGTGTGTGTATTTACATATGTATATATATCTATAAGTAAATTTATACAGAGACAGATAGACATTTATGTAGATTCTAATGTATAATTCTATATAAAGAGTGATGTCCATATCTTATTTTTATATATTTTATTACTACCAATTATTTAGTCTAAAATTATGCCTCCATTAATTAATCACGGTAGGAAACAATAAAGTATTAATTAAATTAATCAATGACCTATATTTATTTCATACAATCTTATACTAGAATGACTAGCTAATTAGTAATTTAATTAGTACATGACAAACATTCTATTATTGTTCCTATAGATAGGAACGAGTTCTCTAGGATCTTCAGCTCTGTAGATGGCAGTCCCAGGATCGAACTCAGGGCCTAGGTTTCTGGGTTGGGCTCAGGCTTCACTGACAGCCCACCAGCCTTCGGCCATGCAAGGTCTCGTACAATTTTCAAGCCGAGTCATTAAGACCCAGGATGGTCACAGTGCTAAGGAAACAAAGGTAAAACTGTTGTGTAAAACTTCCTGGTTTTTCCTCTTCCATCATGGTTGGTTTGTTATTTTTGCCAAAGCTGGGAGTTGAACTCTGGTCCTAGGATCCCTGGATCATCTGTGGGTGTAAAAGCTGCACCCCAGCCTAGGGTAATCAAGGCTGAGGCAGAGTTGTGATGACCTGAATTCAAGCCCCATGCCTGCACCACCAATAAAGTTAAGGTCCTGGCTAGGAATTTGGGCCATTTTATCTGCCAGACCTGGGATTTGAACTCAGGGAATGGTTAACTCTATTTTGCTCTGGGTGAAGTGGAAGCTAACCTCCTGGAAGAAAAAAATTCAGGAGCATTTCCCAGGGTGTGAATTCCAGCCCCAGAACAGGCAAAAATAATATTTATATACATGTATAATTTGTATCATATATATGTATTTGCATAGATATTACATATTGTACCTAGGACACAATATTTCCACACAAAGGAAAACAGGACAATATTGGCTTCTTACTCACCTATTGACTTCGGCACTGCTGGGATTTGAACTCAGGGCATAGAATGCCCAATTAATCAAGGTGTCATTGTAAGCACAGCAGTCTCAAACAAATTCACTGCCAGGCAGTTCCCAGGACCTGAGTTCTAGCCCCAGGAGTGGCCAATATACAAATAGGTAGATTTGTAAATTGCTGCAAATAATTATATATATGTATATATTTAGAGAGAGATGTATATGTATATATATATATATATATATATATATGTATTCCACTGTATATTTAAACATATAAATATATTGATAGAATGTGAGATGTCTGTATATTATTAAATTACATGTAATATATTACTAATAATTATTAGGTATTAAATTATTGTTAAATTACTAGGTATTAGGTATTAAATTATGCCTCAATTTAATGATGTATCATGGATTAAGGCACAATAAAGTGCTACCTTGTGTAAAAGGATCTCAGGCACAATGTCCAGGCTCATAGTTCAAGTCTCAGGACCTGCACCAAAAATAAAAAAGAGCCAGTAACTCCATGTGTCTATGTATGTATGCATGTATTTCTATCGGTAAACATACAGTCGTTATGAAGAAAGGAAAACAACTAAGATATTTGCTTTGAATAGAATGATGTCATAGAACAGAGAGTGCTTTCATGACAGTGCATGATCCTGGTCAAAAAAAATTAAGACCCAGGCATGGAATTTGCACCATTTTTCTGGCAGGCCTGGGATTTCAATTCAGGGTATGATTAACTCTCTGACACTGTGGGGAAGGGGAAACTCACCGTGGTGGAAGACAAGAATTTCAGACCAGTTTCCAGGGATGGAATTCAAGCCCCAGCATTGTTAAAAATAATATTCATACATGAGATCTATTTACGTACATGGGTTTACTCCATATGACATTTGTTACCCTTATTTATTTTTATTTATTTTATTTAATATTATTACATATATAACATTTATTTCATTTATTACAGCTTATCACATGGATTTATTTGCATATGGATTAGACATCATATTGAGACCCAGGACTTTCACCAAGAAGGGAAATAAATGTGTCAAAATTGGCTTCTGACTCCACATATAAACTTTTGGCCATGCTGGGACTTGAACTCACAGCCCACAATGCCCAATTCATGAATGGGTCAGTTGTAAAACAAAAGCCTTTGGCAAACAGAGCTGCCAGTCAGTTCTGAGGACCTTCAATGAAGCAATAGCATTGGTGGATACATAGATAGATAGACAGATAGATAGATAGATACATAGATACATAGATAGATAGATAGACAGACAGATAAATAGATAGATAGATAGACAGACAGACAGATGTGTAGTTTGCTATATATATGAGAGAGAGACAATGTAAGGATATTAAATTATATATATTATGAATTATTAGTTATTGAATTATGCTTCCACTTAATGAAGTATCATGGTTGAATACTTATTAAAGCATTAATGTAAAAGTAGTCACTATTCCTTAATTAGGAGAATCATACCATTGTTCTAGAATGGAAGACATAATCCAATAGTTTTTGTGTGGCATTCTATAAGAGAATCATGAAATAACTGCAAATTTAATAGTTACTTTTATAACATTACAGTAAGCATTCCTATAGATAGGAATGATTTTCTCAAGATCTCCGGCCATTTGTACGTGGCAGTCCTGGCATTTGAACTACAGACCTGGGTAGTTTACTTTGAAATGCAAACCATTAGAATGACACTGTGAAGATTTCAGATTGTCACGATGAAAGCAAAGTATGAGAAGAAAGAAACTCAGGTGTCAGCAGATCTTGCCTGTAATCCTAGCTCTTCAGGAGGCTGAGAGGTAGGGAATGCCGGTTTGAATTCAGCCAGGACAGGAAAGTCCATCACATTCTCATTTCTGAGGGACCACAGGAATACAAAATCTCCATGAGTGGGGCTATGGCTCAAGGGCAGAACACTATCTTTGAGCAAAAGTAGCTCAGGGACAGTGCCTAGGCTCATAGTACAACCCCCGCAACAGCCAAAAAAAAAAAGCCAGTAACTCTATGTGTCCCCATGTATGTATGCATATATTTCTATCAGTGAAGGTCCAGAGTCCCTATGATAAAAGGCATCCAGCTAGGAAATTTGCTTTGAATAGAATGATTTCATAACACAGAAAGTGCTTTCAAGACAGTTCGTGTTCCGGGGCTCCCTTTGCTGTTCCCATTTTATCCTGAGGTTTTCTCCTCACCAGGGACTGCTGGAGGAAGTCTGCCTCATTGTTGGAACAGGCAGACAAATGCCCTCACTCCTGTACTGCTGTGTAACAAAAAACTCCATCGAGGCCAATTAGTGAGGAGGAGTGTGGGCTGGCTCTGAAGGCCAGGAGAAAAAGGCCTCTTTGTACCCCCAAGCTATCTCTCTCTCCAGTGCTGTTTTGACAGGAAGTCTTTATTTGTGCCACCTCCCATGATAGGCCAAGTTCCCTGCACTTATCCTGTCTTTGTTAGACTATGTTCTAGTTTTAAAATAAACTGCTACAATTAATTCAAGGGTCCTTCTTGCAGACAACTAGGTAGCTGAACCTAATGAAATGACTCATTATTGGCAATGGTGCCTCCCTACGTTCCTGGAAGACTGCTAAATCTAAGCACATGTGTAATATCACAATGCTTCCTGTCATCTAGGGCTGGTGAAGCTCATCAGATTTTGAAACCTTTGACCTCTCCTAGTTGGGCCCTGGGTGGCTGTGTTTCAGGGTTGAACACAGGACATGGGTGCTTACCATGAGCTCAGAACAGAAGCTCAGTGCTTTACCATTTGGTGTCACAGCTTCACTTCTGGCATCAGTGTGTGTGTGTGTGTGTGTGTGTGTGTGTGTACATGTATGTGTGTTCATTCACTCGTCCTCGAGCTTGAACTCAGAACCTGAGCACAGTACTTGAGTTTCTCCTGTACAAGGATAGCATTCTACTACTTGAGCCACACAGCCACTTCAGGCGTTTTGCTAGTGATGCGGTACTAAGGAATCAAACCCAGGGATTCATACATGCAAAACACTCTACCCATAAGACACATTCTCAGTACGCCACTGCAGGTTTCTTTCTTTCTTTTCTTGGAAGTTGGAAGAATTGAAATCTAGGCCTGGGTGCTGTCCTTGAGCCCTTCAGCTGAAGCCAATTGCTTGAGCTACAGCACCCCTTCTGGTTTTTGGTGGGTCACTGGAAAGAAGCGTCTCAAGGAATTTTCTGCCCAGGCTGGTTTTGGACCCGTGATCCTCAGCTCTCTGCCACCTGAGTAGCTTGTACGACAGGCGGGAGGCTTCCACTTCAAGTTTCTAAATGGTGAATAGGAGATAAAAGTTTCATGGGACCATTTGTGTCTAGGATAGTTTTGAACCCAGATCGTCAGATCTCAGCTTCCTGAGTAGGCAGGATGACAGTCCTTAGCTACTGTACGCCTAGACCCTAACATTCTGTTGTAAGGTGTTCCTTGGCTTCACGTGGTAGGACACTAGCCATGATCCCAACAGGTAAGTGTCAGTGACTAGGTCCTGAGTTCAAGGTTCATGACTGAGAAACTTAAACCAAAAAATTGTCTTCAGGAGACAACTCACTAGAGATAGGTACATACATAATTTTGGCCCTGACAGGGGCAAATCATCATCTTACTTGTGGAGCTCTTACAAGAACCAGATGAAAAAATGCACCGCGTGAATGACTCAGCACACAACATCTCATGAAGGACTGATCACATAGCTGTATCCCACATGCTGTCATTAAATTAAGGTGCTTTCATCAGTATCACCATTCTTTCAGAAACACCTCACAAACAGTCCAAATTTAGATTTTAGAGGGATGGGGTTTTGGGGGGAGGGCATCAGCCATGGACTTGCACTGACAGTTTGGGGGTACTGTCCTAAGATTTTTTGCTCAAGACTAGAGCTCCACCACTTTGAGCCACAGCTCAGTTTCACAGACATCCTGACAGGGCCTGGTTTTAAACCCACCAGTGTCAGATCTCAGTCCCTGAGTATCTTGGATGACAGGGGTAAGTAAGCCAGCAGCATCCGGTTCTGTGGAGATGGGTTGCAGTGGTTCACCTCTGGCTAAGTCAGGTTAGACGGCAGCTGTCAGCACTAGACTCCCTCCTTGCTCTGTGATGGGGTATTTGCAGCCCTATTCTTATATAGTTGCAGTCAGAACATTCTATATTTTCCTTTTTATTTTTTTGTTTTGGTGCCAGTCATGGGTCTTGAGGAAGGGTCTAGACACAGTCCCTAATCTTTTATGCTCAAAGTTAGTGCTCAACTGTTTGAGCGACAGCACAACTTCTGGATTTTCCTATGCACACAGTAGTGAGGAATCGAAACAAGGGCTTTGTACGTACTAGGCGAGCACTCTATCACTCAGCCCCATTAGTGACAAGTGTATAAAAAGATAAATGTTTAGACTTGCAGATAGATAGATAGATAGATAGATAGATAGATAGATAGATAGATAGATAGATAGATGGATAGATGTATATAACGTGAGATGTCTCTATATTATGAAATTGCATATACAATATTACTACCAATTATTGGCAATTAAATTATTCCTTCCTTTTTTAAGCATCATAATAAAATATTAATTGAAAATTATTCAAAGTTGTATAATTGTGTATAATTTTATAATATAAATCGTACACTAACTACTAAGGTAATTGTTACTTTTACAAAATTCCATTCACACAGATGTATATTGGAAATTGTTTCTTAGAATCTCCTGCCATCCCGGCAGTCCAGGATTTGATTTCCAGGCTTAAGTTGCCAGTTTCGGCTTGGCTTCCCTAATAGTCATCCAAATATCAGCAATGTAAGGTCATGTACACTTTCTGGGCATTGTCATTTAGACCCAGGATGGTCAAAATGCAAAGAAAAAAAAAAGTAAAACCACCTCCTTGAACTTCTCAGTTTTACCCTTCTCGTTTTTATTTTTATTTTTGCCAGCCCCGAAATTTGAACTCGGGACCTAGGATGCAAGGATCGGCTGTGGCAGAGATACCAAGACCTGAGTTCAAGCCCGGTGCTTGGCCGAAAACATCATCATCATCATCATGGCTTGGAATTTGCCCCATTTTTCTGGCAGGCCTGGGATTTAAACTCAGGGTCTGGGGAATTCTGAGGCACTATGGGTGAAGGGGAAGATCACCGTCCTCGAAGACAAGCAATTCAGACAAGTTCCCAGGGCCTGAATTGAAGCCCCAGCACTATAAAATATAATAGTCATATATTAGATCTATGTCATATGGGTTTACTCCATATGATATTTATTACCCTTATTTATTTAGTATTATTTTACATACAACATTTATTTTATTACATCATATCACATATACTGAGACCCAGGACTTTCACAGAGAAGGAAAAAATTTGTCAAAATTGACTTCTTACTCCATGAATAAATTTTTGGCCATGCTGGGATTTCAACTCACAGCCTACAATGCCCAATTCATAAATGGGGTCACAGTCTTAGCACACCACCCTCCAGCAAACTGAGCTGCCAGGAAGTTCTGAGGACCTATAATCAAGCCACAGTAGTGCCCAATATATATATATATGTACATATATATACATGTGTATATATATACATGTATATATATATATATATGTGTATATATACAGAGGGACTATTATATTATTAAGTTATATATATAATTACCAATTATTAGTTATTAAACTATGCCTACATTTAATGAAGAATCATCATTGAATGCTTACAAAAGCATTAATAAAATATCAGTGAATATCCTAAATCATACTATGGTGCTAGAATGGAAGATATAAATTCAATAATTTTTGTGTGGCATTCTAAAATAGAATCATGAATTAATTTCAAATTTACTTATTACTTTTATAACATTCCATTAGCATTCAAATGAATAGGAATGAGCTTGCAGTATCTCCCTCTATTTGTGGGTGCCAGTCCTAGCATTCGAATTCCAGGCCTGGGAAGTTTTCTTGGAATGCAAACCTTGGAATGACACCATTAAGATTTTAGATTGTCACGAAAAAAAAGAACAACAAGAAGAAAAGTAAGCCAGGTTGTCAGTGGTTCCTCCCTGTGATCCTAGCTCCTCAGAAGGCTGAGATGCCAATTTGAATGCAGCCTGGGCAGGAAATTCCGCGACCCTTGTATTTCTTAAGCGATCACAGGAAAACAAAAGAAATAAACAAACAAAATCCCTGAATGGTTCAAGATGCAGAGCACTACCATTGAGCAAAAGGAGCTCAGCGACAGGGCCTGGATGATGGGCTTTCAGCAGGTTGCCCATGCCCAGCCCCCCAACCTGGGCAAGCTGGAAGAAGCCCTCAGAGAGTACTAAGTCTGCAGCTTGAACAAAGCATCCTTCCCTGCCATTTAAGAACTGAAGCTACGAAGGCTTTGCCTGGGCTGGTGTGTGCAACTGGTGTTGAGGAACCTATGCAACTCTATTTTACTGAAGACCCCAACTCAGTTCTGCCACCCTTGACCTATTCCAGCCACAGACAGTCCTGGGAACACTAGATGCCAGGATGTGGAGATATCTGAAATAGCATTGCACAGACAATTTGGGGAAACACATGGTGTTTGCTTAAGGCAGGATGTCAAGGTATCAGAAACTCCAGAACAGCCCCTTCTGGGGTCTGGTGACCATTATCTAAACCAGACATCCTGCAGTTTAGCACATATCCTCTTGAGACTTCCCTGTGGTACAAGCCAACCAGTTTAAAGTATGTCAGCCCCCTTGATCTAACCAACAACTGGTTTCTGGTCCTTTCCCACTTTGTAGTTCACCAATCATAATATAGAATTGTTTTTATGATTTTCTATGATGTCTAGTGATTTGTTAGAAGACGCTATGGTGTATGCAAAGTCCCTGCCTTCCCTAAAAAGTGTATAAAAGGTGCTGTAAACCTCGGTTGCTGCTATGGAAGTCTGAGGGGACCAAGCTTGAGCTTGCAATAAAGACTACTTTGCTTTTACATTGGTGGTGGCCCCTGGTGGTCTTTTGGTTAAGGATTTCTGAATTCAGCTTTACAGT